>NW_022103968.1:64984487-64986302 GCF_000313985.2 Echinops telfairi | reverse complement strand
CATTGGGTAGATTAATGATATTATTAGAATTATCAAATGTCTCAGGGAGATTACTTAAATAATTTCTCAACAGCTGATAATCTGCCTCTATAGTAGGGGGCACACAGAAAAAAACAAATGGAAAAAAGCTCAGCTTGGTGGAGCTTTCATAGGGTGCCTTCTTCATGCTAGGCGAGCACCTCTAGTCACAGTCAATGTTTTCATAAAAGTAGTTTTGCTCGAACCTTGTTTTTTGTGATGGCTGATTTAAGAGACCAGCATGCAGCTGTGAAATTTTGTCTCCTGCTCTGGAAAAATTGCCACTGAAATTGTTGTGATCTGGAACACAGCTTACAAGGACAGTGCTAAGGGAAAAACTCAAGTGTATCCATGGTTTTCTCATTTCAAAAAAGGTGAAATCTCAATTGATGACAAACCTCGCTCTGGGCATCCATCAACTTCCCCAATGGATGAAAATGTTGACTTGTAGTGCATTTGGACTTCGTTCCACCAGGTTAAACTGTTAATCCAGCTTCCTATTTAGACATTCTGAAAGGATAGCGTAACAATGTGTGACAAAAAAAGATCCGATTTGTGGTAGACAGGGACTGGCTTTGCCACCATAACAAGGCATCTGCTCATGCTGCCATCTTAGTGCGCCAGTTTTTGGCAAAAAACAGCTTTCCTCTCTTGCCCCATGCACCTTACTCAGCTGACCTCTCTCCGTGTGTCTTCTTTTTGTTTCCACAAATGAAGAGGGGCATGAAAGGAGAGTGATTTGATGATGTAGAAGAGGTGGGGGGAAAATGAGGGAGGTACTGTCAGTCATACAAATAGATGAGTTTTGAGAAATGTTTCTGTGGTAGATACATAATCATTTGTCAACTTGAGGATTAAGAGTGTAGGGGTGGAGTCTAGTTTATCAATCAGATCACAGCCAATGAGGCCTCTGTGTGGGCATGGCCTTCTGCTGAGAATTCTGAGAAATCAGGTACTTCCTCCTTGGAGGCAGGAGACACTTCTCTCTCTCTGCTCACATCCTGGGAGACACTGCAGCTGTTAAGTCACAAGTATGCAACCAGACCTCTGAAGCCGGAGCAGCCACAGAGAGATCCCTACCAGTGCTGAGATGCTTACATTGCCACTGGGTCCAAAGACTTTCTACCCACTGGCCTGTGATCATCCTGCATTCGGCATCATTGCATGTGTTTCATGATTCTGAAGAGGGCTTTATAGATTGGTATTGGACATTTGGGCTACTATTGGACTTATGGACTTGGACTGGACTGGGTTGCAATGCTTTCTCAATGTTCAATTCCTCTTGTATATAAAACTCTTTCTTATACATATGCGTGTTTATGAATTTGTTTCTCTAGTCTACCCAGACTAACACAGTTTCTAAGAACAGAATGGTAGATTTGACAAATGTATTAAGTGTAATGGAGAGTATGTTGATGGTGGTAAGATTTTTTTGTAAAAATATATAATTCATAGTTTTGGAAGGGAAAACTCCAAATTTCAGGGGTTTAGGGGCACCCCCTTGAGTATGTATGTGTATGTATCTATAAATATAGCTACCCACACCAGACTTTTGATATAAAGGTAGATTTTGAGCTCACTCTTAATTGTAAGCGCTAATCTAAAAACAATTAGTTCTTATGAGATGGCCCTAATACTTGCCATCATGAAAAAAAAAAATAACTAAAGATATGAATGCTATTGCAAAGTATGGCAAAGAAAGCAGATGGTGCCCAGCTATCAGAAAATATTGTCTGAGTCTTATACGCTTGTTTTCAAATAAGCAATCATCTAAGCCATCTAAGTCCATATGGAAGA
>NW_022103968.1:64966372-64983574 GCF_000313985.2 Echinops telfairi | reverse complement strand
GATAGGAAAATTGATAAAAGTCAATAACTAGATTAACAGTTCCTATAAGGGTTGCTATGAGTCAACATAGACCCAGTGGCAGTGAATTTTTTTAAGGACTATGATGGGAGGTTGGAGGATAATAGGAAGCTAATAATAATAATGCATACAAGAATGTAGCAAATGTTCTAAAATTGTGGCGATGATTACAAAGCTCGTTTTAGTACATTTAAGCCACCGAGTTATATAACACATAAATTATATGTGAACAAAACTGTTTAAAAAAAAGAGCCATAACACAAATAAACATATACACTCCTGTGTTCATCACAGCACTGTTCACAATAGGTTTGAAAAAGCCCAAATGCCCATCAGTAGAAGCATGGCTAGAGAAACTTCGGTACATAAGTACAAGGGATACAACGCATCACTAGAAAACATGAGAAAACCGTGAGGTATCTAACAACATGGATGGACCTGAAGAGCCTTATGCTGTGTGAAGTTAGTCCATCACAAAAGGACAAACACTGTATGAAACCATTACTTACTACAAGGATAAGAAACAAGACAAAGACTTGTATATCAGAGGAAACAAATTTTGGAGGCTCCCAAAGGAGGAAGGACAAGGGTTAGAAGATAAAGAAATGGACTAGAAGGTTGGTGGGTACTGACTTGGGTGAAAAGGAAGATAGGATTCCTAAGAGGAAAAAGAGAAATTAGGAGAGATGGTGGGGTAAAGTGGGGGAGGGGCAAGTGGTTTAAACTAATGAATGCAGAGTTGATGGTCTGAAATGTAAATCCTTATTCATAATTCAAAAATTATTTAATGAGACATATCTGTAAGTATAATAAATCTAAGGGGTTCCTCTCTCAATTCTATAATTGATCATGTTTAAGCTGATTTAAAATTTGTTTAATTGCCTGAGAAACACTGAACTTCTTGTTTAAAATATGGGTTTCCCAATAAGAAAATTGTGGTTTATAACCATCTGATACATATAAAATATCAGAGTTACACATAGTGGCATAACTGCATTTTCTATGAATTTAGAAATAATACTTCAGAAACTACCTGTTGACTCATTTCAATCTCAAAATAGATGTTTGCCTCTGTTCCCTGAAGAAAAGGGCTCCTTCTACTCATACTGTAATGTTTGGGATATTTCAAGCTTCTGTTACTATACATTCCAATCTTACAGTCTCACAGCAACCATAATTCTTGTCTGCAAACTAGGAGGATTTTTAGTAGGCCTTCAATTTTACAAATGAATGATATTTACTATGATCTGCGGCAGGCAAAACCCAAAACAAAACTGTGTTAGTCTGGGTACTTCAGAGAAACAAATCCACAGGAACTCATGTATAAGAAAGAGTTTTATATAAAGGTTAAGTATGCATCAAGAAAACATCCCAACCCAGTGCTGCCCAAGCCCACAAGTCCAACATTAACAACCTAACCCATATGTCCAACACCAGTCCACAAAGTCTTCCTCCATCTCACAAAACAGACACAATTATGCCGACTGCAGGAAGAAAGCCGAGTCGGTGAATGTGTAAGCATCTCAGCGCTGGCAGGGTCTCCACACGGGTGCTCCAGCACCCAGGGCTACATTGGGGTAGGTCCATGTGGCTTCTCCTTGGGGATGTCTTGCAGGAAATGAGCCTTGCCAGCTAAAGCAGGGAACTGGCTAAGGCAGCTGCACCCTGGTCCGACCATCAAAAAGCAAGACACCCGAGAACTAGAAAGATGAGGCTCACTGAGCCATTTATCCCTCTGCCCTTCAATTAACCCTACATGTGTTTATCAGCCAGGTTGGCACAATAACTACCTCAAAAACTAAGCACCAGCTAAAACTTTCCATTCTGGCTTCCAAATGTGCTCACAGCTGGTTGTTTTGTTACTATTCACATTTATTAATACCCACAGAATGCTAGCTACATACTTACAGATGAAAGGCAATGCAAAGGGAAAAAAGAATGTTCTTTCCTGTTATTAATGCCTGCACCTTCTCGGCACTGAGGCATATGGTACATTCTACACTTACTGTTGGTGATTCTGCCCACTAAAGAAACATTTTGACAAAATAATAATAATAACAACTTATAAATGATCAAGGGTTCATGGGGGAGGGGGGGGAAAGGAGGGAGGGGAAAAATGAGGAGTGGATACCAGGGGCTCAAGTAGAAAGCAAATGTTTTGAGAATGATGAGGGAAACAAATGTACAGGAATGCTTGACACAGTGGATGTATGTGTGGATTGTGAAGAGTTGATGTGTATGAGCCCCAAATAAAATTGGATGTATATGAGCCCCAAATAAAATTATTTAATTAAAAAAAGAAGAAGAAGAAACATTTTGGAGGATATGGATTCAAATCTGCACCTGTCACTAAATAGTGTTATATCCTTAGGCAGATCATTTAACCTCTGTGAATCTCCCATGGGATAATGTGTGAAAAGGGATTTTTTTAAATTATAAAATGATATATGTGTATGTATATTAATTTGTTATTTCTGCCAACACTATGTTATACAAATAAATATAAAATCTCTGCTTTAGTGACCTCAGTTAAGGATAAAGGGAAAGTTGTGACAGTGCTGTCAAGAATAGACACATTCTGCAAGTGCAAAGCCTTTTAAGGCAGCACCTCTTGATGCCTGAGAATCTTACTAAAGCACCGGATAGAGGTAGCATATACAAATGGTGTGATCAAAAGGTGACCGTGATTTGGACATTTTGGGAAGCATAAGCATTAACGGTTGGAATAATCAGATTCATCAATCATAGCATTCGCCTGGTAATCCACAGAACCCCTTTCAGTGGCATTTTATGCAGCAATGATCCCATCAGAGTAGAAAGCAGAGTCTCAAATCTGCCTGTCCCTACATCACTAAAGTATACTCAAGGCAAGGGATATTAACTCCATTTAATAAAAGAGGAAAGCTTGGGAATCAAAAATGAAGCCAGCACTGGAACAAGAAACAGGCTAGACTCAGGGTTCTTTCCCTCGGAATGCACTGCCATCTTTGGAACCCGTCGAAGCTCCAAAGTGAAACAAGCAAATGTAAAACCTCCCTGGCCTTTCTTCTGGTTTCTTTGCTACCTGTCTGAGAAGCTTGCACAGCAGAGGACAAGAAGCAAGTCTGTCGATGGATTATAAGGAATGCCAGCAAATCTTCGGTTTCTACTAGGCATCCCTATGAACTACACATAAAACAACGTCTATTGTTTAGTGTTTAGTTTTCAGTTTATGTTTTGAGTTTATGAAAATCAAGGCCAGACTCTTCTCATTCAAGTTGGTTCATTTGGGAAGGAGACTATGGACATCTGGCAAAATAAGCTGTCAACGACAAAGCTCCCAGATAGATGACAGGGCTGCCACATGATGAGTGGGTATTACTGACGTACACTTACTCTGTACAGTAACAAAGAAATTATTTTCTGTGCATAATGTGCATTAATTATTACTAACATACATCTTACTTCCTAGAGCACATTATATATATAAAGTATACCACACACACACAAACAAAAAAAAACCAACCCCCTCATCTGGCTTTACAAGAAAACTATGAAGAAACACACGGGTAGTTCAAAAATTGTATTTGTGCATGACGCAGAATAAACACGTTATTGGCACAATATTTTTTAAGAATGTAGAAACAGTATTAATATGATATACCCCAAGTTAAAAATGACTGCTCTCTCAGACATGAGGTCTACAAATGAAGTACAAGCTGATTTAGTTTCAAACACTAAGCATGTTTTAGCTGCTGGAATACATCATAAATTTGAATTTAAACAGAATATAATCAGTTCATCAAATGTATAAAAACCATGTACAAAGGCAGAACATGAGCAATAATTTCTGAAGCAAAAGATTGGCAAAAATAAACTAAGGAGTCTTGATTTCACATCAGAGGCAAAAAAATGTGCATGCAAGAAAATAACTTTTTTAAAAAGTCTAGAGGATTCCATTCCGGTGATTTTTTTTTTAAAAAGCCTGACAGCAAATGTCAGACAGAATATGAATATGTAGCACTGTAAACAACAGTGTGACAGTAAATTGGTACAATCACTTTGGGCAACATCTACAAAGGAGGATATGCACGTCCCATTACATACTCCAGTGATTCTCTCATAGGCAAATAGCATAGGAAGAGCCTGGCACATTGAGCCAAGGAGGCTTGCGCTAGAAGGTCTCCAGCAGCGTTTTTATTCACAGTAAGTAATTGGAAGAAGAATAGCGTTCAAATGTTTTATTGAATGAATGAAGCTGAAGGATGAATAACAATGTTCTCAAGGGATGTCAGAATCTAGGAACCTGTGCAATAGCAAAATGTGTCATTAGAATCCAGAGAAAGTATAGTAGTGGGGGAGAAATTGCTTTTAAGAAATAATGCTGAAAGAAAAAAAAAAGAAATAATGCTGAAAGCATAACAAATTTGGTGAAAAACAAACTGTGACAGAACAGAACATCAAAATAAAGGGAATTTTTGGAGGTAAATAACGAAGGCAGGAGTGGGGAGGGATCATTAGAACTGACTGTACAACTCTTTAACGACGATTCAAGCATGGGGGCAGAAATATTCTTAGATGTGGTGGTGATTGTAAAATTCCCCTTGATAGCATCAAATGACTGACCTATTCAATTATATGATATATAAGTTATGTGCAACAAAACTGTTGGGGAAAATAAAGATTTACAGCTTTGGAAATCCTTTTAAAAATGCAGAATCTTACTCAGAAATAAAATGGTACAAACTATAGGCAGACTCAGAAAAATGGATGAATCTCGGAGGCATCATGCTAAGTAAATGGAACAAGCAGTTTCTCAACATTAAGTATACAGGCAGTCACAACTTACGATGACGTCCTGTTCTGAACTCTGTCACAAACCAGTTCTGCCGTAAGTCAAATGCCTCTTAGGTTTTTCAGTTTAGTTTTCATTATTATTACCTTTTATTATACATATTCTAATAAGTGTGCTCTTTGGCTTTGTAAATTGGAAGCATTACGTACACATAAACTTATAGATACATACTGCAACAGTGCACGTAGTGCAGTACCATAAGATGTACCATACAAAATGTACCCAAAAGAAACCAAATGGTTCAGTGTGGTTCACTGTAACTACAATATGCCACAGATAGACTACCTATATATGACATTCTACAAAGGACAAAGTATAGGAACAGAGAAGAGAACAACAGATTCCAGGGGTGGTGGGGAGGTTTGAGTATAAAAAGGCAGGCACAATAGAATTAGGGAGGAAGGGCAACAGAAATGGTTGTGTATCCTAATTATGGAGAAGGATGCACAAATCTATATGTGTATTAACATTCATAAACTGTACAAAAGTAAATCTTATCACATATAAACTTTTAAAAGTCTGAAAGCAATCACTTTCCAAAGTGATGTAGATTTGAGTAGATGGCATTACATGCCAAATACCCACCTCATAGCAATGTCAAAACAACCAGATTATGCAGTTACACGGCCATCCACATAAATAGCACCTTCCTTGATGACGGTTAAGGCAAAGTCTAAGTGGAGGTGTGGAATAAGGCTCTTAAAAATCAATGTCTATCTGAGGTTTGAAAAGCTCATGAGCCGCCTAAGTTGCAGCCATTGGTCTCTCCCTGTCAGAGAAAAGAAGAGTGAAAAAAATCAAAGATGCATGTAAACAACTGGTTCAATGGGCTAATGAACCAGGTGAACATCAGTCTCCACAAGCCAGAGACAAGAACTAGGTGATGCCTGGCGACGACTTCCAACTGCTCTGGAAGAAATCACCTTGGAAAGTCCTGGGTAGAGTGGGAGAACACCGTGGAACAAAACTCACAACCATTCAAAAATATAGACCAAACAAGCTTGCTGGTCAGATAAGAGACTGGTGAATATACATGACCCTTAATCCCTTCAGGCCTGGAACTGAACTCAACAGCCCCGACTCCCCAGGGCCTAATGCTCAGCCCAACAATAGATGGGTCTGTAAGCGGAGCAACAGCACCAGGGAGGCACACACACCTTAGAATCACCGACCATTTGAGAACAAAAGAGCAACGTTTACCCAAAGACAAAGTCCAGAGGCTGAGGAAAGGAGGAGGAATGGAGACACGGAACACAGAGAGAAGAAACAGTATTACATTGTGTAGACCGCAACCAATAACACAAAACAAAATGGATATGACTTAATGAGTGAAAAACTGATCTGCTCTGTAAACCTTCACC
Organism: Echinops telfairi; assembly: GCF_000313985.2. Taxonomy (NCBI): domain Eukaryota; kingdom Metazoa; phylum Chordata; class Mammalia; order Afrosoricida; family Tenrecidae; genus Echinops; species Echinops telfairi. Next base: position 64,977,361 of record NW_022103968.1, on the reverse strand, counting down.
TAATTCAGGTTAAAAAAAATTTTTAATTAATTTTATCAATGTCTTAAAGCATTTTTAGGGAAAAAAAATCTCAGATTTTTGTATTTGTTTTTCTTTTTTTGTTACTTGTTTAGAATCTAAAATCAGTATTACACAGTAAAGGGGAAATGTTTCTGCTGAGTTGTTTTCATTAAGTGGAATATTTTCCTGCAGGGCACTAGAGATAAGGCCAATTTATTAAATTAAAGTTCTTTACGTCTTCCATCTTATTCAACCTCTCAAGCTCCGTGTTACTGAAATAAAAAGCAATCGAAACCCTTTAGATGAAGGTTGGAACCCCACTGACAGACCAGGATCTTGAACAACAATTACCTCTAGAAGTTCACTTTCCACACAACCTGCCAGGATTCCCAAAAGAGAACGCAGCAAAGCTATAATGGTGGCATGAACTTGGGTGTCTCAATTTGCCTGGGGGAGTCCTGGTTAACACCTGCTGTCGTAACAATTATTAATAGCATCCCCTTTCACTCTAAAAGTGATGCAGTTTGGATGATGAACTATATGGCCAGCCTACCTTGAACTTCTTTCCCTTTGGGAACCCAACTCACAATCCCTATCCATCACCAAGACATATGAAGTAGTCCCCATTATATGAAGTCCAAAAAGTCAGTAAACTTAACTTGACTAGCCTAATGAGTATATACTTATTCTGTCAATTCTAACTAACAAATAGCTTTTTTTGGAATTGTATAATTGCATATAGCCTTAAATGCTAATATATCTACTCCTTAATAGTTTAGAGGAAAAGGTACTATCACTCATGCTGAAAAAATGAATAACCTGTTTAAAATCTCTACCCAGGCCACCATTCTCAAATTTTAAAACAATTTATTAGTGTAGAATGGTCGGGAGAAAGATGAGGTTTTCTATTCTTATAAAGCGTTGGTTGCCAAGTTGTTAGTTTTCTTGTATGAAGGACAATGTGTTTGTATCACATATTTTAAGAATATATTTAGACCCAAATGTGTACATTATGGATTTGAGCATTATTACTGAATAAGAATTTTTCTGCCTTCTTTAAAAAAAAGTTACAGTCTTGGAAATCCACAGAGGCATAGTGCCCTAGAGGGTCACTATGAATCGGAAAACACTCAGTGGCTGTGAATTTAGGCTTTTGGTTTGGATGGTGCAAGAGTCAAGGTGCTCAGCTGTTAAAAAAAAGTTGCAAGTTCCAATCCACTCAGAGGCAACTTGAAAGAAAGACTTGGCAATCTACTTCCAAAATAATCAGCCATGGAAAACAATCTTATTTCAATATGCAAGAGGAGGCCTTGATGAGAATTGGTAACTGGTAAGATTTCTAAGACAATATGACGAGAAAAACAGGCATATAAAATAATGCACTGAGAATTTTTATATTGAATACATTATAAAATTACATATGTAGCCACACCATATTTCTAATGAACAGTGCTAAGTAGTAAGTAATCACCAGTTGCTAAATAACTAGCAAAAGCCCAGGAATATTTTTAAAATGCCATGCTCCTCATCTTGTTGGCTTAAGGAGTGTTCTTACTTCTTTAAGCATTTCTTGAATATCTCAGCAGCCATCAAGAGTGCCCATGAGCGCAAATAATGTGCTCAGCTACTAACCTAAAAGTTGAAGGCCTTTGTCCACCCACAGCAGTGGTTCGCAACCTTCCCAATGCAGCGACCCTTTCAGACAGTTCCTCATGTTGTGTGACCCCCAACCAAACATTATTTTTGTTGGTACTTTATCACTGTAATTTTGCTACTGTTATGAATCATAATGTAAATATCTGATATACATTATTACAAATTGAACATAATTAAAGCATAGTAATTAATCCCCAGATATGTAATTAAATATTGTAAAATATTTATGTGTTTTCCAATGGTCTCAGGCGACCCCTGTGAAAGGGTCGTTCGACCCCCCAAATGGGTCGCGACCCACAGGTTGAGAACCGCTGACCTAAAGGCACCTCAGAAGAAAGGTCTGGTGATTTATCTTAGAAAGGTCAGTATTGAAAACCTACGGAGCACAATTCTGTTCTGAACACATGGGTTTATCCAAGCCAGAAGGGACTCTATAGCAACTGATGGCTACTTACCATTTACTGACACTGCAAAGTTCTGGAAATATCTCAAAGCCATAAACACTGGACTTTAAATGACCACAGCACTACTTTGGGAAACCCAAGTCCATAGGGAAGGGATGCTATGAGGAATGAAAGAGGCAAAATCTAGACCATGCACATGGATTAAAAGCAGCAAGTGTGAGCCAAGCCATACTTAAAAAAATTAAGTTCAAATAATTATTATTACATAACATATACATGGATCCTGCATGTTCTATGTAACGTTTTGCTATATTTGGCTTATCTTTTTGGTCCTATCTCCAGGGTTTGCAGGGAAAGTTCTAAAAAGTTCCATCGTTATCTTCAGAATTTCTTTTATACTTCAATTTTTAAGTAAGCCAAAGTCATGCTCAGCAATCCAATATTAATTGCTTACCAAATTTTTCCAAAGCAAACTCGCTGCCACTGAGTCGCGTCTGGCTCACAGTGACCTCACGGGCTGGGGCACAGCTGCTCCTGACAGCAACTCCATAGAGAGCAAAGCCCCATCTTTCCCCCTTGGAGTAGCTGATGGCTTTGCACCGCTGACCTTGCAGTTAGCAGCCAACCCAACCCCTTACATAATGATTTCAGGTTTTGATATTTCAGAGTCGCTATTAAAAGAACCAAATAAGTTATGTTTTAGTTTTCAAATAATTTCTTTTCTCTGATAGCAGTCTATAACAAATTTTACATTAAGTTTCGATTTCAGATGGCTGCTAAACATTTACAGTTACAGAACTCTCAAACACATAGCCAAAACCAAACCCACTGTCATGGAGCAAATTTCAACTCCTGGTGACCTCAGGGGGAACAAAGTCGACGTGCGTCCAGGGTTTTCTTGACTGTAATCTCTGTGCAAGCAGATTGCCAGGCCTGTTCACTGTGGTGCTACTGGTCTTTCAACTGCCGACTTTTAGGGTGGTAGTTGGGCACAAACTCTTTGTTTTGTACACATAGGGGCTAGGATAATCTCTAGTTGTAGGTAATTTCAGATATTTCAAACATTGAAATCTTTTTATATGCCCTATCACTAATAGAAGACCTGAATGATAAGATTTCAGACTTACTGCTTAGGACATTCACTGCTCCACAGATACTATTGAAATGCTGTATCTATCTCAATCCAGATTTATCCAGCTGTGAAAAGGAGATCAAATTTATATAGACAGGTGACATTTATTCCTCTTTGAAACTCGCAAGTTAACTAAATGTCCAGGGACATTTGTACAAAAACTTGTTTTTACAGGCACGCACACACAAAAATCATACTGCGCATGCAGTCTACGCTCTTTGATGTGACCCACAACAGGTGCTGCTTAAGCCGTAATTCAGACACCTTGTGGAGGCTTTCTCTTTCTGGCTTCCAGACGATAGTAATGTCAATGTCGTAACCTAGCAACCTAAATCCTGCTTTGGAATACTGCAGCTGAGTTACATTATTACTATATATTTGCGCATATAAAGTGTGTTATACAGATTTTCATTTTGTTTATTGGTTTTCTTCCCCAAACCGCACAAGCCCCTCACTTGCTTCCCAAGTACATTATATGTGTGCATGTATTATTGGCAAAAAACAACAACAATCACAAACAAACTACAGATACCATGCTCAATTATACACATAAAAAATAATAAGTAAATAATTATCATGTGAATAAATGAGAACAAGAGAAATATGCCCACTTGTGTAAGCTGAAAGTAAAAAGAAAACGGCTGCAAGGAAGCCAGGCAGAACTGGTAGGCTAAGCGTACACTTCGACAACACCATGACCATAAGGCCCACTCAGACTCATAGCCACCCTATCCTTGGTTTCTGAGACCCTAAACCTTTAGAGGAACCGATAACCCCATCTTCTCCTTTGGAGCAGTTGGTGGCTTTGAACCCTGAGGTTAGCAACCCAATAAGTACCCCACAGCATGAGGGCTCCTTGCCATTTTCACTTAATAAAACTGAAAATAGCTCCAACTCAGCCAAGTGTTGCTACAGGCTTTCACAGACAGACTGAGGCGATTGTGAGAGACTCTGGCCACGTACAATATTAAGCTACAGGGGCTGTAAAACACTTAGTCAAAGCACTCTCATCGAAAAAGCTGTACTGTGAGGACATTCTGTTTTACAAGATACTCATGTTTTCCAAGTCCATGTGACAAAAGCAGAATAAATAGTATTTATTCCATTTAAAGAAAAACTACATATCACTTTAGGTAGACATAAAATCTGAGCTTTTCATTCCTTAAAAATCACCACAGGAGTAGCCTGAAGAACAAACTGGCTTTCTAACTCTTTTCTCAGGAGAGAGGCTTCCTTACCTGGGTTCTCGTTATAAAACCAATTCATGCTACTTGTCCATATTCATGCCCTCTCACAAGCTAACAGATTCATTTAAAATGATGTCTCTGTTAGTAGGCACACCTGTATGTACAAATGCTTTTGGACGGGGCGCATGTCTAACCTACGTGTGTCACACATGAAGCTTACTAAGTATGGTCTTCACACAATTACTCTGGTCAATGAATAGGTACGTACACATTCGAGGAAAACCATAGCTCCTAATTTATAAATGAAAACTCTGACCAGTGGTGATCAGGAGTAGACTGTGGTTATTTATAAGAATCATAAGAATCATACGCCATTATAAGAATCATACGCCATTCAAAGCATTTATTTACTTAATCGAAGGCCTGGAAGTTTTGAAATGGCTGAATAGTATATAGAAATGCTGAGAATCTTTAGAGGATAAACAGTAATATGACCGAGTATAAATCAAATAGGTTAAAAGTCTGAGAAAAACAAACACCTATGACTTCAAAGGTGCAAAGAATACACGGATGGGGGCCCGGGGGAAAGCCACCTAAGGGGGTTAATCAAGAGAAGTTTCAGGTACAAATAACATACATAGCAGTCAAGTTGGAAGCCACCCGGGGAAATGTTGACAGTGGTGACCACAGGCCAAAGGAGTTCCTTCTCACAGTACAGACGCCTCAGATGCCAGCTGGTATGCAAACACCATCCACTTTCAAAAGAAGACTGTGTCTATGTGTTTATCCTTTTTAGTGAACGCCCACAGATCACAGGGACATATTTTTGACACAATTAGCTTATGCCTATAAAAAGCTGCATTTAATCACGGTCACCTGCATGCTGCTTTCTCAAGAACTCAATTATTGAGCATGTTGTTGTATCTGAAGGAAAAGTGTTTGTGTTTACAATTAAATGTAGTAATAAATAATTGCATCAATATTTTATTAACTATTAAAATATGCTAAATGGCCTACATTAAACCAAACATAGCTAGAATATGTTTCGACATCTAAAAAAATATTTCGTAATTTACCTACTAGATTCGGAAACGCTTTACTCTCAAAACCACGCTCTGACCTCCTCACCACCATCCTTAGAACAACAAAACTGGAGTCAAAGAATCCGCCCGGACAGCTCATTCCGGGTCCAACCACACCTAACAGGCCTAACAGCAGCCGCACTGGTAGCAGCAAATGACTCACAGTACCTGTTGGGCTTAACTCACCCCTGTCCTACATTTGCTTTTATGTTCCCATTGGATACAAAGTCAGAATGGAATCAAGGAAACAGATTTCATGTTAAAGATACATAGGAATTAGAGCCAGATGTCAGAAAGTGAGCCCTGAGTTTAAAAGCACAATCCTAAATTAAAGCTTGATGGTTCAAGAAATTCCAACAAGACAGATAGATAAGAAGTTCTGAAGTAGGGAAAGACTTCTAATAGGGTACTCTGTCATCTCACAGTTGTGCTCAGCCATGAACTGTGGAGCTTCCTATGGGAGGTAATGGAAGAGAAACCTCGTACTAGAAGAAAAAAGACAGTGATGGGGGCACTCTTTCCTAGCTGGACAGAGCAGTGAGCAAGACAGCTATCACTCAGCCCACAGCACGGTGTGACAAGACCAGATCAGAGCTGAGAAGCACAATCAAAATCTTCACTTGCTTTGCAAACGACTTCTTATCCTAAGCCCTCTTTAAGGAGCCAAATAACGACACACACCCCTCCCCCAAAGCTTCCCTTGCAAAAAGTCACACTACAGCAGCTGAAGATGTGGCTTCTGTAAAATGGAAAATTCTGCTCTTCTTCATAAAGAGAGAAGCTGGAAAGACTGCTGCAAGGGAGGCTACAGAAATGCCAAATTCACCTCTGAAATGACCGCTTTCTAAGCTAGAAATCAGATGGAAACCGCGTGATACATGCCGATTTTATCGCCTTTCCAACTCTGACACAAACCAGCCCACTGCCATCGAGTCAGTCCAGATGCACGGCAACCCTCTAGGACAGACTAGAACCGCCCTGTGGGTTTCCAAGACTTCAAATCTTGACAGGAGTAGACAGCCTCATCTTTCTCCCAGAGTGGCTGGTGGGCTCGAACCGTTGACTGTTTAAACCATGAGCAACCAGCTTAATGCATAACCCGCTATGCCACCAAAACACCTAACTTCCCTGCACAGGATAATTTAAAATCCTACTTGATACAATCTAACAAAATTCACATTTAACCAAAAGGGGGTATGCGTAAAAGGGAGTTGTCTACCTCAAATTGTCTACCTTTGAAGGGTGAGGGGAAGGAAAAAAGGGTCATTAGTAGTTAAAAAAAATTGTAAGTGATTTATACTTCTTCCCATTACCCACTGCTGTCAAGTCAATTCTGAAGAGTCCAACTGCCCCATAGGGTTCCGAAGGCTGCCATCTTTACAGGAGCCTGTAAACATGTCTTCAGTAGAAACCACCCCCTTTCAGTTTGCAGCCAAACACTAGGCCACTGCACCACCAGGACCCCGTAAGTTACTGCAAAACTCTCTGACATACCAGTTCCTACTTTAGTATTTGGATCAGAATTTACTGTGCATCAACTATACACAGCACATTTCTGTGGAAAGACAAGGCACTGCAGTCATAATATTTGTACAATATAAGTGCACATAGTGCTTGCCTATGAGCACAGCACATACCCAAACATACTTTTGGCTCTAGTTTAATATAACAATGAGAGGCGTACTCTACTACTACTATAAACAAAAGGGCAGCAGACCATCCCACATAAAAAGATGATTGTGAACAAAGCCAGCCACATGGCATGTTTCAGGAACCAAGAAAGAGCAAAGTTTAGGCTGTGAAAGTGTGGAGGTAAAAAAGACTAGTTTGGAAAGCTAGACCATGTTCAAGGCACAAAGGGCTGCCAATGGCAAAACTGTGGGTCGTAAGCTTTCTTTCCCAGGCAACAGGCAGCAGAGGATTTAAACTGAGGAACGACCATCATAAACTGTACCAAATATAGAATTTCCATCGAGAAGAAATTTTAAGCTTCACAGAACATTCCCTCATGCTCTGCTATGTATAACCCTTAACTATTGAAATACAAGGCTAGGATGTCAACACCATGTTTATCAGGACTAAATATTTCCTTTTACAAAACGGTTAAGAATCCACATTTTCTTGCTTAGCATGACATTTCCGCCCCCATTTATCTAGAACAAACAGCACAAACCAGAGGAAAAAGCTTTTTAATGCTTGCTTCATCTAAAAGCTAAACCCAGCATGTTGACTGATGTGGCTTACTTTATTACTATATAAGACTGGCTCTATTCCTCACTCCGGGAGACCGTTTTCGATTTGTTGGACATACAAGTAAGCGGGGAGAAGCGAGAGGAATTTCTCAGAGCCCTGGGGTATTGGTTCATATGATGATACTCCAACTACCCTTCAACCTTCCTCAAATAAACTCTTGGTTACTGCAATCATAAGCTTTAATTCACTGACAGAGCTGGAAAGCTTTTCCAGTGGTCTTTACAACACACTGTTCCTTCTTCAATCTGAGCTTCCTCATTCTTCTAAAGTGTGACAGGATTTCTCCAGAAGCCCACAGTTCCCAGGTATCACTAACGCAGCGAATCTACCCACTGCGAACTTCTCCGTCGCTGTCCCTCACCTACTCCCACGCCAGCACAAAAGCAGGGCAGTGTCAAAGAGCGGTCGTGGGGCGTGTACGCAACACTGGATGCACCTGAGGCCAACAATTACAGTCTTCCCCAAGGCACCCCCTTCCCTTTAAGTTTTAAATGATCAATTTAAACGACTGTGTGCGTGCTATTAAGGGCTGGGTCCCTGGCTTTGGCACAGACCTTGCACATGCAAGGGACTGCTGAGTTTAAGTACTGTTTAAAATAAGCATTTCTTGAATTGGGAGTTCTCCTCAGATGTATTCCCCCCTCTCCTGCACTAACACAAAGTTCTTGCTTTTTAATTAGGAACTACTCTTCTTCATGTGTTTTCTTTCCTCAAAGATAATAGTTACTCTTTAATACTAAGGGGCTTCCAAAAGCTGGTGGAAAATTGTATTATCTTCTAAGTCCATTTTTTCCAGGAATTCTTTGAAGTCTCCGTGTATAGCAAGTATAGATTATATCACTACTAAAATACCAATGTTAAGACTCTTGAAGTTTAGAAAAAGCAAGTAGAGTTACTTTCAAGAAAAATATTTGTGACCACTTAGCATCTGAGTAAGTCATTATGCCCTAACATGATCATGAAGCTTTTGAGAACACTTATAGTGAATTATAAATGGAGTTTTTTGTACAATTTTTTAATAAGCATTAAAAGTAGAGAAAGCTCTTTGACTAAATGCTAATAGAGCCATTTTTCCTAACAATTTGGTCTTAAAACGCAACCAGCTTTAGGTATCTGGTATGAGTAACAATGTACAAGACAAACAAAATCATTTAGATTACTAAATGACTGGCCAAAAATTCATCAAAGGCTAAGGCCACGACTCATTCTCTTCAGTGACAAAATGTTACTGATTTCAAAAGCACTTATGAGGACTTCAGCATTTAAATAACCAAAGCCCTACACAAACATTTACGGAGATAATCATAGGCTAGGGAAAGAGGTGGCTCAGCGGCTTTGTTTACAATCTATTTACCAGGTAGCTTAGCAACATTTCTTCTACACAGCTGTAGGAGGCAACCGTTGGTCAGAGTCCTTCTTTTCCAGTAGTATAAAAGGCCAACTCTTGTCTCAGAGTGATGAACAAGAACAAGGACGTTTGGATTAAGAGGAAATAGTTTCCTAAGAGAATGTAGCAATTTCTCCCTCTGCGGACACCCACTCCCCACCTCACCCCTTCATTTTCATTCGGAGGAGCCTTTAGACAGGCACAGGGCACGATAGTCTATCTGAAAGGAACAAGACAGGTAGAAAGGAATCTCAGAAGTCGAGGTCTTTAATTTAGTTAGATAGGAACCCTGGGGGCAATGTGCAGTGAGGAATTGGACTACTGACCACAAGGACACTGGTGAAACCCTCTAGCCACGCGGCAGAGAAAAGTAACACTCTGTGCTTCTCTAAGTCCCAGGTGAATCCTCGCTGACCGACAGGGCCCAGGGGTGTAAACAGCCTTGCTAACATGCAGAATGGGCTGGAAAGTGGATTGTTGAACATGCAGTTAGGTTAAAAGTTGGTACCCTATCACCTGATCTCCCTTGTGATCCATTTAAATTTGCTGTAGTTTTTAATATTTTCTGTTTTCTTTTCTATTAAGGTTTTCGATCTGTTTTACTTTGTTATTCTTGTTGGGTTTGGATATTTTAAAAAATGTTTTTCTAACAATAAATAAATAAATGTTTTTCTATATAGGAAATCCAGGATAGGTAAATCTACAGAGGCGGTAAATGGATTAAGGGCTCCTTAGGCAGGAGAGGTTGGGGGGAAATGAAGGGCTAACGACAGTGAATACAAGAATGAAGAAAATGTGCTCAACTGATTGTGGTGATGATTATACAACTCTTCTTGACGTGACTGAATTATTGAATTGTATGGTAAGTGAATTACATGCCAATAAAACTACTGGGGAAAATATTACAGCCTCAGAAGGCCTACAGAGGGGTGCTATGACTAGGAATTAACTTGATCCAAGACTGTGGCTTTTGGGCTTTGGATTTAGTTATCTAATCATCCAAATTAGGGCCAAATGTAAATCTGAGAGGGAAAAATGATTTGTAAAACCCATCATTACCAGCCAGAAAACCACAGAAAGGAATAAAGACAAAGTAAAGGCATCTTCCAATGGCATAAAATTTCACACAGTCAACCTCCATTTGCACACATACCTCTCAATGCATACAAGAGACTTTAAACATGAAAACTGTTCATAGTAATTTACTAAGTGATTTTAGAAAAATTTAAAGTATTGATTTATATTGGTTTCTAAAGTATTTTTATAACCTTCTTTGCTTTGACTAATTGAAGAATATGTACTTACTGTAAAACTTGAAATTAAATACAGAAAAATATAACATGGAAAGTGAGGGTTTCCTGCAACCCATTCCCATCAAGACACAACCACTACTATCAGTTTAAACCTCACTATTTTGCAATGTTCTATAATTATACAATATCTACATTCCGGTTTACAAAAGTAGTATATCTCATTCAGCACCTTCTCCATCCCCACCTTCTCGAAAAGTGACCCTAAAGTACTCTTTACAACATCCCCGCAAGCCTCTGCTTGAACAAACCCTGTGACAAGCCCCTGATTACCTCCCAGAGTATCTTACAACAGTGTTATTCAAATATTGAACAACTGCCTTGCCTACAGACTATCCTGTTTTGTCTTTTGAATATGACTCCCTTTGTAAATATGTTCCTTTAAAATACGGTACCCAGATGAACACAGTACTCTAGAACAATCAGTCCGTATTCAGGACACTTTGCTTCCATTAAAAAGGCCCAAACATGGGAGAGGGGGAGGTGAGCGTAAAGGAAGTAGTGTTAACAAACCCATGGACAAGGGAACAACAAGTGATCCAAATCAGTGGTGAGGAGGGTTTGGAGGCCCAGTAGGG
>NW_022103968.1:64947891-64965498 GCF_000313985.2 Echinops telfairi | reverse complement strand
GGGAACTGATTTCAAGGATCTACATATAACCTCCTGCCTGGGGGATGGACAACAGAAAAGTGGGTGAAGGGAGATGTTGGGCAGTGTAAGATATGACAAATAAATAATTTCTAAATTATCAAAGGTTCATGAGCGAGGGGGAAATGAGGAGCTGATACCTAGGGCACAAGTAGAAAGCAAATGTTTTGAGAATGATGATGGCAACAAATGTACAAATGTGCTTGACACAATGGATGGATGGATGGATTGTGATGAAAGTTGTACAAGCCCCCAATAAAAATGATTTTTTTTTTAAAAAAAGAGCTGTAAGAGCCCCAATGAAGTGATTTATTAAAATGAAAAGTTTTTGACAAAAAAAAAAAAGCCTAAACCACACTGTGCACTCATGGTTAACATGATGCCAACGGAAACCTCTAAATGTTTTCCATGTTACCTGAGGTTAACTCATATTATACCCACTTACTTTTTCAATCAGGTGTGGAATTTTATACATCAGTGTTAATATCATCTTGATCAGTTCAGGCTATCCTATCCACCTGATAACTACTTCCAATCTCCATTTTGGAAATCCAGTATGTAAGTTTATTATTATTGCCAGCTTCAGGTCATATATGCCATCAATATTTCATAAAGATTATTAAGAAAAATGCTGAACATAGGCATACTAACTCGGTAATAAAATGGGACAAATTATTGATAAGCCATCCATTTGGATTAGTCAAGAAACTAATGCTGAGTGGAAAAAATCCAATCCTAACCAAGTACATACAATATGAGTGATTTTTTTAAGTTTTGTTGGGACATAATCTATATATTATACAATTCAACAGTGCAATCATATCACGAAGAGTTGTACAATTATTACCACAATCAATTTTAGAACATTTTCTTATTTTTTGTGCTCCTTGTTAAGGAGAGATTGTTTAACAGACTTGACATAACAAATCTACACCCAGATTAGTGGTTGCCAAGTGTCTGTGAGTTGGGGAGAAGAGACAGGGAAGGTTATAAGAGAGCAATAGGAGGAGTCCAGTTGTCACAGACTGTTCTACTTCTTAATCATGGTGATAAATCCCTGAAGCTACACATTTGCTGGAACACGTGTTCGTTAGGTGCAGTTAATTTGGCTCCTGGTATGAAATACATGTATGTTTCTGCACTGAGGAAATCTGAATAAGATTAGTGATTTGGGTCAATGTCAGTATCCTGGTTATTGATACTGCAATACTATCACAAAATATTACTATTTGGGGCATAGTGGGCACAGACTACAGGGCAGCACTCTGCATTCTTACAACTCCATGTGAGTCTCCAAGGAAAATAATAGTGAAATACAATGAAAATAACAATTGTACCTACAAAAATAACTTTTTTTAAAATGCTGAACAAAAAATGGCAAAGCACAGTTGCTTATATCTCTGCCATTTCCCTAAAATCTACTATTTTGATCATACTACCACTACACCTTTCCACCATGAAACAGCAATTCTTCGAGATTTGGTCTAGCAATTTAAAATCCATTTGATTATAAAAATACACAGTTCTCTCTTTTCCATCTTATTTACAAGGATATTACTAAGATTTAGTTCAATGTTCAATATTATAACTTTAAAATTCTTAAATTCTAAAAAATAGCTTAGTAAATTGATATTACTAAGCTTAAAGAACAAATTCATGTGAGCCAGAATACAACTTGAGTCTATCCCACCTGGATTTCGAGGACAGCTCAAAACCAGACTGAAACACTGAATACTGACGGAAGACCCAATGAGCTGTGTGAGGACATTAAAACCATTACTGACGAAGACAAGCAAAAGGCCACTAAAACGACAGGAAAGGAAGGATCAACATGGATGTCAGAGGAGACTGCAAGTGTTTTCATAAACACTGGCATTAAATTACAGTCTTGAGCATTCACAGGGGCAGTTCTTGCTCGTCCTACACAAGGGCAGCTAAGGGTCGGCACTGACTAGATGGCAGTGAGTTTGGTTTGGGTTTGTTTGTCCTCGGTTATTCCTATTACTCGGTTTTTTTAAAATAGAAACAGTAGTATTGCCTTAGTAACCTTTAGAAGCCTCATCTCATTCTAAGTCCTTTCTGATAATACTGTCGCTCTTGAGTCTATATGTGCCCTTCCCCCGCCCCATTCACTTTTATAAATGTCCATTATATGCCTACGTAAACCTAGACACTTTTTGTGTTGTTTTTGTAATTTGTATTAGTCTCTGTAAAATTCTCCTCCACTTCCTGCTCATTAGGATAATTTCTAATAGCAACATTGTTTAATTTAAAAAACTTTTTCTATCCTTCTTGGACCACATTCCGATTTAAAGTCTGTTAAGAGATGTGTATCTTAACAGAATTAAAAATAAATAAATTGCCAAACTTTCTTCAATAAATATTTTTCCATTATAATATGAAAAGTTGATTATTTGAGGCCCAAGGTTAATTTCAATGAAACTAAACTACTAGAAAAACTCATCAAGACTGTATAAATGTGAGCTAAGTAAGACTAGCTGAATATTTCTCCAAGAGTTTACTTTTTAAAAAATTTAATTTACAGCAAGCATTCTCTACTGCACCTCTATTAAAGGGCATGTACTAAGTAGTCTAGGCACTCTTTAGACATTGCCTCATTCTATCATTACAACAGCCTTGTAAGAAGAGATTAGCATTCACATTTTATATACAGGAAAATGGAAAGGCAGAGTGATTGAAGCAGCTTGTCCAAGGTCACCGTCTATGCTCTTTCAACCTTTCCTCTTTTTTCATATTAAACCCACTACGTGTAGAAAACAACTCGAGGGGGTAATTTTGGCCTCTGAAATTTTCTCATTTATGATCTAATGAAGCTATGAATACATTTACTATTTATCCTTCATTTGCTGCTATAAATAATGACACATGATAGCTGAATAAATCATTTTCACAATCTAGTGAAACCAGTTATCAATCTTTAAATATACAAATCCCTGATGAGGAAATGTAAAATCCCTAATCAAATATATATAGACACACACACACACACACACACACACACACATATATATATATATATATATATATATATATATACACACAAAATCTTGCAACACTCGCTACAGGTGTTTCTCGTTTTGCTAGTGATGGAGATGTCGGTAAGGAGCATGTCAGAAGCCAACAGCTCTTGTTTGACACATTCAATGGTCATGGCTTCCCTTGATCAATCAAATTCTCACGGGAATTTAACAGATTCAATTCAGTTCACCAGATTCTATTGTGTTTGATCCATATTAGTGATGTATTATAATTTATTCTATTTATTTCAAAAATAGGGATTACATTCACGGTAATTAGCACTTTAAAGAGGATAAATGACTATCTTCTTGGGAGAAGATACTCTGGTGTATCAGTTTGCATAAAAAGTGAATGCTACACTTCCAACAAGGGAAGCTTAAAAAGACATTCATTCAACCCCATTTTAAAATGGGCCAATGACAGGAACAGACATTACTCCAAAGTACCAGTGGACAATACACACATGAACGATGCTAAACATCATTAGTCATTCAGAGAGTGCAAATCAAAACCAAATGTGATAGATCATTTAGATCAGTGGTTCTCATTTCCTAGTCCTGAAACCCTTTCATACAGTTCCTCATGTTGTAGTGACCCCCGACCATAAAATTATTTTCGTTGCTACTTCATAACTGTAATTTTGCTACTGTTATGAATCATAAACATCTGTTATGTAGGATGTATTTTCATTGTTACAAATTGAACATAATTAAAGCATAGTGATTAATCACAAAACAATGTTATTATATATTGTGAAATATTCATTTCTAATTACAAATAAATGAAATTTTGTCTTGAAGCATGGTATAGCATGGGTAACAGTCTTCATGCCTGGTACTCATATGTGGGCGTACCTGCATGTGGGCTGACCGCCTGGAGATGAGAGAGGAGCGGTGTCTCGGTTGCTAAGACCATCAGAGATAGGTGTTTTCCGATGGTCTTAGGCGACCCCTGTGAAAGGGTTGTTTGACCCCCCAAAGGGGTTGCGACCCACAGGTTGAGAACCACTGATTTAGATCACTAATTCTACAGAAGAATCCTGATTAAAATGTTGCCCTCAACAGTCTCAAAACATTTGCTTTCTACTTGAGCCCTTGGTGTCAGCTCCTCATTTTTCAGAATTTCAAATTCTTATGGAATCCTTAAGAATCCTGGTGACAGAGTGATTATGCACTGGACTGTTAACCACAAGGTTGGCAGTTCAAAACTACCAGCCACTCCATGGGAGAAAGATGAGGCTTTCTCCTCTCATAGAGAATTGAAGTTTTGGAAACCCATTAGGGCAGGTCTACCTCATCTTTCAGGGTCTCTATGAGTTGGAATCGATTCGGTGGCAGTGAGTTTGATTGTGTTGGGGAGAATCCAATCATTTGGCAGCCATTGAAGCGAGATGAAACTGCACCTTTAAACCTGGAACTGAAATTTATAGCATTAGGAAAGAATGTCTGCATTTTGCAGGAATATAAACATTATGCTCCTTTAAGGACTTATCCAAATGTAATCAAATTGGCAACTGAAATTCAAAATGACAAATGAGGAGCTTAGGGTGGGGCGTGAGTTTGAGTTAATGACAGTGAAATCATTTGGAAAGGTGGTTAATACAGGTGGCAGAATTTAAATACAACTAATGTCACTAAGTTACACGTGGAGAAATCACTGAAATGTTTTTCTATGTATATTTTCATAAAAATTAAAATTAAATCATGATTTAAAAATAAGATATATTTCACATGCACTTAAAAAAAACCAAGTCGCTGCCATAAGTCACTTTCAACTTCTTATTCAAAATAGCCAAAAAAAGAAAAAGAACCCAAACACTCATTAACTTACGAATGGAAAAACAAAATGTAGATGAGCAATAGAAGGGAATAAAGAACTGGTATTCCGCTACAACATGGATGAACCCTGCAAACATTATGGGAAGTGAAAGCAGCCTCACAAAAGGGCACATTTATAAGCTTTCATTTACATGAACTGTTTGGAATAGCAAATCCACAGAAGTAGAAAGCAGATTAGTGGTTGGGGGACATATGAGTAGGGAGTGACTAAAAGTGTTTCTTTCTTGTGGTGAGAAAAATTTCTAGAATTAGTGGTCTTTGCATAACTCTATGAATATATTAAAACCTACTTAATTATACACTTGTAAAGTATATAGTATCTGAACTATATCTCAATAAAAAGTGATATTAACAACCCCAAAACAAAGCTATTCCTATCTTGGACAATGAAGTCAATGATAGCCAGAACTTTCTAGTACCCTCTCGTTTAGCGGCTCGCAGACCAGAATCACCCATTGCCACCAAGTTGATCATGACTCACCGTGAAGGTCTAGTGCAAGGCAGAACTGCCCCATTGGGTTTCCAAGGCTCAAATCTTTATGGAAGCAGATTGCCACATCTTCCTCCCACTGAGCAGCTTGTGGGTTCACCCGCCAACCTTCTGGTTAGCAGTGAGCACTCCACTGTGCCTCCAGAGCTCCTACTAACAAGAGTAAAAAGTCTCTCATTCTGAACCAGAGAGTGATTTCTATTGTCTTACAGGCTTGTTCTCTGAATATTCTTACTTGGTTTTTTGTTTAATTGTTTCTGCATGTTATTAAAAAGGACAGTGGGAAATAAATTTTTCCTTTGAATGCTCTGAAGAGAAATTATTAAAATAAAAAATACTAGGAAATAAAAATCATTGTTTTATTGGTTTTGTTTCTGTGTTTTGAGCCCAGACACAAAAGAAATCTCAGAGAAAAGATGAAAAGAACATTTTAGAGCTAAAGTAAGCTTCAAATCCATTAAACGAAAAGAAACTAGTATTAGATGTCTAATGCTATAGTCGAGTCAGTTCTAACAGAACCTTTAAAATGAGATTTTTAAATATAAAATACTCACATATTTACACAAAATGAGTATACTCACTTTATGTACATTCCATAAATATAAACATTGCATGCAAATAAAGTCATGAGATGTAGCTCATAGTATTATCTAGATACTAAAAATAGAAATGAATACACTCCCAGCAATTATTACAAAACTCCCACCCAAGGAGAGGAAAGTAAATTCAATGTGGTTTAAACAGTATGGAAATATGTATTGTTTCTGGGAAATTCAAGGTACTGGTGGTGTAACGCTAAGGACTTAAGCTGTGTCCATCGTTAAATCCACTGGCTCCTCCTTGTGGTTTCAAGATGGCAGCCAGGAGCCCCTGGGGTACAGGTTTCCCTACAGTCATGAAACAGAAGGTGGACGGTTCACTAGTCCAAAGTTCTTCCCTTAAGTTTGACTGGACCAATTTAGATCATGTGCCCATGTTTAACTCTCCTAAATCATTCACTGGAGAGAAAAAAAAAAAGATTACAATTGTCATGATGAGTTTATATCAATGGTTTGTTTTCCACTCTTTCAACCTAAGTCACAAGGAATATATTTTACATCAAGACCATTAAACACACATATACACACAGAGGAAAATGAAACAAATGTTTTATGAAGCAATACTTATCCATATTACTTACAATCCACTCATAGTTTCTTCTTTTGTGTTACATTTATTTTTTTAATGTTGATTGCCACTCTGTTAAATTGATTTTATGACCACTAATGGGTTATATCCAGCAGTATCAAAACCACTGACTAAAGCCAATCGGAAGCCATACGTGAGGGGAGGATAAACAGGGAGGATAAAATAGATGCTGAGAAGTCAGACACAGTCTAGTACATTGTCCCACAGCACACCTCTGCAGAGATAACTTTATTTGGTCTTATAATAATGATATGGGAGAAATCCAAATACACAATTCAAGATGTTACCATCTGGCATTCTGAGGAACATTTGGGTTGGGGGTGGGGGGCGGGGGATTTCTTTCAGAAGCAGAAATGGCAAACGTCCTAGCAGTGGGATCTCTGACTCGGTTTGAACAGTGCACGTCCCAATACTGCTCGGAGGGCAAAGCAGTGAAGTCCCCACTAATGCAGTCTAGTGGTGGGACCCAGGCAGCATTCCCGATGACGCCTACCCCATGACGGGTTATCTGGCTGCCTCCCCAGAGATTGCGTGTGCGTCCTGGTGTGCTTCAAATTTTTATTTTTCTTCTTAAACTACGACTAGAGTGGGAGTTCACCTATTTGCAATGAATATATCTAAATGAGTCTTCATAAAATTCTCCATCAGTTTCTTACTTCTAAGGGTTACTTGTTAGTCATTTAATTTGTTGACGTCTCTCCCTACAAGAATATAAAAGGTCCATGAGGACAATATTATCTATGTTGATAATATCTGTATATCCAGTGTTTAGATATACAAAAGCAATTTTAAAATGTTTGTTTATATATAATCACTCACTGCCACCAATTCCATACAGACTCATAGTGATCCTACAGGACAGGGTAGAACTGTTCCTGAGTTTCCAAGACTGTAACTCTTTATGTGAGTAGAAAACCTCGTCTTTCTCCTGAATAGCAAGCAGCTGGTGGTTTCAAACTGCTGACCTTGAGGTTAGTAGCTCAATGTAAAACCACTATGCCAGCAGGGCTCCTTGTTTATATATAAATCATTGATATAAGAATAGATTTTTGAGCTCACACTTAATGATAATCCCTAATCTAATCTTTCTTTAAGAAAAAAATTATAGCCTCAAGAATCCACAGGGACAGTTCTACCCTGCCCAATAAAAACACTATGCATCAGAAACAACTCAAAGGCAGTGAATTTCAGGGTTTTGTTTGTTTTGTAAGTACCTATTTTATATGCAACATTTTACTAAGAACTGTGTTGGCTTTTCTACAAAGTAGTATGAGTTATCATCCTTACCCTATGGCATTTATAATCTTCTGAAGAAATAAAGTATTGGCAAACCAATACATAGCAAGGCAGAATATGCCCTTAAGAACTTCCTTCACCTCTCTAGGATTTAATTTCTTCATTTGTATACAAAAATATCCTATAACTTATTGGCATTGAATCAATTCGTATTCATCGTAAATCCCTATTGCACAGGGTTCTGAACACTATAAACGGTTTGTTTTAGAAAGCAATCTTTACGGGACAGAACCACTTCACCTTCCTTCTGTGGAGCGGCTGGTAGGTTTGAAACTCCAGCACCACCAGAGCTCCTCTGTATAATATAATAAAAGGTAGGGTTATCAGTGTTTCCCAATGTGGGGGATATCACTCTCTGTGGGGCACTGGCCCAATCCAGGGGGTTGGGCTGCAAAAAACAGACACCTACCCTTTATCTGGATTATAGGCTGTAGTACACAGTGTTTAATTGGTAGGGGGACACTGAGTAATTTTTTTTCCTGACAAGGAATTGTAGGCCAAATAAATTTGGGAATTTAGGAAGTTAAATGATCAATTCTAAGGTCTTTACTCTTCCACAGATACATAATTAGGAACCAGTTGGAAGGAAATGAAAAAGCTCCCATCAAGAGTTCTAGTCTTGAAAACCCACAGCAGAAGCCCCACCCTGTTTCACAGGGTCACTATGAGTCAGAATCAACACAACAGCAGTGAGTTGCAGTTCTGCTGAGTTTAGGAACTAGAGAGCTCCCAATGACCATTTTGAGCTGGAGAAGACTTCAAAAGGAGATGGCCATTCAGTGGAGTATTTACGTGATGGCTTAGAATGGGAGCCAAGGGCCTTGCAAAGGATGAGAGTCAAGAATAGTGCTAGGAATAAATGTGACACAAACTAATACTGGAATTAAGAAACCATACGTTGCACTTCGTGCAAAATCTCCCTAGTTACAAAAGGCAAGCCAGATTATGAATGGTCCTGAGTGCTAGGTTTGGGGAATGTTGTATTTGATGATGTTTCAAGAACATTAATCTTCAATGAGCATTTCATCTGCTCTTTATTCTAGATGTTATCTGCTGTGTAAAACTACAACAGCTACCCACACATTTTCTACAACATTCCCTCTCTGAACACTGGGCTCTATATTTATCTGTTCCAGCTGAGACTACTAGAGAAAGAGATCACTATAATTAATTCTCTTGCAACCAAGCAAATGCCCAATTTTAAGATGAAAATCTATTTTAAAAGTACTTTTATTTTCCAATCCCATCCCCTAGGTCACATTTAAAATTTTATTATCTAGTCCAGTGGAATATTGTACTGATACTGGTGTAAAACTAGAGCTTTGATGAAACTATTTTCATAACAGCAGAGAACCAGTAGAAAGGTCTGAGGGGCTGGCCCCAATCCCACCAGAAGAATTTACTTCAGAGGACAGCACTGAAGCTGCAGCTCAGGGAGAGGGACATGTCTGATCAGAGCACACGGGAGCAAATGAAGGGGGAGGAAGAGATAGTGGAACACATTCTGGTCCACCAAGTCTTGAGGACGATATTCCTGTTCAGAGCAGCCAATGCACAGAGAGGATCATATGGCCAGCCCCACTATGAGACACGACATCCCTCACTGACCCCATAGCCCTACAGGGGACAACACTGGAGACACAGTGGGGAATTTCGCCCAACCTGACCCCACCACACCAAGACAAAACACTAAGGGTGTGCAAAAGAACAGCAAGGGGAGCAGATCAAGAAGTCCTGAGGGAGTACCGAAAACAGATGTTGAGGCCAGGGCGTGGCACTCTATCAGACTCAACTGGAAAACACTCGAAAAGGCCAACAAACAGACCTTGAACTATTTACAGGCTTTCTTTTAACATTTTTTGTTGTTGTTTTGTTTTGTTACTTTGTTTTGCTCTGTCTTGTTTTTGTGCATATTATTATCTCTGCAGATCTATTTAGATAAGGTAAGTGGGATAAACAATCTGGAGGAGAAAACAAGGGGACTGCCGGGCGGAGGACATGGGAGAGGGGGAGGAGGGGTGGGGGGAGGAAAGGAAGTGGTGTTAGCAAACCCAGGGACAAGGGAACAACAAGTGATCCAAAATGGGTGGCAAGAAGGGTTTAAGAGGCCTGGTAGGGCTTGATCAACGGCAATGTAACCAAGAAGAATTACTGAAACCCAAATGAAGGCTGAGCATGATAGTGGGACAAGAGGAAAGTAAAAAGAAATAGAGGAAAAAACTAGGAGGCAAAGGGCATTTATAGATGTCTAAATACAAGCATGTACATATATAAATATATTTATATATGATTATGGAGAAATAGATCTGTGTATATATTTATAGGCTTAGTATTAAGGTAGAAGATGGGCATTGGGCCTCCACTCAAGTACTCCCTTAATGCAAGAACACTTTGTTCTATTAAACTGACATTCCATGATGCTCACCGTCCCGACAAGATCACTGAAGACAAATGGGTGCATAAGCAAATGTGGTGAAGAAAACTGATGGTGCCTGGCTATCAAAAGATATAGCGTCTGGGGTCTTAAAGGTTTGAAGGTAAACAAGCAGCCATCTAGCTTAGTAGCAACAAAGCCCACATGGAAGCACACCAGCCTGTGTAACCACAAGGTGTTGAAGACATCAGGTATCAGGCATCAAAGAACAAAAACTCATATCATTGTGGATGAGGGGAAGTGCAGAGTGGGGACCCAAAACCCATCTGTAGGCAACTGGACATCTCCTTACAGAAGGGTCGCAGGGAGGGGAGGAGATGAGCCAGTAAGGGTGCAGTGTAGCAACGATGAAACATACAACTTTTCTTAGTTCTTAAATGTTTCCTCCCACCTCACCCCCCACTATCATGATCCCAATTCTACCTTACAAATTTGGCTAGACCAGAGGATGTACACTGATACAGATAGGAACTGGAAACACAGAGAATCCAGGACAGATGATCCCTTCAGAACCAGTGCTGAGAGTGGTGATACCAAGAGAGTGGAGGGAAGGTGGGATGGAAAGGGGGAACCAATTACAAGGATCTACATATAACCTCTCCCCTGGGGGGATGGACAACAGAAAAGTGGGTAAAGGGAGTTGTCAGTGTAAGATATGAAAAAATAGTAATAATTTATAAATTATCAAGGATCCGTGGGTGGGGCAGGGAGGGAGAGGAAAAAATGAGGAACTGATACCAAGGGTTCAAGTAGAAAGCAAATGTTTTGAGAATGATGAGGGCAACAACTGTACAAATGTGCTTGACACAATGGATGGATGGATGGATTATGATAAGAGTTCTACGAGCCCCCAAGAAAATGATTAAAAAAAAACCTATTTTCATAACATAGTCACTCTCAAGACAGAAAGGCAATCAATTTTTTTTTTGGCAATCAGTTTTATAGATAAAATTATTTAAGTAACCCAGCAAATCCTGTAACTAACAACTATATAAAGGTTACATAATTATATTTCATTGTCTTATATGAATCATAAGTAGACTTAGAAAAACCCTTAGATGATGCTTATTTTAGAAAGCAATCTAGGAATAATTATCAAATATTGGTAACCATGTATATATTATATATGTTTGCATGTATATGTATCTGTCTATATGTGCATACATATACAACGGAGCTTCAAAATGTTCATTAAAAAAATAATTAGAAAATAATGGAATTTTTACATGAGCTTTTTGAAGCCCCCACATAAAGATATCCTTTACACCAGCATGTTCATTCCTGGCTATCTGTCCAAACCAAAAACACTATCACTGAGTCAATTCTGACTCAGCCACTCTATGAAAGGTTTCTGTGGCTATAAGTCTTTACAGGTTATAAATCTCTGGAAGCAGCTGGTGAGTTTGAACCACTGACCCTGCAGGTGGCAGTCTAATACTTACCCAACATCACCATCAGAGCGCCTACAAAATATCATAAATACTAGATTGTTATTACAAGGTGCCATTAAGTCAGTTCCAACTCACAGGGCCATAAGAGCAAGAGAAGAAACGTTATGAGGTCCTACACCATCCTCATAATTGTTTGTGTTTGTGCCTATTGTTATAGCCACTGTGTCAATCCATCTTTCAAAGAGCTTCCCCTTTTTCATTGCAAAACCCTAAGAGTACCAGCATGTGAAATTATGTAACAAGACACTATAATGTTCACGTGGCTAAAAACAAAAAAGCAAAATGAATGTCTAGCAACCAAGGATTAGCTAAATAAACAAAGCTACAATCACACCATGGAGTAGTTACAGTGTGTGTGTGTATATATATATGTATGTATGTATATATATATATAAAATGGTAACAGTATAGAGCTATAATACTTGATATAGACTAAATTACACTAGTTATTACTAAGTGAGAAAAACAAGATGTAGAAAAGAATGTATACTATGACCCAGTTTATTAAGCAAATGAACAAAAACAACTACCCCCACCACCACCACCACCCCCCCCACACACACACACACGAAACATCACTAAAACAGAAAGGGAAAAAATTGCAACTCAGATCACAGAACGTTAATTTCCATAATTCACTAAAAATGTTCTTTAAAATCATTAAAAAGGTGAGCATCACGGAATGCCAGTTTAATATAACAAAGTGTTCTTATGTTGAGGGAGTACTTGAGTAGAGGCTCAATGTCCATCTGATGCTTTAATACTAAACCTATAAATATATGTACACAGATCTATTTTGCCATCGTCACATATATATATTTGCATATGTACATGACTGTATTTAGACCTCTATAAATGCCCTTTGCCTCCTAGTTCTTTCCTATTTCCTTTTACTTTCCTCTTGTCCCACAACAGAAAAGTGGGTGAAGGGAGACATCGGACAGTGTAAGACATGACAAAATAATAATTTATAAATTATCAAGGGTTTGTAAGGGAGGAGAGGTGGGGAGGGAGGGGAAAAAATGAGGAGCTGATACCAAGGGCTCAAGTAGAAAACAAATGTTTTGAGAATGATGATGGCAACAAAACATTCTCAAAATGTGCTTGACACGATGGATGTATGGATTGTGATGAGTTGTATGAGCTCCCAATAAAATGATTTTAAAAAGAAAATAAGGGGAAAAAAATCAATAAGAAAATGGCCAACACTAGTATAAGAATTAAGGAATATCATCTTCAAATAACAGAAAAGAGAAATCCATATAAAAAATATGATCAACTTTGTCACATAAGAATGTAAACTAAATCTGTTTAGTTATTTTTTCATCAATTGGCTAGATATAGATTAAAAAATTTGGTAACACATTGTTTTGGCAGAGATGAGAGCAGATAATTCTCATACCTGCTACTTCTAGGGACATATTGCATAAACTCACATGAGTAATGAGGAATACTCACAATTATTCACTGTAGCAAAGCTAAAAGTAAAAGATTGGAAACAAATACGCGACAGAAGAAAATTAATTTTTAATAGTACATCCGCATGCCTACATGAAAGAACTTGAGCTGCAAAAACATTGGACAACAATTCTGAAAGCATATACTTTATAATGAAATAGTTTCATCATAGTCTTGGTAATCAAATCATTGATGGATTTTTTTAATAACATTACAAAGAGTCTAGTAGTTTTCATTAAAATGGCAAAAGGCTTTTGGTTCTCAAAGATGGCACCTCAAAGAAAAGGACTTTTAAACCATACTTTGGACACTTTATTGTAGTTAATGTGAGTGATTAAGAACAGGGTGAGTACAGAAATTTGATTCACTTCGCTATGCAATATGGAAGGGCCACCCCACCGGGTAATTATGGTTTTACTGTTTTGTTTTGTTTTTCAGTTTTCCTAAAATTTGTCTCAAGGCAAAAGAATGCTGATCTTTTAAAATTCTTAAATATGCCACCCCCCAAAAAAAATCTATTTTGAAAAGCAGGTGGAAAACCCTTTGAAAAATGACTATTTTCTCGAACATTATGCTTCTATAAAATTTTATGAGATACTTGTTAAATATTTGGTATATGCTAAGCAAGGGTGTAAAATATATTCATATCATATTCTATATACAAAATGAACTATTTTTTAGCCATAAGCAAAATGAACTACATTTAAAAATATATATCTGGAAAATTCACGAAAATGTTGATTTCTCAATGCTCTGAGTACCATTTTTCTTCTTCCTTCCATCTTTATGCATAGCTCAACTTTTCTATCATGAAAATTTCATTAACTTTTATTAGCAAGAAACAGATAATGATTACAACAGATAACGACTCTAAATATGTTAGAAAAAATAAGGACTATCAGCACATATACATGAACTAAAACTAAATTACCTTGGTCCTGATAAGTCTGTCTGGTAATTATTAAAAACTGAGTGGGAAAAAAATCTAGAAGGTAAACATCTTCTAAAAGATAGAAGCAACAGAACAAAAGACTTGACAAGATATATTTTTTCCTCCCATGCCCAATATCTTTGACAAGATATATATTGCTCATTTTAGCAAAAATGTCACTCAAGAAAGTAACACAGATTCTCAAAGGGAAATAACTTTATTCCTCCACTTCTTAGTGGTCTGCAGGAAAGAAGTTCAAGCGACGCTCTTCTTTGACCTCTGTGAATCAAACCTGAAAACAAAAATGGGTTATTGTGGTTACCTTAGAAAGATTAATTTGGAAAAAGGAACTCTGGCGATCATGTTTTCAACTCTTATACTGGTCTCTTACTTGTAGAAGTATTTACGGTAGACGTTAAAAAAAATAAGTTGGTAGTAAAAGCTCAATCTTACTACGTCAGTGTAAGGTTGCCTGTGCCTTGGACAGAAGTCAAGTAGAAGGCTGCGTTCTTTTCAGAAGACGGGTGGGGTGAGGTAGTACCTGAGGTCAAGGCGAAATGCAGCATCTGAGCGCTCTTGCTGTGCCTGGGTCAAGCATTAGGCTGCAAAGCCCTGCGCTGCAAACCCACCAGCCACTTCATGAGAGAAAGACCGGCAGTCTGCTCCCATCAAGACTGAGTCTCTGAAACCCTGAGAAGCCGTTCTACTGGCCCAATGGGATCACTATGAGTCAGGATCAACTCAGTGGAAGTGAGATATCGTTTTACCATACTTGTATGCAAATAAAGTGGACAATTAGCATAGTGTGCTTAAAGAAATGGGGAGGAGTGAGTGGCAAAAGAACACATAACACTGTTTGCATAAAAATATGATAAAGAAGTCACACGCGTTTTTAATGATAATAAATCAGTATGCTAAACCGATCTATAAATTATCATATTTATGAGGGAAAATTTCCTCATAACCTATTTGGACCTTCAATTAAAATGTACAAACTCAATTTCCTCATTTTTTAGCACAGATCTTTAAATTCAAAAGGGTGTTATTGTGAGAATAACACACTGTCAAGCATATACCTAATCATAAAGATCACTGAGCTCCTCATAAGGAGCTTTAGGTGAAGGGTAATTTCAAGTTCCAGTTACCAGTAACACAGCCAAAGGTATTTGTTTCTGTGTGTCACGGATGCTTTCATTCCAGACAAAATGAAATGCTACTTTTTCAGTCTCAAAAGCAAATATAACCATTATCCCCACCCACAGACAACACTGCCTAGAAATAGCAGTAATGCATCATTACAGCAAGACAGATACAACAATCTGTGGTATGTAGTAGAAATCATCTAGGACAATCAATAAAAATTCATTTCATACCGAGAGAGAAAATCACACACACCTCCAAATTTGTATTTTTTAACAGAAGCACATATTCAACCATTCATTCAGAGGTATTTTTATATCTATGTGTTAAGGGATTCTTTTACAGGCTGAGGATTTTGTGAAGAAAATGTTCTTCTCTTGTGAAGAGGAGAGAGAGCAGAAAACTACAAGCCAATATCTCTACAGGCATAAATGTCAAACTCCTCAAAAATTTTATTAAAAGAATCAAATACAAGTGGGCTTTATTTCAGAAATGCAGGAATGGTCCAACATTAAAAATATTTATCAATGTAATGCCCCACCCCAAAAGACGAATGGAAAAGAGCTACCTGAGCGCTTCCATGGATGCATAAAAACAAACCGTCTCCCTTGTCATGTGATCATAAAAAGTGGGTGGTCCTTGACTATCATTAGTGAACATTTTGGCCAAAGATCCCAAAGAATCTCATCAAAATGGGACACATGTAAAACAGAAATTCAAATTCTCATGGAATCCATACTTTCTGGAGCCATGGAGATGGAACCTGTTGGACTGAGATATTCTTTCAGCCTTCAGCAAAAAAAAAAAAAAGCCAGGGAAGTTACAAAAAGAGAGTCAGTCCATTTAGGAAGCAAATCCTACGAATGTTAGGTTTCAGGTGATGCCCTAAAAGTCAAACATGTAAACCATATGAAGATGCAGACTGAAGCTCCTTCATCAATCCTAACAAAGCTCTCTGTGGGAAAGAGGATGTAACATCACGCACAAGCATACGATATACTGTCACACCTTCTTGGCTCAATGCTGTCTCAGCGTATCACTATTGGACCAGAAGAATGGGTGGAGGCTGTGCCTTGGGGACTACTAAATACAAGCAAGAAGGAAAAGATGTCCTCCTCTGAAGCCCCTCAAAATCCTGGTTACAAACAAACAAACAAGCATACTACCACCTACTGTACTCCATTCACACACAAACAAAACTGCAACAGCTGTAGTGTCAACAACCCCTTTTAATCCCATAATATTCTGCTGCCATATATTCTAAAATGTAAGGTTATTTTGTCTGGCTTGTTCTCCATATATACCTCAAATGTTATCACAGAACATCTGGGTGTTGTTTTCAATTTTCTGAATTGCAAGTACTTTTTTCTTTGAATGAAAGCATGCATGCAGAAGAGTATATAAACTCGACAAATTTTCCCAAGCTGAACACACCCATATAACCTCATATAACTAGTACTCAAACCAACAAGCAGAACACTATTAGCACCCAAAAGCCACCTCCATGCCCTCTTCCAGACACCCCTTCCACTGCCAAACAAGGAGAACAAATCCCGTCTTTGTATGATGTAGGTGATCTTGCCTGTTTCTGAAATCTATGTAAATGGAATGCTATTTACTCTTTAGTGCCTAGCGTCTTTTTCACAACATATTTGTAAGAGTCACTGCTGCAGTATATAGTTTACTCACTCTCCTCATTCCTTAATATCAACTATGTAGATATGTCACAACTTACTTATCTCTTCTACTTTCAATAAGCATTAGGATCATTCCCGTGTGGACTATCACAGACAGTCCCGGGACTTACACTTTTGTTCATGTCTTTTGGTGAATGAGATATGTACATGTGGTTATGAATGTAGGGCTAGTACAGCCAAGTCACAGGGTTCAACTTTTAATAACTCTTAAGGAAGAAGTAATTTAAAGTCTTTACAGGGAAATAAGAGTGACTAATGATTCATCAAAAGGAATTGATATCAATGACTACTTTCTGAAGGGCAAACATACTAAAGTAAGATGGTTAATCCACTTGATTTTCAAAGACTATTTTTAAATATTTTCACCAGAAATTTAGCACACGACTTTTAGTAGCAGAGTTAACCAAGTCTGTCTTGTCCTTTCATTAGAATTGATGAAATACTTGAAGAGTCATTGCCATCAACATGGTAATGTTCATTCAACTTGTTACAAGAGAACATAAATGTTACAAACCAAAATTTTGAAGCAGTTATGCCTACCTAGCTACTCTAATCACACTCTTGGATACTGGAAGGGACTTCAGAATTAGTCTAACCTTCCAGGGGTCACATGAATGCCTTCTACAG
>NW_022103968.1:64936853-64946841 GCF_000313985.2 Echinops telfairi | reverse complement strand
GAGAAATGATGTACAAATGCGCTTTACACAATTGATGTGTGTATGGATTGGGATAACAGTTGTATGAGACCCTAATAAAATGTTAAAAAAAAAAATTCATTTAATCCTGGAACAGAGAGACCATTAGTCAAAAACTAAGAAAATCCGAATAAAGTATGAACCTGAGTTTATAATAATATATAATATCAGTTAATTTAAAAAAATTTTTTAAATCAGTTAATTAACAAAAACTTCACTATATTAATATAAGATGTTAATAACGTAGAAAACTAAAGGGGAAAAGTATAGAACTCTTTGTACTACCTTCCCAACTTTTTAAAATAAACCTACACTGTTCTGAAGTAAAAACTTCCGCAACATAATTTACAGATCATAACATATCTGCTAAGATCCTTTCAGAATGCATACCAAGTGGTTGTAACTAGACAGACAGATGTACAAATACACAAACATATACCTTTCATCTATGAGTTTAAATAAGTAAGTGAGCAGTCGATTTATAACAATTTTAGTTTTGCTTCTACTTACAAGTTATGGACAAGACTGACTTCCCTTTTTATTCAATCTCACCTTTCCCAGCATACACTAGAAGCACTGAATGATTCATTCAGAAGCAACACCCAAAGTTCTCGTCTAGCAATAAAATAAAAGCATCTAAGCTCCAAGTATAGTCAACTCTCCAATACATTATATCGTAGTGGCTTAAATTATTGAGTCTTTGTTTTAACTTCAGGGGGGGAAAGGAAAGCAGGTGCTCTTTAATTCAGGTGGGAAGACAAGCAGCCCCTAAATGGCGTGAGATCTGTGCAGAGCACCTAGGCGAGGAAGCAGGAGGCCTGTCGGAGCTCCAACACAAGTTTGCTCTGTCACCACTGGAAGACGTTCCTTCAACTTCCTTGCCTTTCAATTCCCATGATCGCCACTTCCTTTCACTCAGGGAATCCTTTCACTATCACTGATTTGGCTGTGATGGGTATGTAATCCCCCCATCCCGCCCCGGCCCGGTATCTGTTACATAAATTTTTAGAGAATTTAGAAAGAAAAATAAAATCTTGCTACTGAATAAACACCTACACTCAAGGAGAAAGAAGACAGAATATAATGAGTCGGGGGGAAAAAGATTAAAAAATCGAACTGCCATCATAGCTTTCCATTCCATTAAAACTGTAGTAGAAATACTACCAGTGCACAAGGAGTCTCTCAAAAGTTTGTGGGGCAAAGCCATTAGGATTTGATTCTATTTTTCCATAAACTTTTTATTTATTTATTTTAAAGATCATTTTATCAGGGGCTCCCACAGCTCTTACAACAATCCATACATCAATTGTATCAAGCACATTTGTACATGTTACCATCACGTTTTCTAAACATTTTCTTTCTGCTTGAGCCCTTGGTATCAGCTCCTCTTTTTCCCCTTCCTCTCCCCGCCTTCCCACCTTTGTGACCTCTTGATAAGTTATACATTATCATTATTTTCACTCTTACACTGACCACTGTCCTCCTTCCTACATGGTTTCTGTTGTTTGTTCCCCTGGGCAGGGGGTGTCCATAAACTTTTTGAAGTATTCTGCCAATATTTGCTTGGTTGTCAGCTTAGCTTTCTCATTAAAGGACTATTTGAAATCAGCTATGGTTCTAGGAATTTTAATTTTAGTAATTTAACAGTAGGAGGTAGCAAACTTTTTCTTCAAAGATCAGGAAGTAAATACTTAAGCTTTGGGGTTTGTACAGTCTCTGTTGCAAAAAGTCTGTCAGTTAATACAAAAGGAACCAAAGACAAAACATAGTGATTTAATGTATCTGTCTTCCAATATAACATTAAGGCTATAACTTGTTTAGTTCAGTTCAATAGTGCTGGGGGGGTGGGGAGGAGAGTGGGAACAAGAAAGTTAACTGACAGGGCAGATCAAGTAGAAGAACATCATGAGTTAACACTGAAATAAACTGTGCTTTGGTATGGAAGGACAAAATGCTAATGAATCATGATCTTCACATACCTGAGACTGTTCAAGTTTCCCCTGCTGTGAACAGGTCACATCACCAATACCTAAGACAGAGCAGGAAAACACTCTCCCTTACATGGTTGTTATGACATAACAGGGGATGTGATAATTTTTATTCGCAAAATTTACAAGGTGACCTGCAAAAGTAAAATACCAGATTTTAGCAACTGAGCAATAAGCACAGAAATCCAAATCTTATGAGTGACAACCAACATTTCTTCCGTACATTGAGTCAAATTAATTCATATAAACATCGAGATTTTCCCAGAAGATTACTCTGTTTCCATACCACCCAAGTAGTTTAGACCAGCAGGCTTTGGGCCAGTCATTAACTCAGTATATTTCCAAAAGGCCGGAGTAATTGCTTGGGCTACCACAGAAGTCCTGACTTATTCTGGGATAGAATAGAGGAAGTTCCCTGATACAGACTGTCTAAGTCCAGTCAAGTTCGTACCTAGCATCCCTTAGGTCTATCTTGTTAAATGTTCCATTCTGAGATCGCCACCTCATATGAGCTACAAGTGTTCAATAGCAAGCTGGAGCAAAGAGTCGGCCCACAAGGATCAAGCAAGTGCCTTTTTAAAAACTAATTTTACGGTGCTCCACTACATGGCTTTGCAAAGTAAGCAAAAACCAGGCCAAATAGTAAAAAAGGCACTTACTTGACTCCCACTCTAGCAGCTAAGATGTCACTGGCATGGGACGAGGAGGGGGAGGTGGAAACCCACGGGATCTGGCCAACCACTGAGGAACAGCAGTGAAAGACCTAAAAGAATAGAAGAGTAAAGACAATGTCAAAAGCGAAGGCCCTGAGGAGCCTGCTGACATGGATCCCTCAGCTAAAGCCAGAGAAGGCAAGAAAAGCCTTCAATTTGGTTCAGGCTTGAGTACTTGGCTCATTCTTAGCTGCTAAAAATTAAAGTGACCCTTAACACAAGCGGGCACTTTTAAAAGAATATAAATTGTAGCCTCAAATAAATCCAATTTGGTTTAGAAACTCTACAATATAACTATCTTTTTTAAGAGGAAAAAAAAGTTCTGAATCGTTGATAACCACATGGTAGGCGCAAGTAGATCTAAAAGTAAGGTGACCAGATGTCCCGCTTTTGGCGGGACAGTCCCGATTTTTAACAATTTTTCCTGCAGCCCACGGCGTTTTTAAAAAGTCCCAATTTTTGGAAAGAATGCACGACAAGCTAGAGTATACGGTTTTCAGCTGCCATGTGGCTTTTTCGCCAGGATATGAGTTTTATCAACGGTGTCCCACTTTTGTCCCGCTTTACCAATGTTAAAATCTGGTCATCTTATCTAAAAGCAGGGACTCTGAAGCAAAAATTCATAAAGCAATACTTTTAGAATACATTTGAGGAAGCGGCAATAATGTCTTCACTTAATCTATAGCCTTCTTCCAGCATTGAGAAAAATAGAACTCTCATAAACAAGAGAGAAAAAAGAAATATTGTAAGAAATGTAAAATCTTGGGGTATCCAGATTTATTCAGGAACATTCACTCATTTCAGAAACAAGTTTATAAAACTTAGAAATCATGGTACACTAAAAATTCCCATCTATTTGCCCAGTTGCACACACTGATCTAGGGGCTCTGTTTTAAAAATGCTTGACTCTTAGCAATTTGAATAGGAGATTCAAAAACAACAACAAATCAATTTCACATTTCCCCATGCCTATACTATGCATAGCTAAAATAATTTGGAGAGCAGAGGGAATCAAATGAAACAAACTTGTATGGTTAGCAAGAAAACAGTAATAGTAAGAAAACAAAAACCACGCTCAATTCGCAGTTCCTTCTCTCCTCCTTCCTAATCATTCCTACAAAAACAACAACAAAATCTTAATTAGCATGTCCTTTTCTTCAGATCCACTTTGGAAGGCCCAAACAGGCAGCTGGGCTTGATCAATCCTGACTCAGTGGAATCTATCCACTAAGAAAAAATCAAAAGTCATTTTTAAGTTTCCTTTCTAAACAAATTGTACTCAAAAGATAAGTCTTACCTTAGCTTCTAATTCTAATATGCTTAAAGTTGGGTCACTTTTTTAATGGACAATCCAATGATTCACATTGCCCAGGTCCTAATTAATTTAATTAAAACAGTACCCTTCGCTGCTAACAGCATATCTGGCTGGACTACATCTTGGGTGCCAAACGAACATTTTCTTCTTAATTTTGGCTTGTGTTTCCCTTGCTTGCAGTTAAAGTCCCTGGAAAGCATCCCATTTATTAGTGTTTCCCTTGCTGCCTCAGCATTTCTGGTGAATGCACTACAGCAAATCATTTGGAGGGACAACCTGAATGAAGCTCGGCACAGTGCTTTCTGCAAAAAATGCTCAAACCGTTATCAAAGATGCTGCATAGCAAAGACAACAAAAGGCAAACTGGGAAGAAATAAAATTATCAGAGATGAGTTTTTAAAAAGAAAGGCCACAAAATAAGAACATATAGATTTATTTTACATTAACTGCCTGCCTCAAAAGAAGTATTTCTCCGCCCTTCCCTCAATTCCTAGACTGTATTTTTCCTTTGCTCCTTAATTTTCACCATGTAAGACACACATCCTTTAACGAAATAAAATAGATAACTCCCAAATTGTAAATTATTCCAAATACATAAACTAAAAATTTTTTTTAAATCAAACAAAAGGAACAATAAATCAATGCCATCAAGTTTCCAACCATAGCGTGGCCTGTGTTTGAAAAATATGAGAATTTTGGTCAAGTAAACCAAGCTTCTCCTTTGAGCGGCAGCTCAATCCCTCTTGAGCTTGCTGTATTGCAGCAGATGTTCCACATTTTGCAACAAGACATGTTCATCTGTGTCATGAAATATTACTGTTCTTCGCCTCCTCTGGGAAAGTAAAAGGGTTTTCCCAGGAATATAATGAACGAGGACATTCCACACCAAGAAAGGAAGCTGGCTTGTTTGAAAGTCAAAATAACATTCCTAGTGACATGCAGTTACTCCTCTTCCTGTCCCCAGAAAACAGTCGGTTAAGAAGACTTGGAGTCCACGGGAGAGTAGCTGGATATGTTAGATAGAGAGGAAAGCCAGAGGGAAGCTAAAAGGGAAGGGATCACAACCACATGTATCAACTACCAAATCCAATCCAATGTCATCCAGTCGATTCTGACTCACAGCAACCCTCTCTTTCTCCCACAGTGCAGCTGTGGGCTTAAACCCCAAGCCTTTCAGTGGCAGCCAGGGACTTAAAGCCACTGTGCCACCAGGGCTCCTGTCTCAACTACATTTTTTTTATGGATTTTTAAAAAAAATTATTTTATTGGGGGCTTGTACAATTCTCATCACAATCCATCCATCCATCCATTGTGTCAAGCACATATGCACATTTTTTGCCCTCATCGTTCTCAAAACATTTGCCTCCCACTCACTCTAGCCCCTAATATCAGTTGCTCATTCATTATCCCCCTCCCTCCCCACTCCCCCCTCCCTCATGAACCCTTCATAGTTCATAAATTATGATAGTTTTGTCATAAGTTACCCTGTCCGATGTTTCCCTCCGCCCTCTTCTCTGCTGTCCATCCCCCAGGGAGGAGGCAATACTTAGGTTCTTGTAACTGGTTCCTCCTTTCTACCCCACATTCCCTTCACCCTGCAGGCATCGCTCCTCTTACCACTGATCCTGAAGGAGTCATTTATACTGGATTCCCTGTGTTTCCAGTGTGGGCAACTGAACACCCCCTTACTGAGGGGTTGTGGGGAGGAGACGAGCCAATCAGGGTGCAGAGTAGCAACGATGAAACATAACTTTCCTCTAGTTCTTTAATGCTTCTTCCCCACCACTATCATGATCCCAATTCTCCCTTACAAATCTGGTTGGACATTTTTTTTTTTAAGAAAGCAGAAACAATACATTGAAGGATAAAACATACAGTGTCATGTTTTCAAAATAAGTCTTGAAAACATGCTTACAATACTACATAATAGTTATACACACACATATACACACAGCAGAAACATAAACATATGCATGGGAATAAACATTTTAAGAACATATCCATTGCCATCGAGTTGATTCCAATTCATATAGACCCTATAGGATAGCACACAACTGCCCCCAAGGATTTTCCATGGCTGGGCTTTCTAATCCCATAAACAGTTACAATCTTAGACACCCACAGGGGGGTCACTGTGAGTCAGCATGGACGGCAGTGAGAATCTTTACAGAGGTCAAGGGTCACAACTCTGCTTTGGAGCAGCCGGTGGAATGAAACCAAACCGCCAACCTTAAGCTTAGCAGCTGAGCACTGGAAAGGGCTCCACCAGCAGCGCTCTGCTTGTGGGGGTCACCAACCCCGAGAGAACAGGACCTGTGCGAGAGGCCAGGGAACGCGCTGAAGAAGAGTGCTCGGAGCAGCAATTACGGCTACAGTGTTTCATTTCTCAAGCTACAGGGCATATATTTGGTTGTTCCACTTGTTTTTATGAGCACGACAAACCCATAATTAAAAAATAAAAGACTTTGGCCCTTGTATATTTGACTGGGCAGAACAGAATTTCCATAAGAAGGGAGTGAAAAAGAAGAGCTAGCAATGGAATGGCGTTTACAAGGGAGCACATGTGAAAGGGTGCTCATGAGAAGTTGTCTGCTGCCTCTTCCTCGGTGGAGCTGCCTGTAAGGCGAGCGGTGATAGGACCTTTGAATCCGTAGCTTGAGGCCTCAACTTATCTCTACTTTTAGTCTTATCAAGGATACTCTTTCTTAGGCAAGAAATCTATTTCCTTTTCATTTTACCCCTTTACTGAAAAAAAAGCTCCGGCATATATACTTGAAGTTCACCCACCAGCTGTATCACACATGGCTACGCTAAGAACAGATCTCATTCTGAACCAAGCACTGATGAGGAAGGAAACTTTAACATCTAAGGAAACACTGACTAGAGTTCAGCTCTCTACTTAGTAAATGCATCTTCTAAAATTCTGGAATATGTCATATACTACAGTTATGTTTTATCATCACAACTGTGTGGTTAGGTAACATTTCGATTTTAAACTTAAGTCAGAGTTGGTATTCAAAAATGATCTTGTTTTCATTGGGTTATATCAAGAAAAATAAAGAAGCAAATATCCAAGTATTAACATGAATACAGCTAATGTCAGACAGATGCACAAAATCTACCTTTGGGGTCCCCTCTTTAAAAAAAAGAAAGGGGAAAAAAACCACCCACAGTTCATGGTCGGAACACTCATGCTTCCAGTTTATTCAAAGGCTTCTAGCACTCACACTCAAAAATTAGAAGGAGAGCAATAAAGAAACAGAGAAAGATCTAAGCTGGTATGCTTCTGTTTATCAAGAAATGTAATTCCATCAAAAGGAAATCAGAAACCTTCTGTCTTCTCATTAGGTTTTTACTACCTCCTCCTTTCCACTCAATATAGCTCGAAATATTTCTTTAAAGTATTTTGACACCTAAACTCTGCTTTTAAATGAAAAATAGATTTTTTTTTTTTTTTAATCCCACTTGGCCTCTTTCCGAAGCTGTTTCATGGCAGCTAACAGAATTTTCTGGCAGTGCATGAGACAGGATACAGTGGGGTGGAATGGAAGATTCGTTCCAAAATAAACACCACCTAAGATCCGTCACCCTTGGAGAGGTACAGCATATCAATGGAGACTCTGGGGTGGGCAGCACCTCTTTCAAACAGAACCTTCTTTCTTCTGCAGGCTCTCAACACTATCACATACGTGCCAAGGGAGATATCACTGTGTCCACTTCCTTCATTGCTTTATGACATAATAACACTACAACCTTTGTTCATCACTTTTGCTTGGCATTTTTACCTAACAGATAATTACTCAGTATTTTATATGGTCTTGTTTGCTTAAACACATTTTGTGAATGCTTTCAAGGTAGCTGCTGCTGCCTGTATCAAAGAAGAAAACCCTCCTTGACATCTCTGACTCCACCACTGTAGTATTTAAACACAGTGAGCAAGACGGCCTACAGTGTGGTAGCCACAGAGCCAGTGCTTCTCAATGCGCCTAATACCACTCGGGGGGGGGGGGGGTGTCCTGGAATGATCTGGGGGCTGCAAGAAAAAAAAAAAAAAAAAGCAGATAGCTAGACTTTATCGTGGATTCTGAGCTACGGTACAAAAGTTTTCGATGGCCAGGGGGGCACTGAGTTGATTTTTGTTCCTGAAAAAAGTTGGGGGAGGCCAAATATATTGGGGAATCTAAGATCTATCTATAGCCATTATCTCTTACTCATAGTGACCAATGCATAATCTGCTACGCCATCCGCGTGCCTTCCCATGTCAAAATACTCTCTCCTACCTTATTCTTCCTCTAAAGAATAAGTTCCCAAACTTATTTTAACTACCAACCCCTTTGGGGGGGGGGGTGCTTTGCCCTCCTGACAATTAAAAACTTCTGTACTATAGCCCAATCCAGAATAAAGTGAAGGTCTCTGCTTTTGCAGCCCCCTTGAATCATTCCAGCACCATCATTCAGAGGGTCGTATCACCCATTCTGGGAAACAATGATTTAGACAATGGTCTCTATAGCTTTTTTTTCTGCATTAATTCTTTCAGATTCAATACTAATTGACTATGTTTTTGACACTGTACGAAGATTATAAAGTAGTTCACAGAGTTGGGCGAATACACAACTATGGCAACTAATCACTTAGTAAGCCCTCTGCACTTTGACACTCAAGGTTCCTATAGCGTGACAATACAGAAAAACAGAAGCATGTTTTTGTTTCAGACTAGAACTCAAACTTAGCAAATTACTACAGCAGTTTCAACTACACCAGCCACAACTGTTTCCCCCTCCCCACCTCCCCAACTCTGTCTGCTCTCCACACCTTCTCCACCTCTTTGCCTGTCACTCAGTGGTTTGGATTAGAGAGAAGATGACAAAGGGGAAAGATGAGGCTAAAGCTTAATGTATTATCTCGGGGAACGCAGGATACATTGTTCATCAAGATGTCATCAGACTGGGCTCATCAATTGTTCATCTAACTGTCCTGAAAGAGCCTGGAAGGCTACTTTTCTTCACTTATGAAAATAAATAAATATATTATGCCTGGATTTATGATTTTGTGAAAGTGAGAGAGTAATTACACTCATAAAGTAATTACAATGACTTGTAGAGGCTCGGTGTGAAGAGGACCC
The DNA here is from genome assembly GCF_000313985.2 of Echinops telfairi. Lineage (NCBI taxonomy): Eukaryota > Metazoa > Chordata > Mammalia > Afrosoricida > Tenrecidae > Echinops > Echinops telfairi. The sequence continues at coordinate 64,937,685 of NW_022103968.1, read as the reverse complement.
TGGAGGCAGCAGAGACAGAGGAATGCAAGGCAGGGACACAGACGCAGCTGCAGACTTAGAAAAGATGGCAGACAAGTGGACCCTACCCAGATCCTCGAACCACCCAAACAGGAGAGAGCTTTGGGTAATAACTGCAGAAGTCTGAGCTTCAGAGGAAAGGATTAAGGAGGGGACTGAGCACAGACTAGGAGAAGAAGCTGAACAAAAGTGGGGACAGAGGGGACAGACGGGTACATGGCCATAGCTTAACCATCCTGAACATTTAGACGCAGCATTTGATGGTGACACAGCCATCTAATAATCATTAAAAAGCAGCAGGCACGCCACAAAAACCCACAGAGAACTGCAATCACACTTCCATTCTTTTTTTTTTTTTTTTCACACTTCCATTCTTTATCACACCCACCAGGAGACATGTGGTGAATTCCTAAGAATACAACAACATAATCGTTATCAAATTCATATATAATATCACCACAATGCCATCAAGACAAGAAACCATTTCAGATCACATGGAAGGAAAGTGGCTCAAACAAGTGACCAAAATACTGTGCAAGACACCTTCCCAACACAATTACCGAAGACAAAGTGGGTGCATAAGCAAATGTGGTGAGAAAAGCTCATGGTGTCTGGCTATCAAAAGACAGGGTCTGAGGTCTTAAAGGTTGACAAGTGGCCATCTAGCTCAGAGGCAATAAAGCCCACATGGAAGAAGCACACCAGCCTGTGCGATCACGAGGTGCTAAAGGAATCAGGTAGCAGGCATCAAAGAACAAAAAATCATATCATTGTGAATGAGGGGGAGTATGGAGTAGGGACCCAAAGCCCATCT
>NW_022103968.1:64934458-64936338 GCF_000313985.2 Echinops telfairi | reverse complement strand
AAAAAATGAGCTGATACCAAGGGCCCAAGTAGAAAGCAAATGTTTTGAGGATGATGATGGCAACAAAAGTACAAATGTGCTTGACACAATGGATGCATGTATAGATTGTGATGAGCTGTAGGAGCCCCCGATAAAATTATTTTTTTTTAAATACTGAGCAAGAAACCCTTTCTGTGGAACTCCCTGATGATGAAGAACGACTTTATGATGGGGAACCACTTGATAACTGGAAATTGGAAAGAACGTTGCTTGGACACATCCAAAGAATGGAGAGAGCGCTTGACAAAGCTGAGGGCAAACCTAAAGAATTCGGGGAAACACAACAAGAACAAAGTGACAAAATAAATGAAAAATTAGATGAAGTCAGACAAACACAGCAAATGAAAATTCCTAAGATTAATACTACGATCTCAGAAAAAGATAATACATCAAAGGACAAAGGAGTAGAATCAAATTATCAAAGGGCCAGATTAGTAAACTTGAAGACAAATCTCTCGTTATTAGCAGTGTTTTCCAAAATGGTTTGTATTGGGGGCACTGGAATGTTCCAGCAGGGCTGGAAAAGGAGATATCTACACTTTATCCTGAATTGTGGGCTATAGTACACCAGGGGCTATAGTAGGGGGCCTGATTTTTTTTCCCTCTGCAAAGGGGCAATAAGTCAAGTATGTTTGGGAACCTATGTAGAAATAATCAGGGAGGGGAAGGGGATAATAACTGAAGAAAGCTGAAGAATTATGTAGGATACTATCAAGAAGAATAACTTACATGAGGTAGGAATTCCAGAACAGAAACACACACACCCCCAAAAAAAAGGCACAGAGAAAACTGTCAACGTTTTTTTCGAAGAAAAATAAAGATTTTCCAAATATAATGAAAAATTACATGTTATGCTGTTCCTCATTCAAGAAATTACATGAACTCCAATCAAGATAGACTCCCCCAAAAATCATCAAGACGTCTAATAATCAAATATTCCAAAACCAAAGACAAAGAAAAAATCCTGAGATAAACTTGGGATAAGATAAAAGTCACCTAATCAAGGAGAACCAGTAAGACTAAGCTTGATTTCTCAGTTGAAACCATACAGGCACGAAGGCAACAGAATGAGATATATATATATACTCTGAAAGAAAGATAAACAAATGCGCAAACCAAGAAGTATGTACCCAGTAAAATTGTCCCTCAAATACTATGTCAAAATTGCATTTCCTGATAAACAGCAATTGAAGGAATGTGTTCAAAGAAAAAGAACAACAAAACAACCTTGTAAGAAATACTGAAGGGAGTTCTTTAAACAGAAAATTGACAACACTCAAAAATGTGCATGCATGACAACACCGTGAGTCAACCCAGATTTAGAAGTATCTAAAGTAAAACGAACCTGGGAGATTAACGATAAGGATCCGAAGATATCATTTTGTAACAACTACAACAAAGTAAGAAGAGGAAATAGTATAGTTACAGAGTTTCTAAATGGAGAAGTACATTTAGCATGGTGAAAGAGAAAGCAATGTACCATTAAGGAGGATTACCCCACTCACACCCACCCCCAGAAATGTGATGGAGGGGGAGGAAGACACTAGGAGCATGTGTGAGAGTTAAAGGAAACTCAAAACTCAAATTCACTGCCAACTCACAGGGACCCTCTCGGGGTCACTATGCCCCTGTGGGTTTCCAAGACTGTAACTGCTTATGGGAGTAGAAAGCCCTGTCTTTCTCCCAAGGAGCAGCTAGTGGTTTCGAACTACTGATCTTGAAGCCCAATGCTTAACCATACGACACAAGGGCTCCTTTAAGTGAAAGGCAACAATACGTTATAAACCCAATCCTGCAGTAATGTTGATCTACAAGTAAATGCATGAATTAGACCCACAAGG
>NW_022103968.1:64931996-64933954 GCF_000313985.2 Echinops telfairi | reverse complement strand
TTTTATTGTGGTTGGGTAGACTTACAAAGTAGATCATCAGTTTTAAAGTCAACATTCATACATATTTAGTTTCAGCTCATTCATGGCAATCCTCACAATACAGCATCCCTTACCCACTCCTTTTCTAACCCTTTTGACGGGCTGTTAGCTTACTGACATGGATCTAAAAGTAAACCTTTGGGGATCTCCATTTGCTAATGTGGCACTACTGAAAAATAAAAGAAGAAAGAATTACATAACATCCACTAGTAGTCAGAACACGGAAGGTACAAAATATGAAACCAGGAAAACTTAAAGTCATCAAAAAGTAAAATGGAACAAAAAGTTAGGCATTAGAGCTGAAATGACTGGTATTTGGCCATTTTGAATCAGACAATCAAATGGTCTACTAGGCCAGGAATGGCAAACTGAAGGGGAATGGTACCACATTCATCTCCAAAGTGAACATTTTAAGATTTGTCCTGTGGTGGGGCAGGAGGAAGGTAAAAGGAAACAGAGGAAAGCTCTAGGAAGCAAAGCTATGGAGAGATGTATAAACATAAATGTGCATTTATGTAAATATATTAATCCATAAAAATAGCGGGATTGGCCTATGAATACATATTTATATGGCAATACATTGAGGATGTGAACGCACTTTGGGCCTCTGTTCAAGCCCTTCCTCAATGCAAAAATACTTTGTTCTAAAAACCTGGCATTCTCTGATGATGCTCACCCTCCTGACACAATCGTTGAAGACAAAATGGGTGCATAAGCAAATGTCGTGAATAAAGCTGATGGTGCCCAGCTATCAAAAGATATAGCCTCTGGGGTCTTAGAGGCTTGAAGTTAATCAAGCGGCCATCTAGCAGAGAAGCAACAAGCTCACATGGAAGATGCACACAAGCCTGTGCAATAATGAGATGTCCATGGAATCAGGTAACACGCACCAGAAGACCCAAAACAAAGAAAAGAAAACATATTGTTGAGAAAGAGGGGGGTCGGAGCAAGACCACAATCCCATCTGTAGACAATATGACATCCTCTCACAGGAGGATCACAAGGAGGGAATGAGTTAACCAGGGTGCAGTATAGCACCTATGGAACACATAATATCCCTCTGGTTCTTTGAGGTTTCCCCGCCCCCCACTCTCATGACTCCAGCCCTGCCTTCCAGTTCTGGCTGAAACGGAGCATGTACACTGGTATAGATAAGCCCTCACGACACACGGAACATAGGTCAGATAAACCCCTCAGGAACAGAAATGGGAGTAGCAATACCGGCAGGGGAGGGAGAAGGTTGGGGGAGAAGAGGAGGAAGGGGGAACCGATCGTAATGACTGATGCATAATCCACTCCCACCCCTGGGCTGAACAACAGAAATGTGGGTGAAGGGAGACAGTGGGCAGTGTAAGATATGAAAACAAAAATAATTTATAAGTTATCAAGGGATCACAAGGGGGCGAAGGGGGAAGGAAGGAAGAAAGAGGAGCTGATACCAACGGCTCAAATAGAAAGTAAATGTTCAGAAAATGATGGCAACATATGTACAACTATGTTTGATACAATCGATGTAAGAGCCCCCAATAAAATTATTATTTAAAAGAATTTATCCTGAAGTACAATGCTGCAAGTGATAGGACGCATATTTGCAAGAATGACCAATTAAATTTGACTATTGCTCAAATTTACATTCCAATCACTATTGCCAAACACTAAAAATTAGAAGACATCTGCAATCTGAAATTGCTCAAGCATGCTATCAAGATGTATTTACAATTACTGGGGCTTGGAAAGTAAAAGTAGGAAACAATGGAGGATAAGGATCAGCAGGTGGGAAACATGGCCTTGGTGAAAGAAACAACGCCAGAAATGACATAGAATTTTCCAAGATCAACAACTCATTCAATGCAAATACTTTTTTTTAAAATAGTTTTATTAGGGGCTCATATAACTCTTATCACAATCCATACATACAT
>NW_022103968.1:64928543-64930446 GCF_000313985.2 Echinops telfairi | reverse complement strand
AGATTTCATTAAAGGTATTTGGTTACATAATCACCTGTCAACTTGTGAAGAGGTGGCGTCTAGCCAATCAGGTTGCAGCTTGATGACCTCATTTGGAGGCACAAAAGAGATAAATATCTCATTGGAGGCCAGAAACACTGTCTCTGCTTGGTCTTCCTGCTGGCAAAACATATGGAGCTGCACTGATAGAGCCAGAGCCCTGGAGCTGAAGGAGTCACATGGAGACCCAGGTCAGCACTGAGATGTTTCTAGTGCCACTAGATCCACAAGACTTTCCACCATTGGCCTGTGATCTTCCTGCATTTGGCATCATTGCATGTGTTGTGTGAGTCTGAAGAGGAATTTATAGATTGGTATCAGACATATGAGGTAATATCAGACTTATGGACTATATCTGAACTGAGCTGGGATGTTTTTTTAATATACAGTTGCTCTTTTATATAAAGCTCTTTCTTATAGAGTGTCTATGAATCTGTTTCTCTTATCTACCTGGACTAACACGGGTATTAAAAGCAAATGCCACTTTGAAGAATAAGGTGTATCTGATCCAAGTCACAGTATTTTCAATCAACTCATGCATGTGAAAGCTTGAGAATGGATAAGGAAGACCAAAAATGGATTGATGCCTTTGAATTATGGTGTTGGTGAAGAATATTGAACATACCACAGACTACCAGAACAACAAACAAAATCTGTTTTGGAAGAAGTACAGCCTGAATGCTCTTTAGGAGTAAAGAGGCCAAGACTTGTCTCATATACTTTAGACAAGCAATTAGTACAGACCAGTCTCTGAAGAAGGACGTCATGCTTGGTAAATTACAGGACCAAATAAAAAGAGCAGACCTTCAAGGAGATGGACTGACACAGTGGCTGCAACAATTGGCTCAAACAACAGGAATGGTTAGAATGGAGCAGGACCAGCAGTGGTTTGTTCCACTGTATACTGGGTCATTAAGTCGAAACCTAACAACAACAATTAAGTATTCTTATGTAACTGACTAAAATATGAGGACTAAAGAGATGGTGTGATGTGTCCAAGGTCAAATAGCAAGTTAGTGGAAGAGGAAGGCAAAGAACGTACATTTTACTCTATTACTGGTACATGGCAGCTAATGCTCTTCCATGAGCTTACTTTGGTGACTAAGAATCACAAATCCACATGCGTGCGCACACACACACACCATCACTTCATTTATTTAACTATTTCAGAAAACTTTTTTTAAGACAAAACTCTCTGATGGCACAGCAATCCTGTGCTCCCATAGGATGTCAAAAGGGTCACCTACTCCATGACAAGTGTAGTCTTCAGTAAAGCAAATACTGTACTGTCTCCAAAAAGATCACAGCTCAAATGAGCAAACACTGACTTTTTACTGTAATACCTGAAAGACCAAAGAACGTGCTTTCTAAATAAAGCAACCCAGTAAGTTGCCTCATCAATTAAAATGCTGGCAAATCATTCTGAATAATTTGTTCCCGGTCATAAGTTTTAATTTTTGCTACCTCTCTAAAGAAACTGAGGTAAGAGAGGCACCTGGAAACATTAGATAGTTAATATGTAAAGACATGTTAGTAAAATATTTAGGAATAGCTAGCTTAAAAAAAAGAAACACTTTTCATACATTCATATATTACAAAAATGGAGAGTTAAAGAAAGTTTTAAAAAGTATTAAAAAATACTCCTCTAATTAACAAACAAAATACTAAGAGTTTCTGGATATAGCTTAGAAGAACATAAGCCAAAGAATACACCTACCCCTCATTTCCTCACATGGCTAGTTTCCAAAGGCCAGGTAGTTAAGTAAACACCAGTATTATGTGAAAAATTATACAACTTCCTTCCCTGATGCCTTCTGCGGCCTTCCTACAGACACTGACGATTTCCAGGGCAGAAGATTTTTTT
>NW_022103968.1:64920771-64926544 GCF_000313985.2 Echinops telfairi | reverse complement strand
ACTAAACTTATAAATATATGCACATAGATCTATTTCCCCATCATCATATATAAATATATTTACATATGTACATGCCTTTATTTAGACCTCTATAAAAGGGCAGAAGAATTTTGCAGTTAACAATAGGTTTCAGCATTCTGCAGTTGAAAGCACACTTCTGCTCACCCAGGAGTTATCCTCCTCTGACTGAACTTCAAGGTTCACCCCACCCTCCTCACTTACAGGAGAACCCAACCCCCAACTCCCCAACGGGGTACTGGCCCAACCACTCCTCTGTGAAGCCTTCCCCAGTGCTCTTTCTCAGGCAGGCAGGCCTAAATGCTCCCACTGAGGCTATGGGGAAGACAAAGCATAGCCAATCACAGTCTTATTTGCACAGCATCTCCTACCCAGAGTGAATTCTTCCTCCAGTGGCCAGCACTGTGTTTAAAATCTGGGAGTTCACGGAATATTTTCTGAATGACTGTAGGTTATCTAACCTTTCTAGGTCTTCATTTTTTGTTTTACATCTATATTTCCTGTTGTAGATTACAGTGGACAATGTTATACTCAGTAATTACCAGGTTTATTGCGTGAAAGTGTTTTGTTTTTAGGCAAAACATTTTATCTGTTAAGTAAGTGTGGAGTGCTGGGCTGTGGTGGGCTATGTGTTAGGCTGCTAATTGAAAGGTCACTAGTTCAAATCCAATATCTGCTCTGGGATAGAGAAAAATAAGGCTTTGTACTCCTATAAAAATATACAGTCTTAGAAATCCACAAGATCAGTTCTACTCTGTCCTATAGGGTCGCTATCAGTCAGACTCGATTCAATGGCAGTGAGCTGATGGAGCAATGATTCAGAATGAACTGGTGGTAGTGCTTTTCTGTTATTTACTTTTTATTGTGATCTGGGTGAAAGTTTACGTAGCAAATTGTTTTTCCATTCAACAATTCATAGTCACTGATTTCAGTCCCCACAGTGCAGCAGCGCTCTTCCCATGCACGCCTTGTGTTTCCTATTTCCATTGTTTCCTATTCCTTCTTTCCTAGCCCTCCCTCCCGTCTTCGGAGCTTTATCCATGGGTGAAGGCTGTCTTTGGATCTCTTTGGTTGATTGCTCTAAGTAATAGATACCTACCTAGTGTTATTGTTCACCTTATAGACCTGCCTGTCTTTTGACTAAAAGTTGAGACATAAGTAAGGTGACCAGACTTTAACGTTGGTAAAGCGGGACAAAAGCGGGACACCATTGATAAAACTCATATCCTGGCGAAATAGCCACATGGCAGCCGAAAACCGTATACCCTAGCTTGTCGTGCATTCTTTCCAAAAATCGGGACTTTTTAAAAACACCATGGGATGCAGGAAAAATTGTTAAAAAGTGGGACGTCTGGTCACCTTGGCCATAAGAGTAAGTTCAGTACCAGACCTGAAGGGTGTCTCAGGGCCATAGTCGTTGAGGTTTCAGCAGTCTCTATCAGACTACTAAGTCTCTTCTTTTCAATTAAGGTTGAAACATTTTTTAAATCCCAAACTAAATTGCAATTGATCCTTCGGAAGGACAACTAGACCCTTATCAACTAATAAGTGGAGAGAAGCTTGAGGAGAGAGATTTAAGAAATGCAGTCAAATGGTGAAGTCTCAGGGGAAAAATTCAGTGGGTGAAAAGAAAGCAGGACCCACAGCAATGCAGCAGCATGGTCTGGCCTTAACTGTAGCCAAGCCGAGGCTTACCTCCCAGCTCTGACACATTACCTCACCTATCTGCACATGCCTAGCAATGAGACGGCTTTGACACTTAAGAAGTGAATCTGTCCTCACTTTCCTCATGCACAAAACCTAGACAATTCCTCTCACTGGGCTGTTGCGAGAACTGAACAAGATAAGGAGATGCCTTCAGATCTCAGATGTGTTCTTCTCTACTGCTCCTCCAGCTACACAAGTGAGGTGGTTCAAGCTAACCTATTTGCTTTCTAGTTCTGTGACTAATAATCAGTGGGGTAGACTTCCTCTGAACTAACGTTTAAAGCAGACATTAGTCACCTTAAACTCTCTGTGACACCACTTAATAAGAGAAAACTTAAGAGAGCTTATAACCTGTAAGGCAGTACAGTTCAGGAGAGTACATCCATTACCCCTGGACACTGACTAGGCTCCTGAACAGTTTTCTGGTCATTATTATTGGCGTTCCCTAAGAAGCACCATGGACCGGAAGGACAAAAAGGTGAAAACAAAACTTTAGGAAAAAGATGAGAAAGACAAATACCCTATTCTGAGCTAATAAATACTATTAATGTAATTAAAGCACTTTTGCAAAAGGCTTCTATTTTTCAGCACGACAAAAATGCCACGTCGTATTATCCAATTAATGCCAGAACTGTATCAGAAAAAATCCAGTTGTAGCAAGCTATTAGATCCAATAGGTAATGTAATTCATCAAGTTATATTTTTATTACTATAAAAGATTCAAGCCTATACACAGTCTGTGGGCCAATGATTCACTAAAATTATTAAAATTTACTTTCAGTTTTGCAAGACTGTCTCAGTGCAAGTTGTTAACAAAGTGCAGTGAAATTGTAAAAAAAATGGATTGTTTCCTTATAACAGCGGGTTCTCAACCTGTGGGTCACGATCCCTCTGGGAGTCAAAAGACCCTTTCACAGGGGTCGCCCGATTCATAACAGTAGCAAAGTTACAGTAATGAAGTAGCAACGATGTTATTGTTGGGGGTTACCACAGCATGAGGAGCTGTACGAAAGGGTCGCGGCATTAGGAAGGTGCAGCACCACTGCCTTATAATGTTCGACCTGCAGAGGACAGGCTTTTTAACAGGTGTAGGATAATTACGCAAAACTGACTTGCAGTTTAAGAACTTAGTTTAAAAATCTTGACCCTCACCTCACTTTCAAAACTAGCTGAAGAGTTAAGAAGTTTTAAAATGAGGCAAAGATTGTGTAATTTAGTAAGGCAGAAGATGTGTATTAACTTGACGGACTGCTAAGGAAGGAGCCATTTCACCCCTCTCGCATCCTAGTTTTCTCAGTCTTTTCAAGCACTAAAATCTAAGATTCTTAAAGGCGCATGCCTTCGAGGGTAACATTTTAGTTTACATACCAACATCCTACTCCAGTAGTGCCAGCATATCCATGAGCCAGGCTATAAAACTAAGGAGTCACAGAAAGAATACGTGGATAAAAGACTGAGACCATGTAACAAAAAACTATCCCAAGATCTTAAAAAGTAACCATGTCCTTAATCACATGGACACGAACAGTAACTTAAGAAATGTTACAGGGGCCCAAGGCTAAGTATTAAAAGAAATTAAAAACAATGTCCAACCAGTATTTAAATAATGTATCAATTAAGTGCTACTGCAAAAGATCATGTCCATTTCTTGATATCAACCTGAAACATGAAGCATTCCTGAAACAAGCCCTGGCAGTGTAGTGGGTTGGGAATTGGGCTGCTAACCACAAGGTCAGCAGTTCAAAGCCACCAGCCACTCTAATGGAGAAAAATTCGGTTTTTTTGAATCCCATAAAGATTTACAGCCTCAGGAACCCACGGAGGCAGTTCTACTGTCCTATATGGTCACGATGAGTCTGAATCAACTTGATGGCAGTGAGCTTGGCGTGCTTTTTCAATCTATTGTCTTTGACTCTGCTTCAGTCTCGATGTTGCATTCATTTGGATTTTCACTCACAGTACAGAGTTTCATAATGCATAATACAGAGATTCTTGGACCTAGTTCAACTAATCAGAATTTGTTGAATAAATGCAAGTTCACACGTTTAAATATTGAATGGTTTTCAAAATAAGTAAGATTTTCAAGAGGAGCAAAAGGATGACTGCTTCTGTAAAATAAAAGAAGTTCACAAAAGCTTGACATTATGATAAGATAAAATAACAACAAATGTAGACCCTGCTTTGAGCGTACATCTCTAATAATCTGGCAATCAGCACACTTTTGCTGACTTTGGATGGAATGCTAGTGAACCTCTGCAGAGCTAGTGTGACACCACTCCATCACAGAGCAGTGTGTTGTACCACCAAAAGCAGCGCAGGCAACTCCACTTGGAGCAGACAAATGTAGCCACCTGAGCAGCAGGCCAGTCAACAACTCAAAGTAGGGGGGAGACAGGAGACAAAAAATCCTTTTGATTGGCAAAACAGGCAAAAGGATCCATACCCAACTAAGTTGGTCTGAGTGTTACCTAGGTACCTAGCACTGTGCTGAAATCTATGAAAGACACAAAGGTAATAAGATACACAGTCTTTACCCCTATGTCCCCAGGAAGATAAGGTGCCTACAAATGAAACATTTAGAGAACGCGTCAGTGTCAGTCTGTGTTCTGAGAACAATAGATCTCACCAGAATTCAGAGGTGGCCGAACAGAATAATGTCAACTGATTAAATACAAAGCAGGATTTATCCTCAAATTAAACCTCTATTTAAATTACCTTTAATCCCAGGCCTGTCATTAACCACATACATAATCTAACAAAACATCATGAAGCCTGTTTCTTCATATGTAAAGTGAAGAAATGTGATTCAAAAAAAGTCCGAGGTCACAGTCTAACTGGAAATGGACCTTAAAGGTTAGAGAAACAACTATTGTTGTTAGTGGCCATCCTCTCAGCCTCTAATTCATGGTGACCCCAGTCCCAATTCTGCACCATCCCCATGACAAGTCACGTGACCCACAAGTTTCCATTGGCTGATTGACAGTAATAGATCATCAAGTCCTTCTTCCTAGTCCATTTAGTCTTGAAGCTCCAATGAAACTTGTTAAGCATCAAAGCAACAAGCAAGCCTCCACTGACAAACAGGTGGTGACTATAAATGAGGTCCACTAGCTAGGACTAGAGCCCAGGTCTCTAACAGGGAAGGCAAGAATTCCACACTGAACCACGTGCCCCAGGAAGATGATTAAGGAGTAATTGAGGCTACAATTCAGCTACCAAACTGCATAAAGATTCAATATAAATGTATGGGACATACAGAAACAGAGCAGGGACTGGGCTCAAGTATGGTGGTGTATTTGATCTGGGATGGTTCTGGCAGAATAAAATGAGCCAGACCATGAGGAACCCAATGGTTTAAAATTGGGACTTGGCTCTGTGTTGGGTACTTTAACTTTTGTTATAATGCTAAGGTTAAATTGGAGCACTGTCACCACTGATACAAAGTACTACGTGAAAGGTAGAGAGACATCCACTAACTTATAACAGTACAATGACAGACTTAAGCAAGAGATTTAGTAATTCAGACTAGCCGTTGGCCATGAAGAAATGTCAACAACCAAGCTGTCATGATGAAAGATAAGATGGTTTGATTTAGCAAAGGCATTACACGGCTCACAATGACAGCCAATTTCCCCTCAAAGAATCATCTTTGAAAATAGCAGCCACCTTCACAAACCATACAGAAAGGCATGCAACAAACATTTTACATCCATCTTAGTTACAGTCACAAGCTAGGGAGCAATGCAGGCGCTTTGCGAAGAATGAGGAAAATTATACTGGATGGCGCTAAAAATATTGAGTAAGCCCCAGTCTCCTTCCTCTTATTTACTCATGAGGTTTTAACTTGGGGGCAGGGGAGCCAGGCAACAAGTCATGTTTAGAACTTCAGATTGTGTTTACCAATAACTGAACTACTGCACTGCTTTGGACTCAGTCTCCAAACTTGGAAAAAGTGGATTTCAAATATCATGCTCTGGGAGTGTGGGAGGTAGGGGAAGGGAGGAGGGTTGGCCAACCTAGGGACAAGGGAACAACAATTGGTTCAAAA
>NW_022103968.1:64916872-64919282 GCF_000313985.2 Echinops telfairi | reverse complement strand
TGAGGAGCTGATACCAAGGGCTAAGTAGAAAGTAAGTGTCAGAAAATAATGATGGCAACATACGTACAAATGTGCTTGATACAACTAATGTATGAATTGTTATGAGCTGTAAGAGCCCCCAATAAAACGATCTTTCAAAAAAAAAAATCAGGGCCAACATGGAGAATAGAGATACCAGGAGGATTACGGGATGGTGGAGGGGAGAAAAGGGGTATCGATCACAAGGAATGATCACACAGATGAATCTAAAACCCCCTCCCAGGGGACCAAATAACAAAAAAGTGGGTGAGGGGCAATGGAGAATGATGTAAGGTATGAAAAGATAATCTATAACTTATCAAGGGTTCATGAGGGAGGGGAGGGAGGAGGAAGAAACGGGGAGCTGATATTGGGTGCTCAAGTGGGAAGAGAATGCTTTGAAAATGATGAAGGCGGCATATGTGCAAATGTGCTTGACACATTGGGGAAATGTATGGATTGTGATGAGATGTAAGAGGCCCCAATAAAAGTATTTTAAAAATTAAAAAGAAAAAAGCTTGCTCCTATAACAAAAATTTGACCAGCACTGTCATTGGTCACTAAGAGCCCTGAGCGGCTAACTGCAGGCCAGTGGTCTGAACACCAGTCAGTCACAGTAAGAGATGAATACTCAAAAGTCTTGGAATCTCAAAGGGGCAGTTGTATTCTGTCCGACAGGGTCACTATGAGTGGAAGAAGACGGTTTTGCTTTGCAGTTGGTTATGGCCCTGGCTCTGATTACCATACCTAGTACCACAGAACAAACGTGGCAAACACTGGACTTGTGATCTAGTCCAATGCAGAGTGCCATCTGCTGCCCACACACAGGATGTCTCTTTGCAAGATTCAACCTTCATGTCCCTCAGGGACCTTTATAAGAGCGATTTTTTTTTTTTTCTGGGAAGGTAGTTGTTCCCATGTTTGCTTAAAAAATGTGGCCTCAAATGAGCATCTTTTTACAGGAGTATTTCCATTCATCCAGTTTTGAAATGCCAGTACTTTGCTAACAGACAACAGTTAATTTTACAAGGGAGATGTGAAGGAGCAATTACACTTTACAATAAAAAAAAAAACACAATAAAGGGGGGAGTGAGGAGGGAGGGAGAAGGGAAAAAGGAAAATGAGCTAATTCCAGGAACCCCAGGGGAAAGCAAATTTTGAGAATGATGAGGTTAAAATATCTGGAAGGGGTGAGAGTTCAAATCTGTTATCTAACAGTTGCTCTTTTCTCTTTCTGGAACTCAATTTCAGGCATTAATTGTCAAGACATAAAGAGTTTATATGGAGCTCTAAAATCGCTTTCAATGTTAATGTCCTATGAGGCATCAGAGAACGTCAGACAGAGACAAGTGAATACATGATAGCTTTTGAGTAACAGTAGAAAAAAAATCTGCTCATATATTTTAAAGAATCAGAGCCAATTTTTTTCAAGATAGTACAACGCTAAGTTCATTTACAAGTCACTATTGCCATAGCATCTCTGCCCTTCAGAAATTACACTTCCTTTTAATTGTCCTATCAGTTACAAATTCAGCCCATCACTTTTCCAAGCCCCAGAATAGCTCAGAATAATCTCTAAAGACACTCACAGCCTGACAGATTCACGTAGTAGAAAACACATGAACCACACACACACAAACACCCATAAATGAATACCACATCCAAACACCCTTTAGAAACGGAGCCGAGTCAGGATTTGTCTTACTGAGACATGGATGGAAAGCCAACTGGAGAAGTCTTCAAACAATGTGGGTGAGAAGAGAATGCAATCAGATTGTTTAGTGTCCTTATGTTTTAAGGGAACAAAAAACGTAACTGGAGGCTAAGCAACATGCAAATCTAAATTGAACTGTAGAGAACTTGGCTCTCGCCCAAAAGCTTCCGCAAAGCAATATGCCGGTATGCCAATGTGAAAAACTACAATTTTCTCACCAAAAATGAGGATGGGGTCCACCATCTGAATGATTAACGGCAGCAATGCCCCTTGCTTTTGTAGAACAGCTGTTCTTTACATAGCTCTTGACACCTAATGCGATGCAGTCCAGGTGGTTGGGGTACGCTCCCTGAAAACCTCCACTTCGGCTTTCTCCAGAACGAGGCGTGGGTTTATTCAAGAGCTGGGGGCTCTAGCTCTCCCCAGCTGGGGTCCTAGTACCACGCTAAGAACTCAGCCTTAGGAAATAAAACCTATAGCTTTCCCTCAGAATTGGACAGAGAGCCTGCTGTCCAATTAGGGTCGTGAACTTCATGCCAAGTTGATGTCTTGTAATTGAAAAAATAAATCACACACACACACACACACACACACACGCCTGTTCAAATAGAAACTCCCTTTCAATGCCAGCCACGGAGTCTCCGCAATAACTGGTTCATACAACCCCCCAAATCTACC
>NW_022103968.1:64914238-64915916 GCF_000313985.2 Echinops telfairi | reverse complement strand
CGGCCGGGGCGGGGCCAAGAGCAGCCACTCACGGCCGCCGAGCCAATCACCGCTCTCGGCCGAGTTAGTGAGGCGGGGCTTCCTGCAGGGCCCAATGGGCAGGCGAGAGAAGCAGCCTTCAGGCTGCCTGTCACTCCCAGAGTTACCTATAGTGGGACTTAGTCAATTACAGGCAAATTCTAGGGAATCTGTAATTGACACCCGAGCCCCTCAGAATGACAACAATTGAGACGGCATGTTCGATTTTACTAATCCTAACCAGGGATACAGGTATGGTAAGGGTAATTGAGGAAATGGAGATTTGTGCAAAGCTGTGTACTTAGTATTCGAAGTTGGCAAAATAAGCATCAAATTAATAACCATTAACTAGATATGCTGTCACTGCCAATGACACTCCCCGAGTGATTACTCCTAACTTCGATATGCTGAAAGTAAGTCTATATCATGGAGTGATTTAATCACTATTATGTGTAGCGTAATATAGGAGGGGCAGAATGATTACGATAGCCAAGTCCCAGAATTTGAGCACATGCCTTCGGAGTAAGTTGTCAGTCCTGCAAATATTTCAAACGTTCCATTTATTTTTACGGTGCTTTTGTACTGATATTCTGTATGCAGTACTTTCTATTTTCTTACCATTTTTTATTTTGTGTGCATTTATTAAACTATAAAAATAAAACATGTTGATAATACAATTTTTTAAATCATGTCAAGGTTATTTTAATGAGGTTTCATCATTAAACGAACCATGAAATATATACTTTGGAGTAATTCTTGACCACTGCCTTTTTAAAAAATCCCTTTCCACAAGAAACTAGCTCCTAATGGGGACTCCCAGAAGACTGTGTAGGAAAAGAGATTTGGGTTCCCGGTTTTGGGGTGTTTTTTTTAAGGTAGTAGTCTTTTCTGTCTGTTTGTTATCATGAGCCAGTTAGTTCTCACACCTCCTTCTAAGATCTGTAACAGGAAAACTATTTGAAAAACAAAAGGATTCTTCTAAATTTCAGGAAATATTCTTGTAGTGTTACAATGAGTGATAAAGTTAAAATAAAGACAATAATTTAATGCATCATTTGCTCTAATATTTCTTCAAGTTTGACTGAAATGGTATTTTTTTACCAAAAATAGTCAAATAATGGAGTTTGTGGTTTGTTTAATCCACCTACAATAAGATGATTCACTGTTACTGATGAGACGATCCTGCCACTCACTGAAATGGCACTTCTTGCCCAATTGTGTAACCTGAGAGCTCAGGAGTGTGACCGCCCCCCTACCCCCACCGGGTTCAACAGCTGCTCACAGTAATCCCCTTTTGATGGAAACCTATGACGTACTAGACCAGCCTTATTTTCCATTCACTCTATTTAAGGAGCTCTAGTAGTTGAGTGACTTAAGAAAGGTCAACAGTTCAAACCCAACAGCCCTCCTAAAGAGGAAAGATGAGACTGTCTGTTGCAGAGAGATGTGCAGTCTCAGAAAACCCAAGCGCAGGTCCACGTTGTCCTCTTGAGACAGCTGACTCCGTGGCAGTGGTTGCTTGACTCAATTACCCATGTGTGTTTATCCGTGCCGTGGTGCCATTGCCCTCACTCTGCGAACTGCGGACATGCTAGGATTTAATCTGGGTCTTTTCTGTGCCCTATTGAAATCTTGCTATGCATCAGGACTATGTTGTCCA
>NW_022103968.1:64911168-64912977 GCF_000313985.2 Echinops telfairi | reverse complement strand
AAATTGTGCTATCTGTACTTTAAAAACTAATACAGATCTTATTATGTAGATGAATATTTTTAAAGTAACATTTTATGTGAATAGAGAGGTAATGATAGATCAATAATACTTTCTAGAATAACCAAGAAGCTATTATTTGGGGGAATTTTTAAGGAGTGGCTAGCTACTCCAGTTGAGTGTGTGTGTGTTGTTCTCTTTTCCACCTGCAGGTTATTCTGAACACTTATGGAAACGGGGTCACGGAAATCTACATGGCTCCCGAATTGTTTTCTGTGCCAGTCCTTAGACACAGATTGGTCTTCTTTCTTTCGCTCTTTCGTTCTTTTTAAACTAAAACTAATCAGAACAAATTTCCCAGAGCATGAAGCCCTAACTAGGTTCCCTATTAAAAAACACACTGAAGCCAGCTCCCAAGTATAACTCAACTCAGTGGCGTATTTGCCTAAATATTTGGAATAGCTAGGGTAGTTACACATAGCTCATTTCAAAAAAAACATGAAAGGAATCTTCCTGGAGGTGTGGGAGCTGTGGCTTATGGCTCACCAATAATGTGACTTATTATTCAAGTGAGAACAGTAATTTTTAGAGACTGTGAAGAGGAATAGCAAGAAAAACAGGGTTTAGTCTTCAAATCTGTACCATCAATCACAGGCTAGACGTTTTGTGGCTATTCTTGCTTCACGCTTTTCCCCCGATGTTTTCCCATTCCTCTGTACCGTCCCATCCGCACTCATCTCTCCATCACTGCCATAGAATTCTTCGTTTCTGTGATTTTACATAAGGGTGAGTCCAAAAGTATTGCTGCCAAATCAGAGAAACATTTATTAAACAAAAATATCAAAATGTGAAGCTATTGCTTCTTGACAGACCCTCTAAGTCGACACACTTCTGACGATAGTATTTCCATTTCTCTAACCCTTCTCCGAAGAATTCTGCACTCATCAATTTACACATCAAAATGGCAGTGACTCAAATCGTGTTTCTTTGAAATGTTCGTTTAATTGGATGGCCAGAGAGAAGTCTGGAGGGGCCAGGTCTGGGCTGTGCGGTGGCTGGGTAAGGGGTCAATGAACTCCTCCCAGGACAGCCCTGGTTATGACGGGGAACAGATCCTCAACACACTTTTATGGCCTTTTGCTTACCAATGCAGTTTTCTTTTCTTTAAAAATAATGTTATTGGGGCTCTTACAGCCACCAATGCCATTTTCAAGCTTCTTAAAACTTCTTCCTATGGCCTCATGATTGTCCTGTTTCCGCCAAGAAAATCTATCAAGATATTTCACCCATTTGAGAGCCAAACAGTCACCACAGCCTCTGCCCTGACCTCTCCACCTTGGCGTTAACGGACCCAGCAGATTGTCTTTGAATCCACTGTTTTGGACCCTTTAGTTTGTCTGTTTGGGTGCTTGTGAAGGTGACGGGCCCTCACGAGACTACGACAGGTGTGGCACTGAGAGAACTGGTCTGCAGTCACCCCTACGACAGAGACAGGCTGAAGAAGCACAGTTGGTTCGTAATGAACCTGTGCATGTTTGACTTCCCCTCATATGTTCACGTTAAGCTGATGCTTTCTCGGGGCCATTGATCAGTTTAGTCAGGGAAGCTGAGAAGTGCTCAACTGCTCTTAAAGGTCACAACACTTCTTTCCTGTCTTTAGCTTATCTCCCATCAGGAGCTGTATTAGTCTAGGTACTTTGGAGAAACAAATCCACGGCGACTCACGTATAAGAGAGAGTTTTATGTAAAGAAAAGGTGCATCACGAAAACATCCCAACCCAATGCTGCCCAAGCCCACAAGTCCAACATTAA
>NW_022103968.1:64904447-64910707 GCF_000313985.2 Echinops telfairi | reverse complement strand
TTCCTCATTTTTGTTTCTCTGGTCTCCCAACAGGCCCACTGCCCCTCTTCTATTGAAGACTGCACCCATACTCTGGACCGGGGATAGACATAGATACACCTGGTGTGGCGAGAGACTCTTGAGTCCTGACCTCCGAAGGATGCGCAATGCCATATTCATCTGACATCAGTGACCCACATCTAGAATTTGTCTAGAACATTCAGCCTGCAAAATTGTTTGTTTGTTTTTCTATGAAGAGAAGAACATACCAAGAAGTGTGGTTTAGTTGAGTGAGAGAAAAAAAAAAGTGTCCTGCCCTGTCTGCAATGGAGCCCTGAAAGGCCTAGTGGGTTATGAGTTGGGGGGCTAACCCCAAGGTCAGCAGTTTGAAACCACCAACTGCTACTCAGGAGAAAGATAATGCTTTCGGCTCCCACAAAGGGAGCAGTTCTGGGGCAGTTCTACTCTGAACTAACCATAGGGTCCCTGTGAGTCAGAACTGACTTTGTGGCAAGGAGTTTGGTTTATTGAGTTTTGCCCCTTCTGAATCACTCCAGGTAGACATACAGACTTGCTGGCTCCAAAGATTTAGGGAGTATCAGTTATAATTCTCACAATATTTCAAGCTGTTTCATAATACTCTCGTATCCTTCATAGACTACTGTATAGTGCAAACATAGCCTCTATGTGCCCTGGAAAACCAGCACGTTCCTGTAACTCACTTTATTTGGTGGTCTGGAGCTGACCTTGTAACATCTCCTAGGTATACCTGTTTCTACAGGGACAAAACTCTATGCCTCCTGAATTTTTGAACCTTCTGATAAACTCTTGTCAAGGCTGTCATCACCCCATTGCAATGATGCTACAAATCATGTAGTGTCATTTGTACACACTATCAGTGTGCTGTTGTTTTTACTGCTGCTGGTGTTTTGATAGTCAGTGATTTTGTCACATTTCCTGGTGTTTAAACTGTAATACTGTGGTAATTCGTATTTGAGACACTATATCAATAGCTTTTTAGGAATCTTCATAGTAATTAAAGGAAAAAGAATAATTGAAAAGAGTTTCTGCCAGAATTAGTAGAGAGCTCCTCAAGTAGAAGGACAAGTGGAGGGCTTGCTCTACCTGACACTAAACACTGGTACAGATAAAAGCTCTCAACACACAGAATCCAGGACAAATAAACCTCAGGAACAGTAGTGGGAGTAGCGATACCAGGAGGGTTGGGAGAAGGTAGGCAAAGTCGGAGGAGAAAGGGGGAACCGATTGCAATGATTGACTTATCAACAGAAACATGAGTGAAGGAAGACAGCAGATGGTGTAAGATAATGAAAATAATAATAATGTATAATTTATTAAGGGTTCACAAGGGTGGGAGGGTAGGGAAAGGAGGGGAAAAAAGAGGATATGATACCAAGGGCTCAAGTAGAAAGAACATATTTTGAAAATGTAGATGGTAACATATGTACAAATGTGCTTGATACAATTGATGTATACATTGTTATAAGAGCTGTAAGAGCCCCCAATAAAATGATTTAGTCTTTAAAATTTTCCAGGAAAATACAAAAACAAAAAGTCATCTGCTAATTTACTAATAATGTTATAATTCCATGTAGGAAGATTTTTACAAAACAATTTTGTTGTTAGAATTCATGTATTCTCAGAAATATCTAAGCAATTTACAGCTTAATTTGTGCTTACCGTCAAAGGGAATTCAGCATTATCCTTTCCAGAGTACTCAAACAGTCATTAAGAACATTCTAAATAAAACTACATTTAAAAAGAAGAAGAAAGCGAGAACATTTTCTCGCAGGACTGAATTAAAATAAATGACAAATGGGCAAAGTTTGTCTTCATCAGCTTCTTGAATATGCTCAATACTCCCCTCCCCATACAGCTCGTTTCCATACCTAGTCCTTCTCATCGTTGCTCCTCCTTGCCCCTCTGTAGAAGATCCACTCGGTAAAGTCTCTCTGCTCTGCTCTCATCATTTGTTGCTCACTTCCTACCACAGCCTGCCTTGACAGCCTATGACAGAGCCGAAGGTGAATTCTGTCCTATCTCTTTATGAGCACATTACTTTGATTAGGCTAATTTGTCTGGGCTCATCTTCTCCACCACCACCCCATTCCACATCAGAATTATTTGTTCCTCCTACAGAGAGCTCTTCTAAGCTAAAGTTACCAATCTGGCAAATTAATTTAAGTCAAGTAATTAAATGAAGACAATTACTTAGATGGAAGACAATCAATAACTTAGATTGCTTCGTCCGCACAACATGTGCCGAAGTCTCCAATGCTATCATTCACAAAGCAGAGCAGGTCCAAATCAAGTCTTTCAGTGGTGAGGGTCCCTCAACAGTCATTAAAAACACATCAAATACGCAGTCGCATAAATCGGCCTGCTTCCACGGCAGACACACCTGCTGGGTCTTGCCTGAATTTCATTTTCCCTGAAATAATTAGTGGAATGTCAAAATGTTACATTTATTCTCAGTTCTTATCTCATGTGCATAATCTTCATCAGTGCTCAGTTTCACATGGTGGCAGAATCGGTGTCAGTGAGACCGTCATGGCCAGTTAGCAACAGGTGGGAACACCCCTCTTTAAATTTAGCCATGGCACTTGGCATCTTGCCTCAGCTGTCACTTACGGCACCACAGATTATTTGGAAAGGATCAAGGGAAGAATAATAAAAAGCCCAAAGAAATGAGTTTTGTTTGATAAAAACCTGCCTAAGGAATTAAAAAAACAGTATGAAACCAGAAAATGTAGATAGCTTCAATGAGTGAAAAGAGGAAGGAAAATTATTCCAAGGGATAATAGTCATTAACAAATCATTCTTAATTAGGCATTTTGACATTCATTCCAGCTGCCAAACTTGAAAGCAAACATCTGAAATTAGGCGAAAGGTCAGAAAACAATTATTATTAATTCAGGATGGGGAAAAGAGGGAGAAAGAAGACCTAGAGGAGTATGATTTATTTATGTATTTATTCTATCAGACAAGAAAAATATATTGACCTGGATTCCATGTGCCGTGAGCTCTTATCTGCACCAGTGCACATGCTCCAGTCTAGCCACAACTGAAAGGCAGGACTGAGGTCATGATAGTGGGGGGTGAGAAAGCCTCAAGCAGCCAGAGGAACACGTGTTTCATCAGTGCTGTACTGTGCCCTGGTTGACTCATCCCTTCCTGTGACCCCTCTGTGAGGGAATGTCCTATTGTTTACATATGGGCCTCTGACTCAACCCCTCTCATTCTCAACAGTATGGTGGGGGTTTTTTGTTTTGTTTTTGTGTGTGTATTTTTGGTCTTCTGATGCCTGTTACCTGATTCCATCGATATCTCATGATCGCACAGGCTGGTGTGCTTCTTCCATGTGGGCTTGTTGCTTCTCTGCTAGATGGCCCCTTGTTTAACTTCAAGCCTTTAAGACACCAGATGCTATATCTTGTAATAGCTGGCACCATCAGCTTTCTTTACCACATTTGCTTATGCACCCATTTTGTCTTCAGTTATCATGTTGGGAGGGTGAGCATCACAGAACACCAGGTTGTTTGAACAAAGTATTCTTGCATTGAGGGAGGGCTTGAGCAGAGGTCCAAAGTCTGTCCACTGCCTCAGTGTATTACCATATAAATATAGGATAATACCTCTATTTTTATGAATTAATATATTTACATAAGTGCACACCTATATTTATAACGCTATCCATGGATTTGCTTCCTCGATCTTTCCTCTGTCTTCTTGTACCTTCCTCCTGCCCCACTATCATGCTTGCCCTCCTTCTGCCTCTTAGTAATTCCTCTCAACTAGATTGCTGTTGCTCCAACACCACTGGGATCTCTACATCCTCCTCGCTGTTGCTTTTAATTCCCCAGTTGTTCACTGTCTATGGCTCAGGACACATGGGATCCAGGTCAGATAAACCCCTCAGGAACAGAAATAGGAGTAGGGATATCAGGAGGGTAGGGGGAAGGTAGGCAGAGGATGGGAGGAAGGGGGAACGGATCATAAATGATCGACACATAATCCCCACCCCGCCCCAGGGAGAGGAACAACAGAAACATGGGTGAGGGGAGACAGTAGTTGGTGTAAGATGTGAAAATAATAATAATTTATCCAGGGGTCATGGGGGTAGGGGAGAGGAGGGGAAAAAGAGGATCCGACATCAAGGACTCAAATTTAAAGTAAATGTTTAGAAAATGATGATGGCAATATATGTACAAATGTGCTTGATACAACTGATGTGTAGATTGTTATAAGAGCTGCAAGAGCACCCAATAAAATGATTTTTTAAGTTGATCATACATATGATAAGAGATTAATTAGTAATGATAGTTAGGTTTATTGTGCCAACTAAGCTTCCGTAGGAACATGTGGGTGGAGCTTGATTGGAGGGCGATCTAGATAAATGCCTTCTGAAGCTGGCATCCCCTGGCATCCCTTTGCTCTTTCTCCCTGGTGATCAAACCAGTGTGCTGCTGCTTGATCTAGTTCTTTGCCTCAATTGTGTGCTGCACTACCCATGGGCTGAGCCAATCCATGTACTATGTCATTTTGACAAGCATGGCTAGAGCCTGAGGCTTTTTCCCAGACCTGCTTCACTAAGCTCCATGGTACTGGCTGTTGCTGCTTCACCCTGCTGCCTGTCTTGCCTGAGGGCAGACTCCATTCTCTGCTTCCTTGACCGTGGACCAGCAGCCCATCTAGAGTTGAAGGAACTTCAGTATATTAACTGTTCCACCAAAGTGAGTTGAGTTGAACCCTCTGTTCTGCTGTGTGAACTAGCTGTTATATTCCTTCTCACTGAATAAATCTACCCTTTTATATATTTTTTAAAAAGGAAAGAAAAATATATTGGAAAAGATATCAATAATGGTTGCACAGCACAAAGAGTATATTTGAATATACATGTAAAAGTTGTTGAATTGGAGAATATTTTGTTGTGTATATTTTTAGCCAAATTAAAACTTAATGATAATATTTACACCAATAACAATGAGTACAAGGAAGAAGAAAATGTTCTAAAATTGATTGTGGTAATTATTGTACAACTCTTCTTGATATGATTAAACAATTGAATTGTATGATATGTGGGTTAAGTGCCAATAAAACCTTTAAAAGATAGAAACAATATTGAATACTTATTATGTGTCAGACAATATATGCCAGGAGAAAATGTCCAAAATTCCAACTCCTTATATAGTATGTTTCTTTTTCTGAAATACTCATTTACCCATCCTAATTTTGACCTTGAACTCAGACCTGTCCTTCCCCTCAACTTTGTGATCCAACAGTTACATATCATTCAAAAAGGGATTAAGACCCATTGAATTATCTCACAGCATCAACATAACATCAGTTTAAGACATGCTATCAATGCAATCATCTCTCCAGCCAATAAAATTACTAAGAATATCTGTGAGAAAATCTTTTATGATGGCAATAAGTAATAGAGTAAATATAATTCTGTGTAACTATTTTCTATTTCTTTGCCTATAATATAAACTGGATTTCAGTCTTACAGAATTATAAGATAAGTTATTCTTTTCTTCATGCCCTGCTTTGCTAAAATGCATATATTATGTTGAAATGGTTTTTTTTTTTTTGCTTACCCAATGTCATGGGGAAATAACTTGGTGTTGGTGTTTAACAGACCCAGCCTCACAGTTTCCTCAGCTCCAATCGTTATAGAGAAAATCACCAGGGTTTTTCCCAGGGAGCAGGCTGATGAATTCATACTGCCAACCTCCTGGTTGTTTCACCTGAGCATTGTTCAACCAGGTCTCTTGAACTCAATTAATAGGCTTGTTAAAATGTAAGCAGAGCTTGTAGCACCTACAGAAGCTCTTAAAGACTCTGAAGTAATTAGTCCTCTTCTGTAGTCAATCAAAACACATTGTTTATGAATAAGAATAGAAAAAATGACATACTATATTATTAAGCCAGCATAGCTCAGAATTCTGAGTTAATTTGGAAATAGCATTACTAGTACTTCCCAGGATATGGAGGATTGGAGACAGATTATAAAGATGTAATGTTTTCACACCTTTGCTGTTTTCAATAGTTTTGTGTCTGGGAAGATGGAAAAATATGGACCTTGCAAAAAGCAACCGTTCTCCCCACAATTTTGCATGCATGTCAAACAGAGCTGTGCTCCTGGGGTTTCCAACAGCTGTTTTCAGAGCAGCTAGAAGGGCTTCTCTTCCTCGGTACCTTCAGACTCAAACCTCCATTTTTCATTCAGCAGCTGAATGTCTTACCCATTTGCATTA
>NW_022103968.1:64895135-64901956 GCF_000313985.2 Echinops telfairi | reverse complement strand
TGGTAAAGAAACTAGATGGTGCCCAGCTACCAGAAAGAATACCATCTGGGCTTTAAAACTCACTACACAGCTACTGTTGACAAACAGCCTGGTACTGGAACAGAAAATCCAGAAATAAACACCAGCATATAGACAGCTGATCTTTGACAAAGGCCCCAAAATATCAAATGGAAAGCAGATGCCCTTTCAACAAATGGTGCTGGTAAAACTGGATATCAGTTTGCAGAATAGTGAAACAAGACCCTTACCTCACTCTATGCACAAGAACAAATTCAAGGTGGATCACGGACCTAGAAGTAAAACCTCAAACTATCAGGATCATCAGTGGGAAAACTGAGACAAAGCTAAGAACCTTAGAGCTGGGAATGCGTAGGCTATCAGAAATCAGGAAGGATACACATGCAGAGGAAGATAAAATAGATGAGTGGGACCTACTACAGATAAAACACTTGTGTACATCAAAAGACCTCAGAAGCGTAATGAGAGAGCCCACAGACTGGGGAAAGATACTTAGTAATAACATAACAAAGAGCTTATTACTAAAATCTACAGAATCTTGGCAACAAGAAAAAAAAGAACAGCCCATATTGAGGAGGTGGGCGAAAGACTTGAACGGAAGTTTCACAAAGGAGAAAACATGAATATGAGAAAATGTTCACAATCACTAGCCATTCTGGAAATACAAATGAAAACAACTAAGCTACCACCCAACACCCACAAAGATAGTCCAATTCAAAAAGACAGAAAGCAACAAACGCTGGCAAGAAAGGAACTGTTATTCACTGTTGATGTTCGTGTAGCTACTACAGCCATTGTGGAAAGCGATTTGATGTTACCTAAAACAGATGGAAATAGAGCTACCATATGACCCAGCAATTCCAGTAGTGGGCATATACCCAGAAGAAATAAGAAACATACCACGACAGGACATCCGCTCTCCAATGTTCGTTGCTTTGCAGTTCACAATTGTAAAAAATTGGAAACAACCTAAATTTCCACCAATAGATGAATGGATGAAGAAACTCGGGTACATAATGGAATACTACGCATCCCTAAAAAACTGATGAAACTGTGAAGCACCTCATCGCATGGAAAGATTTGGAGGATATTATGTTGAGTGAAGTTAGCCAAGCACAAAAGGTCAAGTACAACACGAGTCCACTGAGGTACGTTCAAACAGCAGAAAGGGCACTAGGGAAAATGCACAAAACACACAATCCCTGAGCTGAGGACCAGATATACTGACAAGAGCCAGACCAGAGCCAATGATCCATGATTCATATATAATCAACACCAGATTCAGATAGCACTCTTGCTGAAAGGCATCTCCCCCCAACCCCTATATGCCTTTAAGGCAGTGGTTCTCAACCTTCCTAATGCCGCCACCCTTTAATATAGTTCCTCATGTTGTGGTGACCCCCAACCATAACATTATTTTCATTGCTACTTTATCACTGTCATTTTGCTACTGTTATGAATCAGGCAACCCCTGTGAAAGGGTCGTTCCACCCCCAAAGAGGTTGCGACCTCCAGGTTGAGAACTGCCGTTTTAAGGCCCACAGAGGTGTGGGAGAAGAATAAAGATGGCAATGGGGTGGGTCAGTGCAGTAACCACCCCAAGGGTGGGTATTCTTTATATCTCCAAAGGAAAGAGAAAACGAGAGCGGCCCTCATTCCTGTGTGTCAGTCCTTGAGGAAGATGTTCCTGCTGGGAGCAGCTCGTTCCCAGAGACGACTGCAGGGCCAGTCTCCGCTCAGACATGACATCCTCTCCCTAGACGATGGCACTACAGAGGACAGCTCTGAAGAGACAGTTTGGGGAGAGCAGCTGGTCTGGCCCGCCCACTTGGGAGCAAACCAATGGGAGTGCAACAAAGCAGTGATGTGCACGACACCCGAAGTCCCCAGAGAAGCCCGAGCATAGACGTCTGACTTGGGGGCAGCACTTGGCACCCCATCTGAACTGGATGTGGATTACTCACAAAGGGGCCACCCTCAAAGACTAAAGGTGTACCTGGGGTGGGGCACTCGACTGCTCCATCCCTGTTTGCTGGAATAGCAATGTGGACTTACAGGATGCTCACTTTTCGGACATGAGTTCTGAAGACTAAAGGGATGTATGAGTGGTTAGGTAAGCAGATGTATGAGTGGTTAGGTAAGCGGGACCCGGGATAGGTAGCCCTGAAAGAAATGTAGACTGGAATAATGGTTTATAACATTTCCTTTTCTTTCTTTAAACATAAAGGTATTTATCTGCTGTATGTCATTAATTCTTATTAGATTTGTGACTGTTTGCATGTTTTTTTGTGTGTTTATCTGTACAAGTAATCCAGGATTGGCAACCTTAGGGAGATGGCCATTGGACTGATGGTTCCTGGGGAGCATGGAAGGGGAGGGGGAATGGGGGAGGAAAGGAGGGAGGCAATAATGATGAATACAAGAGACTAGTAAGTGTTCTAAAATTGACAGCAAGGAGTGAGTAGCTTTTCCTGATGAATTTGAACAACTGAATTGTATCTGAGGGAATTACTGAAATGTGAATGGTGGGCAAACATAACTGTGGGGTATAGGAAGGGGGAAATATATACAGATATAGAGATAGAGAGAGAGAGAGGGAGGGAGAGAGAGAAAGAGAGAGAGAGATATCAAGGAAGCAGATGGACTTTGGGCTTCTACTTAAATCCTGCTTCAGTACAAGAACGGTTTGTTCTAATAACGTGGCGTTGTATGATACTCACCTTCTCGACATGATTGCTAAAGACAAAATGGATGCATAAGCAAATGTGGTGAAGAAAGCTGATGGTGCCTGGCTATCAAAAGATATAATGTCTGGGATCTTAAAGGGTTGTAGTTAAACAAGCGACCATCTAAGAGGGAAGCAACAAGCCCACCTGGAAGAAGCACACCAGCCCGTGCGATCATGAGGTGTCGATGAGAAGAGGTATCAGAAGTTCATCCTGCAACCAATTTGATGTGAAGGGTCATGGTTGCAATAGAGACCCAAAGCTCACCTGCAATGTCATGGGACAGTTCCTCTCAGAAGGGCCACAAGGAGAGGATGATAAATCCAGGATGCGGTATGACACTGATGAACCACATTTTTATCCACTAGTTCTTTAATATTCCCTTCCCTTACTATTAAGCCCATTATTTGTTTTACCTCATTAATCATGTTATATTTGCATGTGTTTATGTGTATATTGAAGAGTGTTGGGTACAGGGGCGTCAAGAGAGATAACCCTGCAGAAATAGTAACAAGAGAAATGGTTCCCTGAGGGGATGGGAAGAGAGAGGGAGGTGAGAAGGTGGGATCTGATAGCACTGATGATTATGTAACTCCACTTGATGGGACTAGACAATGGAGTAACTTGTATGTGAATGGATATATTTGATTGTGTGAGATACGTCAATAAAACTATTATAAAAAAATAGCATCTGGGGTCCTAAAAGCTTGTCTGTCTTCAAACAAGCAGACATCAAAGTGAGATGTCAACTAAGTCCACAGTGAAGAAGCACACCAGCCTCTGTAATCCAAGGATTGTAAATAATATCATCCAAATCTGAAGGAGAGAATGGTATCAGAGCCTCAACTGTGAACACTTGGACTGCAGAAGGCTGTGGATGACAGTGGAAGCCCCAAAATCCATTCTCAGATCCATTTGCTGGTCCGCATATAGAGTAAGGCTCTGATGAATTCCCTCTGGCCACAGTCAAGGGATATGAATAGCCTTGTTATCACACAGAGCATTGTAGGGACAATTAAAGTAGATACAGTTACATTTAAATGTAATATCTTACTTGAGCTCTCTGTGACCCATTTAAAAGTTCAGTTTAAAAAAAAGTGGAGGGGAAATACACGTTGTGGATGAAGCCTCCGGTGAATCCCCTCTGACCACAGAGCAGAGATGTAAATAGCTTTGCTATCATGCAGAATGCATGGGAAAGTGGATGATTAGACATGTAGCTAGGTGATAGTGAAACACTTCATCATTTGCTCTCTCTTTTGACCAGTTTTCAAGTGGTTCTAGTTTTTAATATTTTCTGCTTTCTTTTTTGATGGAGATTTTTCTTTATTTTATTTTGCTATTGTTGTTAACTTTTTTTGTATGCTTTCAGTATATAAAATCCAAGATGGGTGAGACAGTTAAAGTTTATTGTGCCAACATGGCCAATAAACACATGTGGGGTTAATTGAAGGGCAGAGGGATAAATGGCTTGCTGAGCCTCGCCTTTCACGTTCTCAGGTCTCTTGCTCTGTGATGGTCGGACCAGGGTGCAGCTGCCTTAGCCAGTTCCCTGCTTCAGCTGGCAAGGCTCACTTCCTGCAAGACATCCCTGAGGAGAAGCCACATGGACCTACCCCGATGTAGCCCTGGGTGCTGGTACAGCCATGTGGAGACCCCTGCCAGTGCTGAGATGCTTACACACTCACTGATTCAGCTTTCCTCCTGCAGTCAACGTCTGTCATTGTGTGTGTTTTGTGAGATGGCGGGCTTTGTGGACTGGTGTCAGACATATGGGCTAATGATGGACTTGTGGGCTTGGGCAGCACTGGGTTGGGATGTGTTCTTGATGTGCACTTACCCTTTATATAAAACTCTCTCTTATACATGAGCTTCTGTGGATTTGTTTCTCTAAAGTACCGAGACTAATACAATTAGTATATCTATGGAGACAGGAACTGGATTAATGACTTCCTGAGTGTGTGGCAGGGGAGGTTGGAAGGAAATGGGGAGTTAATCACAAGGAGTGCAAGAAAGAAGAAAGATTCTCTAAAATGGATTGTTGTAATGATTGTATACTTCTTCTTGATATGATTAACTATTGAATTGTATAGTGTGTTTGGATTACATCCCAATAAAACCATTTAAAAAAAAACAACAAGAGGCACGAAGTAGATGTCATTGGTATGGATTATAGTATTGACCCTGAAAGTTAAAAGAATAGATTAATTTCAGGGATGTTGTATATAAAAATTGGACCAAAAGGTATTTGTGGGGGTGGGCAGGGAAGTATTGGTGATTGTGATATGGTGGGTAGAGGTGAGGAAGATAAAGGAAATTTAGGTATCAAGGAAGATTTTCAGGTGTCTTGCTTGAGAAATTAGTTGGGTGCTAATGACACATGGAAGAGAAGCAGCAAGAGTTGCTGGGGGAAGATGGTAGATTCCATTTTGAAAGCTCATGTGAGGTGCCTTGAGACATCTAAATGGTGATATTCCTCAGGCACTTGGTTCTTTGACTTTGAGGTGTAGGAAGGGCATTTGGGCTATAGAAATAGATGTAGAAGTCATTGGCATATAAATAGATGGTAATTAAAGTCACGGGAGTGGATAATATTACCCAGAGTGA
This sequence comes from Echinops telfairi, assembly GCF_000313985.2. NCBI lineage: Eukaryota > Metazoa > Chordata > Mammalia > Afrosoricida > Tenrecidae > Echinops > Echinops telfairi. The sequence continues at coordinate 64,896,605 of NW_022103968.1, read as the reverse complement.
GTATGCAGAAGAAAAGAAGACCTAAGACATTTGTTTCCATATACAGTAATGTGCTTTACATATAATATGTTCCTAAGAAATATTTGATTTGAGAAAATAAATTAACATATAAAAATATGAGTCTTAATCAAATCTAGAGACCATTTTTTCAACACCTGCACATGACATTTCAGGTTAGTAATATTCAATGAGTTGTTTAACTTTCAAAAATGTTTTAGGTTCCTGAAGAAGTTTTTTTAATGTCCATGACACAATGTATCACTTATTGTAATGGGACCCTAAAAGAAGCAAACTGATGCACCTGATACAGTGGCTTGCACATAACTGATGCTCAATAAATATTTGCTCAAAAGGATTTGTGAACAAACAAATAAATTTACAAATAAAACACATATTCTTATCTTCTCACAGCAGAGAAAGTTATAGTGCCTCCAAGACATTATTTCTTTGTTTGTTCAGGTACTATACTAAAAAGAATTTAGTCACTTGGTCTCTAGGGTCATTAACCTGAACTTGTCAGCTTGCCTGGACATGTTGACAGAGTGGAAGTGGTAAATCCAACAGAAAACTCATGTTCAGAATATATAAAGGACTCCTAGAAACCAATTCAAAAAAGACAGCAACTCATTTTTAAAAATGGGCCAAAGTCTTGAATAGACACTTCCCAAAAGAGGCTGTCCCAATGGCCAGTGAACAAATGAGAAGGTGCATAATTTCATGTTCTGCCGAGCACATGCAATTTAAAGCTACCATACAAGAGCACTTCAAGCTCACAAGAATGAGTAAATTAAAGAGGACAACAAATCCCAGTTTGGGCAAGGATACGGAGCGAATCGTGACTCTCTTCATGTTACTAGTGGGAGGATAAATTGGTGCAACCACGGCATTAGTCATAGTCCAGTCCAAAGACAGACATCACCCATTATTTGAACTGAGAAAAATTAATATAAAAATTTGTTAATATCGGCCCCAATTTTAAATCTCTATCTTTTAACAAGTCCAAACACTTTTCTCATCTCTAGAGGTTTTAACTGCACCCCATAGCTGCTACCTCTGGGATGTGTCCTTGTCGTTGTTAGTTGCCTTCAAGTTCATTCTGACCCGTGCCCAGCCCATGTGTGTCAGACAGGACCATGTGCCACAGAGCTTTGTGGGTTGGTTTATTTTCAAACTTCTTACTGTGAATTGAGGGAAGGTTTACAAAGTCGACCAATTTTCCATTCAACACTGCATCCATATTTTGTAATCTGGGGGTTTTATGACATGTAATATACTCTTATTTGATCAAATGATAATCTGCCAAGTGATAACTAAGTGATTAGTTGCCTACCAAGGCAAATGTCTTGAGGGATCCAAGCGATGGGTGTAACTTTTCTTTTTTTTTTTCCTGGTTTCATTTTTCTTTTTTTAAATCATTTTATTGGGGGCTTGTACAACTCTTATCACAATCCATACATCCATCCATTGTGT
>NW_022103968.1:64885582-64894166 GCF_000313985.2 Echinops telfairi | reverse complement strand
TATATCCATTCACACACAATTCTGTTATTCGATCCCATCGACTGGGGTTATACAGTCATCCGTGCAAACAGTTCCCCATTCCTCCTTCCTGCCTCTCTCTTCCTGTACCCTAAGGGACTCATCACTTTTGTTACTATTTCTGATGGGTTATATAGCTCGATTTTCATGTACCAAATGATCTTAAATATCCAAATGAACATACACAAATCTAACATGATTGATGGGTAAAACAAATAAAAAACATAATAGTAAGGGTAGGAAATAATCAAGAAGCAGAGGATAGTTATGTGGTTCATCAGTGTTATACCAAACCCTGGATTTATCATCCCTTCTGTATGGCCCTTCTGAGAGGGACTGTCCAATTATCTTATAGGTGGGTTTTGGGTCTCCACTACAACCACACCCCTTCACATCGATTTGGTTGCTTGTTTTTGAACTTCTGATACCTCTTCTCATTGACACCTTGTGAGTCACAAAGTCTGGTGTGCTTCTTCCATGTAGGCTTTGTTGCTTCCCTGCCATATGGCCCCTTGTTTAAAAAGCCTTTAATATCCCAGATGCTGTACCTTTTGATACCTGAGCACCATCAACTTTCTTCACCACATTTGCTTATTTACCCATTTTGTCTTCAGCAATTGTGTCAGGAAAGTGAGTATCAGACAATGCCATATTATTAGAACAAACTGTACTTGTACTGAGCTAAGATTTAAGTCGAGGCCCAAAGTACATCTGCTTCCTTATTGCATTTGCATATATATACATATAAAAACAAATGCACATATTTCTTTTTTTTTTCTTCTTTCCTCTTTCCCCCCCTCCTATCCCACTATTCTGCTTAACCACTGTTCACCTCTCATCAAGTTCTCTAAGATATAGCTCAATATATCAAACACAACCAAAAAAGCTCCACCCTCCTCGTCATCAATTTTAGAACACTTTCTACTACTATGTATCCAACACTGCTGGCCTCCTGATCACCTGCCCCCTGATACCCCCCCTCCCCTCCCGTGCGCTGCCCCTCCCCCGCCCTCTGGAAACACCGGTCCAGTCCCTGTCTCTGTTAGATTGCCTATCCTGCCTATCTTGTATAGATAAGCACACACACACACACACACACAAACCAACCATACAGATAGACACAAGTGTAAGAGGGATCCTGACATAGAGCAGATGAATCTCTGTTAAATAGAGATGACAGTCAATCAGCACTTTGGATCCTTTACCCACGGTAGAAAGAAGAGGAGATGGGAGGGGCAGATCTTGTCGTATATGAAAAGAGAACTGCCTTGGGAAATAGTAAATTTGGATTAAAGGCCTACCTCCATCGCTTGTGGCCTGGGGGTCAGTTACCCGCTTGGCCCTCAATGCTTTTACTGTGGACTCAATGATTTGAATGATTCCATTGGAGAACGTCTAGTTTTGTTTGTTTTTCCAATTCCAGCCTATGCTGCATACTTCCCCACGTGAATTGAATGGCCCGGAGAGCAAACTGGAGGGATCAATGTCTAATTGTGGTTTAAAACATATTCTATTGGGTGAGGTATCACAGCCTGGCTTCCAGCACGTACAGAGTACAGGTGTTGGATCCTTCTTTCCTGGGTTTCAGTACTAGATTTGGACAAGTTACTTAGCTTCAATTGCCTCATCTGTAAAAGTATACTAGTACCAAAGTCACCGTGTTGGTGAGAGAATTCGTTGAGCTAATACACATAAAAGTAAATAAGTTCGTGTTAATGGAGTTTGTCACACTAGCTCTGCTACTAAATTAGTTTTCTCCGGTTTCCTTAAGTGTTATGTCAAATAGAAGGAACCCTGGTTCTATGGGTTACACATTGGGCTTCCAACCACAAGGCCAGCAGTTTGAAACCACCAGTCGTGCCAAGGAAGAAAGGCTATGTTTTCTACTCCCGTGTATGTTTACAGCCTGGGAAGCCCACAGGGACAGTTCTACCCTGCCCGACAGGGTCACCAACGCGGTTGCAGTGAGTCTGTGTGTGTGTGTGTGTGTGCGTTGGTTGGTGGTGGTGGAAGGATGGCTGTGGAGTCGATTGTGAGTGACAGAGATGCTAACGGACAGAGCAGCAATCAGATGGCCACTTCCTCCCGTGGAGCAGCTGGTATGCTCTAACGGCCAAGCACTTTCATCCCTGTGCCACATGGCTCCTTTCATCTTCGGATGGAGTGCTTTTTCTGTCTAAATTTTTCTGTGTTTGTAACAGAAATCTTTGTTTTAGTATTTGCTAGGTTTTTATTTTAATGTCTTAATTCATCCTCCCTTCCTTGTGTACACAGAGTGGCTTTCCAGAAAGATCTCCCAGTCTGTCCTACTCCTACACAGTGTGGGAGGGTCATTGTTGGCTCCAGGATATGACTCACATAAGTTCAATCTCAAAACTGCTGGTGTGCCACCTCCACTCCTAATAGCCAGAGAAGATAGGGCTTTAGATTTCTGGCCCCTCCCAGGTCACAGGCCAGTGCTAGCTGTCGTCATTACTGCCATGATGAAAGTTACACCTCCCCCAACTAACATGATCCCAATTCTACCTTACAAACCTGGCTAGACCAGAAGATGTACACAGGTACAGATAGGAACTGGAAACACAGGGAATCCAGGGTGGATGATCCCTTCAGTACCAGTGCTGAGAGTGGCGATACCGGGAGGGTGGGGGGAAGGTGGGGTAGAAAGAGGGAACCGATTACAAGACTCTACATATAACCTCCTCCCTGAGGGACGGACAACAGAAATGTGGGTGAAGGGAGACATCGGACAGTGTAAGATATGACAAAATAATAATAATTTATAAATTATCAAGGGCTCACGAAGGAGGAGAGAGCGGGGAGGGAGGGAAACAAAATGAGGAGCTGATCCCAAGGGCTCCAGTGGAAATCAAATGTTTTGAGAAGGATGATGGCAACAAATGTACAAATGTGCTTGACACAATGGATGCATATATGGATTGTGGTAAGAGTTATATTAGCCCCCAATAAAATTATTTAAATTTTTAAAAAAAGAAAGGAAATGTTTTGAAACTGATGGTGGTAGTAATTGCACAACACTGTTTGATGTGATTGAACAATGGAATGTTATGATATTTGTAAGAGCTCCTAATAAAGTTATTTTAAAATTAAAACAAAAAAAACCCCCGCAAAGTATTTGTTGACTCTTTAAAAGAACTGGCCATATTGAGTGGTCCTGAAACGCATACAACATCTACTTCATAGTGCACAATCAAAATCCACTACCATAGAGTTGCTTCTGACTCAAAATTACCCTACTGGGGTGTCTGAAGTTTCATAAATCTTTACAAGGACAGACGGCCTCATCTTTCTCCCTCAGATCAGCTGGTGAGTAGGTTTGAACCACTGACCTTACAGTTAACAGCCAAACACTTAATTCACCAGGGTCCGTTCTATTAAACCCATCTTTCATTTCCACATCGGCAGACTTGTGTGCTACTATGTTCTGAGCTGTAAAGTCTCCTCGATTGTCAAATTGTGCCCCTACATTTGCCTGGCCTTGACACCTCAGGCCCTCACCTTGCTCACTCCTCTCGGTTGAAGCATCAGCACCTTTGTTACAATAATGCACAGTATAAATTAAGGTAGGCCTTAATGATTCCTTAACTGGAATTAACTCATGCAACTAGACTCATCCTTCAAAGAGGAGTGAAGGGTGAGACTTTAGAGAGACTAGGATTCTCACAAGAGACTTTGAGCAGTACAGGGAGTCCTAAGAGCGATGAGGTTGGCTAGTGGAAGGTACAGGAAGGGGCCACAGCAACATGAAGGCACTGAACACCAGGGGGAAGTGGGAGAGAACAGGAAGTAGGGAAGTGGGGCAGAAACAAGGATAGTGAATAGAGCATGTGTGTAAATAGAAACAGAGGCCCCTATCTGGGCCAGCTTAAAGAGTGGAACACAAGCTAGCTTTCCACTCTCAATGCCCCCCTTGAACTCTGAACCTCCATTTATGGCAACCTTTTGTAAATCCCGGACATCACAGTTTTGCTGAGGGACCACCCTTCCCACCACTCCAAATGTTGCCCCTCCCTTTCTAAGAGAGCTACGGGGAAGAAAAAGAGGAAATGGGCATTGATTTACCATGACTGGCTTCAATCCTCCACAAATTTACCGCACCTCTACCCTGCGCATCCCTATCTCCACAAAAACCCTGTGGATGAGACATGGATATGACTACTCCATGCCGAGGAGTTCCAGATGGTACAAGTGATGCACGTACGAGGCTGCCGATGGGGAGATTTGACTTCACCCAGAGGCCTCGGGAGAAAGGCTGGTGATCCACTCCCACAGTCAGCTCTGAGAACCCAGTGAGCTCAGCTCTCCTGAGACGCCGCCGCGCAGCGGGACGGACCCACCAGCAGTGGGGTTTTGCTTTACTTCAAGTACTCTGCTGAGCCAAAACCATGGCCGAAATCGCTTCCGGAATTGCCCTGAGACACACAGAATTCATTCAAAGAGCAAATACTGTGCGTGTGGGGCGAAGGGTCAAGTGGAGGGCTGACTCACGCTTATCTTGGTCTCACTCTACCCTGCCCCATTCACAGAAACTGCTTCCGAGAGTCTGTGTAGCTACACATTGTTAGTTATGCCAACCTTATTCTTAACTGCACAGTCTTGTCCTTCAGTGGTCTACTTTATCACAGGTGAGCTGCCGGCTCTTCCACTTGAAAGTGAGCCATTCAGCGTGTTGGAAGCCGGTCCTATGGCAAGGTCATACGGTTAATTCAGTCTGAGCTTTTAAAGTATTTTGCTAAAAACCTGCAAGAAAGAAATACTGTTAGCGATACTATTGAATTTGTGCTGCTATGCCGGCTCCTATATAATAAGCATGGCATAGCATTATTTTGTTTAGTCCTCACCATATCCTTATCGGGAAAACATTTCTCAGAGGACAAAACCATAACAGTGAGAGGCAACTTGTAAAAGATGTAAAAGATAAAGCCGTGGGACCAAAATACACAAGTAAACTATCTGACAGGTGAGTCTACGCGCTAAACCATTTACTCCTCTACACCCACCTGATGTAGCCATTGAACCCATAGTACCTGACGCACTGTGGTGGCTTGTATGCTGCTATGATGCTAGAAGTTATGCCTCCAGTATTTCAAATATCATCTGCATCACCCGTGGTAGACAGGTTTTCAGTGTGAAGATGGTGCAGGACTAGGCAACATGAGGTTACCATGAGTCAGAGCCCATTCAACATCAGCTAACAACTCTGCACTATTTCCCCTGGTATGGAACAGTTTAGGACATTATGAAGATATCAGAATAATGTTTGCAGACCCTTAAACTATAAGTTCAAAAGTAATCACTCAGTCCATAGAGGATAGATTCATGATAGAAATAGAAACTTTTCAAAAGAGGTATTGAGTTTTTTAAATAATTTATTTGCTATGCTGATTTTTTTTTTTGAGATAGTATGGCTCAGTCCCTTTTGGGTAACTGTCATGACTTTGACTTTTTCTGTTTCCATCATCCAATCATAATGGGATAAATAATACTGAGCTCTTCTACGGAGAAGAGTGGCTACAGTGGCTAACACTAAGCGTGGTGTATAAGGATGGGTGCACAATAAATATTTCTTTAATTATTCATTAGAGAAGGTAGCAGTTTTACCCAAATTTTTCAAGATATAGTCCTATAGTACAAAATCATTAATGCTTTTGGTGTGTTTTGTCACTAAGTTGGTAAAACAAGATCCCATTGGTTTGGGACTGGGCTAGGATCTATGTTTAGTGTTAACAACCTGTGAATTAGTAGTAGTCAGCAAATGCTCAATAACGATAACTGTACTAGAGACTAAGTAAACAGAAAATGTTTGTTTTGTTTACTTTTATTTTCCTCTCAAATTTTAAACGTTCTCTCTATTGAGAGCAGTAGGCTACGCTAATAGGCTGTGGCTCGATTCATTCATTCCTGTTCTCTACCTTGGGTTTAAAAGTATAGGAAATCAACTCACAGTTTGTACCTCAGGACTTGGTCTGCAGTCATCAAGTGTGACTTATAGTTTCCTTGGTGAACCCAAATCAGCCAGGCATATTGTGCCCAGTACTTTAGAAAAAAGGCGTTTCTGCATCGCTGCAGCTATAAGAACCACACCACATATCTAATGTCCATACTCTGAGAAAAATAGGGAAGCAAAACAAATATTCTGACATCCATTTTTCAAAAGGCCACTAAAGTCGGTAGTCTAAAGTCCATGTAGAAATTGACGCAAAGGTAATCATCCAAACACCCCGATTGCCTTCTGTGACGCAGTGGGAAGAACCTTGGAAATGGTTCTAGGGACCTAGATTCTAAACACAGATCTACTATTATTCAATCCATGTGACCTTCAGTAAGCCATTTAACTATTCTGAACCTCTGCTTCCTCATCTACCTAATGAGAATGCTCACCTCTCTGGGGTGTTCCCAGGCTTAATTGTAAAAGAAAGTTAATGTACATAAAGTTATCTCTAAATCCAAACCAGCGGTCACAGAGTCCTTCCCACTCCTGGCAGCCGCATGAGTCACAGGGCAGAATGACTCCCTGTTTTCAAGGCTGCAACCGGTCCTGGGGAGCTGATCACTGGCACTTCTCCCCACATACTTCTTGGTGTTGAAATCAACCACCAAACAGGAAGTTGTCAAAGGCTTAACTGGGCTACCCCGCGACTCCATAAATCTACCTGGCAACTCAAAGCATGTAACCCAACCCCAGAAATGTTATATCAACCATACTCTTCATCTTCTACTTTGTTGTTTGAAACCATGAAAGAACGAAAAAGAAGTAGATCTTTACTCGTTTTATCCCTGCTGCTCAGGACTTTTCAGTCATGCTAGGAGTGTGCCCATTCAAGGAAGCCTACGTGAACTGTATGTGTTCCATTCCAGAAGGGTGAAAGGCCATATGCCTGAGGCTTGTAGAAAAGTCCTCTCCCGGGGCTGCGTTATGCTAGAAGCTTTTCCATTTAGTGAAAATCCTTTTGATTTCTGAATTGTGACTGGTCCTATTCATGCAGATTTACAAAATTAAGCAATACATGCCTTAATTTAAGACAAAAAGTAGTCTCCTTTTCTTTTGACTTTTTTTTCTCTCCTCTGGCCTAATCTCAGAGCCTTGAATGAACCAAATCATCTTTCAGAATAACACACTGAAGTAGCCGACCAATGGAAAAACTGAGCTCTAAAGCTGGCTGATCCACAGCTCCTGCAAGCAAAGGGATTATTATTGGTGCATACGATCAAGAATCAATAGTACTTAAAAAAACAAAAAAGGCTCAATGGTATTGAAAGAAGAAGTCCAACATGAACTGAAGGCATTCATGAACAGCAAAGCGCCAGGAATTGATAATACCAACTAATATATTTTAACAAACTGATGCAGCACTGGAAGTACTTAACTAGTTTATGCTAAGTATTTGGGAGGCAGCTACCTGGCCAAACAACTGGAAGAGAACCATATTTGTGCCCACAGCAAAGAAAGGTGATCCAAAAGGATGAGGAAATTATTGAACACTATCATTGACAGCACATGAAAGCAAAATTTTGCTAAAGGTAATGGGAAAACGGTTGTAGAAGTACATTGATAGCTGCCAAAAATTCAAGCTGGATTCATACAAAAACATGGCACAAGTGATATCTTTGCTGTCACTAGATAATTTGGCTGAAAGCAAAGAATACCAGAAAGGTGTTTGTTGGTGTTTTATTGACTATGGAAAGGCATTCCATGGTGTGGCTCATAACAAAATATGAGCAATATTTTGAAGAATGGCAATTTCTGAACATCTAATTGTACTTATGTAAAACCTGTAGACCAAAAGGGAATCATTAGAAAAGAACAAGGGATATTGCATGGTTTCAAATCCAGAAATGTGAGAGGCAGGGTTGTATTCTTCAACCATATTTATCCAATCTATATGTTGAGCAAATAATCTGAGAAGCTGGATTACATGAAAGACAAGGCATTAGGATTGGAAGACAATTTATATTATCCAGTGATGTTCAGATGACTCAACACTTGTATGATAAAACTGAGGATTTAAGGTACTTGCTGATTATGATGAAAAAATTGTACCTTTTCAGTGTGGCTCACGATTCAATGTAAAGAAAACAAACGTCTCTACAACTGGCCCAATAGATAACATCATGATAAATGGAGGAAGGATGGAAATTGTCGAGAATTTCATTTTACTTGGACTTATAATCAACACCCATGGAAGCGACAGTCCAAATGAATCAAATACTTGCTGCACACGATCTATTGAAAGTGTTGAAGATGCCACGTTGAGGGCAGAGGTGATGCTGACCCAAGCCATGGTGTTTTCTTTCTTTCTTTTTTTAATCATTGTATTGGGGACTCGTACAACTCTTATCACAATCCATTCATCCATCCATTGTGTCAAGTACATTTGTACATTTGTTGCCATCATCATTCTCAAAACATTTGCTTTCTAATTGAACCCTTGGTATCAGCTCCTCATTTTTCCCCTCTCTCCCCACTTCCCCCTCCCTCATGAACCCTTGATAATTTATAAATTATTATTATTTTGTCATATCTTACACTGTCCATCTCCCCCCT
>NW_022103968.1:64878270-64881168 GCF_000313985.2 Echinops telfairi | reverse complement strand
TGTGGGCTTGGGCAGCATTGGGTTGGGATGTTTTCATGATGCACCTTTTCTTTACATAAAACTCTCTCTTATACATGAGTCGCTGTGGATTTGTTTCTCCAAAGTACCCAGACTAATACAGGGGGCTAGTGGGTTTGAGCTGCCAACCTTGCCTAACCCACAGGGACACACAGTCGGACATGCTAGCGGGCTAGAAAGGGATGTGAGAAAAGGTTGAAGATGACATTAAGGTTTTTGGCGTGAAAACAAGAAAACTGGAGATGTTCATTATTGACATGGAAGCATGTTTGTGGTAGGCGTCTTGAGCTTCTTTGCATCTTGAAATCTTCTTTGCATCCCTATATAGCCTAGCATAGTGTCCACCCACCCAAACCCACTCCCTTGAGTGAGTTCTGAGTCCCAGCAGCCCTCGAGAAACTGCCAGAGGTTTCCCAAAGCCATACATATTTATGGGGAGTAGACGGCCATGTCTTTTTCTGCGTGCGTGTGTATGCACGAAAGCATCTCAGTTATCTGGTGCTAGCCTAAGAGAAATACCACATGTGGGTGGCTTTCACAAAGTATTTCCTCAGAGTTTAGGAGACGCGCATCCAAATGCAGGGTGTCGCTGGAGGAGAGGCTTTCTTCTCTGTTGACTCTTGGGGAAGCTCTTTGCTTCTCTTCAGCTTCTGTCACTTGCTTCCTGGGAGATCTCACGGGCTGCGACATCCGTCTTCTCCCAGCTGTGCTGACTTGCTTGGTGGCTTGCTCAATCTGTTTTGTTGTCGCCGCCGAAGAGATTGATTTAAGACACACCCTACACTCATCATACTGCTGTGTTAACAACAAAACGCACATTCCAAAATGGGATTATAATGACAGGTATAGGGTTTAGGATTTACAACACCTATTTGGGGGAACACAATTTAATTCATTGCTTTAGTCGTTTTTGCAGTAAATCAACTGGTGACCTCACAAAAAATCTGTTCAAGTTTTCATTTGAGTTTTTTTTAACTGCTTTTTAATCCACAAAACAATTCTTTCCAGAGATTTACTACATATTAAATTCTATTTTCTTGTTTTTAAATGTTTTAATGGTTTAATATTTTTAACCTTTAATCTACCTGAAATTAATTTTGATACATAGTATCAAAGAATGATCTATACTATTTCCCCCCAAACTGATAACATTTTAGAACACTCCTCCCTTTCCTCACTAATTTATGAAATCCCTGTATTACACCATAAATTCCTGTTTAATATAGAAATTTTGATATATTATTGTGTTCTGGTTTGTCTCTTTTGCATAATTAAAAAAATCTATTATTTGCTTCTAACTTTAGAATTACTGTACCTAGTACAAAGATTTTGAGAGTAGCACAGGTCTTTGTTCCCTGATAAAACTAGTTCTTCCCCCAGTATTACTAATTAGGTTAGCAAAGAAAAAGGAAGGATATGGCGTTGACTCATGCAATTGACACTGAAGCATGTCCTACATTTCAGAGTCTGACAGAAAAAGCAGTAATCCTGAAACATTGCCTACATTTTCAGAGCCTGACAGAAAAAAGAATTTTAATCCTAAAAATGATTAAAGCATCTATGCAAAGTTATAGCTATTTTACAGTTTGAAAGATGAGATGTTTTTCTTTGAAGCAAATAAATACAAAGAATATGAAACTCTAAGTGGTTGAAAATATAAATTTGCATGCCTTTGAGTATACCAGGGGCCCCGGTGGAGTGGTGGTTATGTGCTGGGTTGCTAAACACAAGGTCAGCAGTTCAAAACTACCAGTTACTCAGCGGGGAATAAGATGAAGCATTCTATTCCCATAAAGAGTTACAGTCTAGACAGCCCATAGGGTCTGGTCTACCCTGTCCTGTAGGACAGCTATGAGCCCGAATCGACTGGATGGCAGTGAGTTTGAGGATGCTTGCTACATATTTTATAATAAACCTTTCGCCATGCTCTTGAAACTTGAACCAAAGGCCTTATGAAAAATTTAGCCAAAGAGCTACATGTATTCATTCTGTTCATTAAAGTTATTCTCCGCACACATTAATTGCCTATGTATGTGACTTGGGGCTTCCCCAAAGTTAGGAAATATTTTGTTTCTCAAAAAACATTCGAATGATAAAACTATTAGAAACCACACAGAATGGGAAATAGTAGGGCCTGTGCTCACTGCGCTCTCCCACTCAACTTCAAAGAAGGAAAGTTCAAATCCATTGTCATCAGATGAGCTACTGGGCTTTCATGTTTTTAGATGGGTTTTTATAGGGCTCCACTATCTGTCACCTTGTCTTTAATGTGTCACTCAGAATGAAAGGATGCAGAAACCACTCCATCAGAAATCATTCCTAAAGGTCTGTGGCAATGACTTAGTCTCTTTCACAGGTAGGGGTTCCAAACAATCTCTGAGATTCTTCATTATGTGACAAGGCTTTGGCTCTGACAAAGTAACCAGGAAGTGGACTAACTCAATGCCAAGGGTGCTGTTCTTTACAGAGGCAGTCCCTAGATGACGAACCAGTTCCATCCTAAATCTGACTTAAGTCAAACCTGTGCTTAGGTCAGTCAGAACAGTCAGCTACGATTCAGATCTAACCTCTGTGGGCCAGATGTTTGTCTTTGTGTAGTATATAGTGTATCTATCCATGCCTAAAAAGCATTAAACAAACCCCTTCCAGATACACTAAAACATTTAAATAATAATCATGCTTTGATATCATCACAAAATAGCACTTATTAGTGCAAACTATAGTATGTACCTTAAAATTGTAATATCCTGGGCTTTACAGGAATTGGTCTGTGATTATGGGCTGTCCTTCAGTCTGGCAGTGGCCACCTGTAAATTAACTACACTTCCAAAGAGCAATTTCATGTGTCCTAGATCTCTTTCTCAAATCCATCCTATCAAA
>NW_022103968.1:64873244-64877996 GCF_000313985.2 Echinops telfairi | reverse complement strand
CCTGCAACGTTCCTGCCCTTATTCCCAAAAAATGTGGTTCGAAAAAACAAATGTGGTTTGGGAAAAAAATATGTTTGGGATTTTCTTACAGTTTCTTCACACTAAGCCCCCATGACTGTCCTATGTCCTTCGAGAAAATCTATCACCACTACCCCTTTGGGGATTCCCCCAAACAGTTGCCATAACCTGTTGAGATGACTTTGCCACCTCAACTTGAACGGACCCAGCACATCCCTCAGAAGCCAGAGTTTCCATCGAACCTTTATCTTTTGAAGGCACCCTAACAGGATGAAGACACCTGTATCACTAAGACAACTTGTTTGCAGCCACCCATTAATTGCAGACATGTTTAAAACATATCTGGTTTGGCATAAACCTGTCCAGGTATAAACTGGAATCCTGGTAGCAGCACTTTTGACGTGCTTGCACGTCTTCTGCTTTAGCGTTTCTGTGTCTCATTAAAGTCCAAGTACATACACGTTTCTAGATCCCTTTGTCCTTGGTTTCCTGTAGCTGAGCCCTATTTTGTTCTTTGGCTTCCCCATCAATGGTGTCTGCTATGGAACTGAGCTGACTCATGCAACCAAATAGCCACGCCCTTAGAACGAGAGCTTTGATAATCACTCAGGGAGTGGTACAGTCCGCATGAATAGATTATGCCACAGACATTTACATGTAAGGACTATTTTTGAACAAACTTGGAAATTAGCCAAGGGGTTCACCACACCCTTGGGGGCTGGTGCATACTCTGTAGGACGATGAAGTTACCAATCTAAAACTGGATAAGAGAGCTCTCAGGGCTACGCCAGTATTTCTTTCTAGTCTTTAATTTCATTAAAGTCTGTCTCTCATCTTCTCCATCCCCCAAATAGCCTTCAAATGTTCAAATTATATACAGAGAACCTAGAAGACGGGGATTCTGAGGAGAAAGTGATAGCAACTGGAGATTTATTGCTTTTTCAGAAAACCATAAAACATTTTCAAGAGCTAAAGCAAAAGCAGGTGGCTTCATAAACTATAATTAATCTATACAATGGAACACTTCAGTCATTAAAAATAGTGACATGCATCTGTCTTTATTAGCATGGAAAAACAGTTATGATATATAAATTGATAAAAGGTTATGAAAAGTATGATCTCACTTTGTCTAAAATAAGGGGAAAAACATAAAGCATCAGAAAGATCACGTTTGGGTGGTGAATTCAAGGTAACTAACTTCCCTTTTTGTTTATATTTCATGAACATTTTATGATGAGCAATTAATGTTTTCATAATCAGGAAAAAACAAAACAAGGACATTTACATTTTTTAGAGTGTGTGACTTGTTTAGGAGCCTTGGTGGCATAGTGGATATGCATTGGGCTGTGATCCAAAAGATCAGCCATTCGAAACTACCAGCCACTCCGCGGGAGAACAACAGGGCTTCCTACCTCTGAATGGAGGGCGATGGCACAGTCCTTACAAGTTGGGCTGCGATCCTCAAGGTTCATTCCCCAGGGGAACACAGAGCAAACAGCTACAGTCTCCGAAGGTCTCTGAAACCCACAAGGCAGCTCTACCCTGTCCTATAGGGTTGCTATGAGTGGGCATCGGACTCAATGCCAGCGAGTTTGTTTGTTTGGGATTGAGGTAGTTAGTTTATTGTGCCAACCTGGCCAATAAACACAGGTGGGGTTAATTGAAGGGCAGAGGGATAAATGGCTCAGTGAGCCTCGCCTTTCTAGTTCTCAGGTCTCTTGCTTTCTGATGGTCGGACCAGGGTGCAACTGCCTTAGCCAGTTCCCTGCTTCAGCTGGCAAGGCTCACTTCCTGCAAGACATCCATGAGGAGAAGCCATGTGGATCTACCCCAATGTAGCCCTGGGTGCTGGAGCACCGGTGTGGAGACCCCTGCCAGTGCTGAGACGCTTACACATTCACTGACTCGGCTTTCCTCCTGCAGTCGGCATCATTGCGTGTGTTTTGTGAGATGGAGGAGGACTTTGTGGACTGGTGCTGGACATATGGGTTAATGGGTTAATGTTGGACTGGTGGGCTTGGGCAGCACTGGGTTGGGATGTTTTCTTGATGTGCACTTAACCTTTATATAAAAATCTGTCTTATATGTACATGAGTTTCTGTGAATTTGTTTCTCTAAAGTACCCAGACTAACACAGGGGTTATAGGTTGTTTAGTGATGGAAAAATAGGCGCTTCCTTTAGCTCTCTCCAGTTTTCCAGTTCTGCTTATCTCTGGTTCCCCTGCAGATAGATTCTATTCACAAGGTGGGAACCGTGGCTCTCCCCAGCTCCAGACTCAATAACTGTACCCAAAATTAGCTCTATCAGACAATATGCCATAGAAAGGGAGGGAGCTGTTGGAGGAATAGGTACAACCCCAAACCTGCTTCCTTAGAATCAATCCCAACTCAAAGAGACCCCCTAGGTTTCCGAGGCTGTAACCTTCACGGAAGCAGAAAGTCTCATCTTGCTCCCACAGGCAGACTGGTGGGTTCGAACTGCTGAACTGATGTTGCAGCAGCTCAGCATGGACCCAGCCATGCCCCTGGGCCCCTTGCAGGAGGAGGTATAGCACCACGCTCACTGCTCTTGAGTCCACTGCGACTCACAGCGACCCTGTAGGACAGGGTAGGACGACCCGAGACAGTCCATCTTTACAGGAATAGAAAGCTCACCTTTCTCCCACAGGGCAGCTTCTGGTTCTGAACTGTTGACCTGTGGTTAGCAGCCCGATGCATACTCACTACAACAAGGAAGGAGAAGCTATGGGATGAGATTTTCTGACCAGAGGCACCTTGGTTCCAGGGCATACCTTCTGAGGGGCAGAAGTCCACATTGATTTGATTACCAGCGGGAATGTCAGTATGAGAGGAAGGGATGGTCAGCAGACAAAAATTCTGATATTACAATTATCCTCGAAAACCAAAGTGACTGCCCTCCGCTCAGCATGGACTCCTAGCACCCCACCGGAGAAGGCAGACCTGCCCTGCGAGTTTCTGAGATGGCAACACTGGAACCACCTGCGGGCAATTCCAGGAGCTGCAGGTGGTTCCCAACTGCTGACGTTGCAGCTAGCAGCCCAGCAGGGGACCAGGGCTCCGACTATTCGATCTAGACTCTCAGAACAGTAAGTGTGGCTTCTTAAAGGACTTCACAGGAGGGTTTTCCATGTCTGGAAATTGAAAACTACTGTGCAATATTTAAACCACAATAATCATGTATTGACTCGATATTCCTCAAGTATCTGCTTAGCGTTTAGTCCTACTGGGGTGAGTAGTAAACAAGCAAACAAAAGTCCTGCCCTTGGAGAGCTGGTCTTTTCAGGAATGAGCAACAACTCTAAAAGGAATGTGGAATTGGACTCTACCCGGAAATTTTATTGCAATAATGGAGATAAAAGAGAATGCAATTTGGCCTTCATACATTTTTTAAAAATTGGTCTGTGAATACATACTAAAAGTCTATTCTTGCAGGGAACCAAGCTGGGATGAGTCATGAGACTTATAGGCAAGGGAAAAGAATACTGGCTTTTGTGCCTTGATAGTAAAGGAAAATTGCCTACCTGGACACACGCAACATGCTCTGGAGTATCTGTGAATTCTACATTTCTGTTACCCAACCTACCTTCACGGTGACACAGGGAAAACTAGTTTTATATTACATGTTTAATATCTAGCAAAATATTTTTATGGTTGCCTCAAGTAGCAAAGAACAAAGTTCTTTTTGCAGGACTGTAGGTTCATGTACACGGATCAGAACAAGATAATCACTTTGTATCTTGTTCATATTTAGCCTCGTTATACCAAGTACCTGGCATAGAATGTACCAAGTTCTGGAAGGAGAAACTAAAGCAAGTTTTGGCAAATTTGTCTTTATACTTCATAATTTTTTTTAACCTTTAAGGATATAGCATTTGTCTGCGGAGCCGGCCCCAATCCCAACTATGTAAACACCCCCACCCTTCCCCCAGAAAAATACAATTCAGAGGACAGCACTGAAGCTTAGGAAGAGGGGCACCTTCACAGAGAGGACCATAGGGCCAGCCCCACCACAAGACATGATGTCCCTCACTAACCCATAACACTACGGGGGACAACACTGGAGACACAGTGTGGGAATTGTGCCTGATTTGACCCCATCACACCAGGGAACACTAAAGGCGTACTACAGAGCAGCAAGGGGACAAAGCAATGAAGTCCCGGGGAATACCAAAAATAGACTTTGGGGTCAGAGTGTGGCATTCCAACAGACTCAACAAGAAAACACTCTTAACGGTCAACAAATAGACCTGGAACTATTTACAGGCTTTTCTCTTTTTCTGTCATTGGTGTTTTTTTGGTGTTGCTGTTTTGTTGTTTTTTCTGTCTTGTTTTTGTGTTTATTATCACCTCTGCATATCTATCTAGATAAGACAGGTAGGATAAACAATCCGGAGAAAACACGAGGACTGACAGTTGGGAGGGTGGCATGGGAGAGGGAGAGGTGAGGGAAAGGAAGTGGGGTGTCAAACAACTCAGGGACAAGGGAACAAGTGATCTAAAATTGATGATGATTCTAGAGGGCATAGGATGCCTGGTGGGGATTGCTCAAGAGGAATGTAGCCAAGAGGAATTATTGAAACCCGAATGAAGGGCTGAACATGATAGTGGGTCAAGAGGAAAGTAAAAGGAAATAAAGGAAAAAACTAGGAGGCAATGGACATTTATAGAGGTCTAAATACAGGCATGTACACATGTAAATATATTTATATATAA
>NW_022103968.1:64856939-64870869 GCF_000313985.2 Echinops telfairi | reverse complement strand
AAAAAATAGCAGCCAAAACCCCCCCCAAATCAGTCATCTCCCACGGGCTTATTTTGTAAAGAATTATTTGAAGCTTGAGTTGTATGTTCAGCAAACGTCAACAGTGCTGACCTATTGTGCTTTCAATGAGTCATGTCATAAGCTATCCATCTGCCACAGTGTAATTTTTTATCTTGCATATATTGACTGAAAGATCATCCATGGCTATAATTCATTAGGTTCCACATAAGAAACTATTTAGAGCTATTCTTCACTTAGTTAGAAGTTAACCTAATTTAGGACTTCTCAGATGCCTCTGGAGTATTTTGTGAAGTTGTTACTATCAAGCTTCTCATATATGGAATCCTTCCAGGGAGCCCCACAGCGGAGCTTGATCTTTCGCACTTATAGCTGAATGCAGTACCCTATGTTACTTAAAAATCAAGAGACACTTTGCTCCAGGTTTTTCCTGTATTTCCAAGTTGCAGCTCCTCCACTGGCCACTTCCCAAACGAGGGCTGGCAGATCCCTTCTGAGTAGTTGCATACTCTGATGCCATTGGACACTGTCAGGCCCGCCCTCAAGGTCGCCCGTGTTGTGAGTCCATTCCAACTGGAACTGTTCCATCGGCTTCTCAAGGCTCTGACTTTTCAGAAGCAGATCACCAGCTGGTCTTTTGAAGTGCCTCTAGGTGAGTTTGAACCACCAAACCTCCAGCTCTTAAGCATTTGTTCCCAGGAATTCCTATAGAAACAGTTATGGACACATATTTAAAGCTAAGAACAAATATAGGCTGACCTCACCCACAGCAAGCCCATGATCATTCCTGACGCAGTAGTGGAACCAATCTAACACTGAAGGACAAAAGAGAGATAATTTTAAGTAAAGCAAAATTATCAGGAAAGGAGCAGGAGGGTATAAAGAAAGAACACTCTTGAGGGGGGCAGGTTTGAGTGGGGAGCTAACAATGATGGGTACAGGGGAATAGTGCATGATGTACATGATGGCGAGAATGGTGTAGCTTTTCTGGTTGTCTTTGATCAGTTGAAGTATATCTGAGAGGTGAATGATAGGTAAACAAAATAGTGCAGTAGGAGGAGGAAAAAAAGGGCAATGAAGAAAAAATATGTGTATTTATTTATATATGTATATGTGTGTGTGTGTGTGTGTATATATATATATATATGCAAATGAAACAGGAAGCAGTTGGAGTTTGGGCCTCTACTTAAATCTTACCTAAGTACAAGAACAGCTTGTTCTAATAATATGGCATTGTCTGATACCTTCTCAACACATTTGCTGAAGACAAAATGGGTGCATAAGCAAATATGGTGAAGAGAGCAGATGGTGCCCAGCTATTAAAAGATATAGCGTCTGGAGTCTCAACGGCTGTAGTTAAACAAGTGGCCATCTAGGAGGGAAGCAACAAAGCCCACGTGGAAGAAGCACACCAGCCTGTGTGATTATGAAGTGTCAACAAGAAGAGGTATCAGAAGTTCACAAACAAGCAACCAAATCAATGTGAAGGGGCGTGGATGTAGTGGAGACCCAAAACCCACCTGTAAGATAATTGGACAGTCCCTCTCAGAAGGGCCACATGGAAGAGATGATAAATCCAGTGTCTGGTATGGCACTAATGAACCACGTAACTATCCTCTAGCTCTTTAATATTTCCTCCCCTTACTTTTATGTTTTTGTTTTACGTCATTAATCATGTTAGATTTACATGTTCATTTGTATATTTAAGATCATTCGGTACATGAAAGTCAAGATAGATAACCCATTAGAAACAGTGACAGGAGTAATGGGCCCCTGAGGGTATGGGAAGAGAGGGGGACGAGAAGGGGGAAAGAGGGGAATTGGGGAACTGTTATCACTGATGACCCCATAGACTGTAGAACCCCACTTGATGGGATCAAACGACAGAGTTTCATGTGAATGGATATATCGGATTGTGTAAGCTGTGGCAAAAAAAGCTACTAAAAAAAAAAAGGAATAAGGGTTCTGGGGAGATATTCCTGGTGGGGGAGGGAGAGGATAAAGGGAAGCCGATATCAAGGAGTTCAAAATGAAAGAAAATGTTTTGAAACTGATTTTGGTAGCAATTGTAAACATTGCTTGATGCGATTGAACTGTGGAATGTGTGATTATCTGTAAGAGCTCCCAATGAAGTGACTTTTTTAAAAAGGAAGAAAGAATGAACAATCTTGCTAAGAATAGATTAGAAGCTAACAAATCCCAGAGAGCAAACCCTATCCATGTTATCCGTGTCTGGTGACTAGGAATTTGATATTGTTACTATCACATGATTGTAGTTATTATGAAGCATGGTTTTGCTCAGAAAAAGGTAAATATGGAGAAAAAAGAGCAGCAACATAAAGAGAATCAAATAATTCTAGGTTTGGAGGGCGAAAGAATTTATGTTTTGAGATATTTAATTTTAAGTAGTCTTCCTGAATGAATCCTTTACACCTGACAAATAACGTTCCTACTAATGATAGTAATAAATAGTAAACTCAGGGAGGAAATGAGCCAGTCAGGGTGCGATGTAGCAACGATGAAAAATACAACTTTCCTCTAGTTCCTAAATGTTTCCTCCCCGCTCCCACTATCATGACACGAATTCTACCTTGCAAGTCTGGCTAGACCAGAGGATGTACACTGGTACAGATGGGAACTGGAAACACAGGGAATCCAGGGCGGATGAGCCCTACAGGACCAGTGGTGTGAGTGGTGATACTGGTAGGGTAGAGGAAGAGTGGGCAGGAAAGAGGGAACCGATTACAAGGAACTATATGTGACCTACTCCCTGGGGGATGGACAACCGAAAAGAGGGTGAAGGGAGATGTAAGACAGGGCAAAATATGACAAAATAACAATTTATAAATTATCAAGGGCTCATGAGGGAGCGGGGAGCGGGGAGGGAGGGGAGGGAGGAAAAAAATGAGGACCTAATGCCGGGGGCTTAAGTGGAGAGGAAATGTTTTGAGAATGATGAGGGCGATGAATGTACAAATGCACTTTACACAATTGATGTGTATGGATTGTGATAAGAGTTGTATGAGCCCCTAATAAAATGATTTTTTTAAAAATAATAAATAAATAAATAGTAAAGTAATGCTGACTACCTGTTTTGGCCCAGACACTACTAGTGCTTTACATGAATTATATTACTTGTTTATAATATCAGTTTACTATGATTTGCTCCCCTTATCTAAATGAGAAAAATGAAGCTCAGAGAAATTTTGTAACTCACCTGAGTCTAAAACCAATGCTCGTGGCCATTACACAACTCCCTGTCCTACTTTCCAACTAGAGGTCATACACAAATCTAGCTGCAGCCATCTGGCTCAGGGGGTTATAGCACTTTTAAAGTCTTCTGTACTTTTGGCAACTATTCTAGGTCTTTTGCAATGCATCTCTCAGCGGCTGTGTGTAAAGCTCTGATTGTGATATAGTACCCTGGCTGGTAGTTGCCAATAGGAAGCAATTTGTAACTACTGAGTGTGTGCATTGCACTAAGTTAGGCTGGCAAGGCTCTATGTGCATACAATGTAAAGCAGAAAGCAAAACTCATCAATACAGATCATGGTAACTATTTACCAGAAAGAATATTGTCCAGGCTACAGCTCCTCTTCAAAATAATTGTTCTAAAAAGAAGTTAAAATAAAGAAGTTAGGACATACTCTGAATTACACAGATAGAAATTGTTGAGTTGGTTTATGTTTTGTCATGCATATATACATCACACACAAAAATCTATGGCGTAGATCCATAGCCTAAAAAAGTATCTTGAGATAAATACAGTAACTTAGTAATAAAGTATTTAACTTTGTTTTTTAAAATTATAGGTTTTAAAAAAGTATTTGTTCTTCCTTTGTACTGAAAAGGAAACCCAGACACACACGCATGTGCAGACACACACGCATGTGCAGACACACACGCATGTGCAGACACACAGGCATTGTCCACCTTCTTATGGACAGTGTTGGCGTCATGGGATATTAGCTACACTGAGCTGAAGCAGCAGTTTCAGCCTCTATTGGGGAATAAATTATGCTAATAATGTAATCTGGAAGTAATTAATTTTCAGGAAATTGCTTTTAAATGAAGGTCTTTTGGCAATACGGACTCCTTTATGTTGCACCGAGCAGAATGAGCTGAGCCTGCGAGGAGCTGATCATGAATTGCTAACGGCAGGTTTTAGCCCACAGTACAAGCTAGCCCCATATGTCTTGAGCAGCCCACATAGTTCCAAGGTAGTTGTCTAGTCAACCTCTAAATTTTAAAACCTTTTCCCATTTTAAAATTCACCACCCATAACCTTGGTTCTTACATATTTCCATGACATTTAACTTCCATGAGTATATTAGAAGGTTCGAGAAAAAAAAATAACTGAATCAGGAAAGGAGGAATAGAACTGCTGGTAATACGTTTCCAGAAATAAAGTATGGTCACAGCTTGGAATTTATATACAGGAAAATTCCCAACACATGTAGTCAGAGTTTGACTAATAGGATCATTGAGTTATGGGCTGCATACCTTGTGGTAGTCAAGGTCTCAGAAAGTTCAGGGTCAGACCCCAAAGTTTATATTACAGATGGGTTTCCCCCATACCCCCCGCACCCTGCCCACCCTTCCGTAAGAGCACCTGAGTGTGGTGATAGAGAATTCGGCTTAAAGGGCCTCTTACAACTAACTGCAAGTGATCTAGAGCAGTGGGCACCCGCCCTAACTACTAGCGGAAGAGCTGGTTAGCGCAATTCGCATTTCTGAAAGCGCTTCAGTGAGGTTGGCGGGCCAGTCCCAGGAGCACACTTTGACAGCTCTGATCGAAAAGTATCTGTGAACCAAAAAGCTTCCAGGGCCACGCTCTTTCCAGCCAGCGGGGAGGCTTGGCCATCTCCCGGGACAACTGGCACAAGCGGCTCAAGACCCGGGGGCAAAGGAAGCCTTGGCGCAAGGAGCGGAATTAGGCGCTGCCACGCCCGCTGCCAACACTAAGATCAGGCCTGCCATAGCCACACCGTTCACGTGAGAGGAAGGAGGCAACAGGACGCCCTGGGCCCGAGGGTGAGGGGCACTGGGAGTGAACAATGAATGTGGGAGAGGGGAGGGGCACCAGAATGATTGTAATGATGTATCCTCAACTCTTTTTAAAAGTGACTTAACTATGGAAGCGTGTGAGATGTGCATCTTATATCAATAAAACTATTTCAACAAAGAAAAGAAACCAAGCTGACCAGTGGTGACCTGAGTGAAGGAGGAGAAATTGTTGCTTAGGGGCGTTGAGATAATGGTGGTGGAATCATTTGGAAAAGGACACCTGTAATGGTTGTAAAACAAGAAGCGTTTAGTCAATGGCACTAATTTATACATGTAGAAGTTGTTGAATTGGAAAATGTTTTGTTGCATATATTTTAGACATAATTAAAATGATTACATTATTAACAAGGAAGAAGAAAATATTTTTAAATTGATGGTGGTAATGATTGCTCAACTCTTCTTCATATGATTGAATTATTGAATTGTACGATATGTGGATGAAGTTCCAATAAAACTGTTCTAAAAAAAAAAAGATGAAGCACTAGACCCAAAGACTAGACGTGGGCAACCTCTCGTGGGGCTCTTTGAGTGTTGTGCTTGAAAAACAAGAACGCATCCAACCCTGAGCTGATCCAAACCAAGACCCCCATACAGTCCACTGGGAGCAGGCATGTAGTCCCACCGGGCACTGCCTCTGGGCCACAAGAAGGGGGCTAAACTGACTCTGGAAGAGAAAGCGCTATTAAACCAACAAAGGAAGACAATTCAGAAGGGGAAATGGTGAAAGGAAAAAGAATGCAAAAACAGCCACCTTCATAAAGAAGCTTCCTGTGTGTATCCCTTGGAGGTCGGGCAGCCGTGTGGCCGAGGAGATGGCCCTGTGCTACAGGGCAAGGAGCCGGAGAGCTATCCAGGCTTGAACAGACAGCTGACTTCTCCCATCCTAGGACAAGGATTACAGGGTTTTGTTTTCTTTCGTTTTAAAGCCGGGGAAGCTCACAAATTCTGAACTCTATCACATTCTTGAGTAAGTACAAATCTGATGGTTGTGGAAAGGAGGCTCTGGAGAAGGTCAAAACTGGCAAAAGATGTAGGTCCTTTGATTGGATGGAAACGTTCTTCTAGGATAATAAGAAGCTATACATAGTAAATGGAGCTCCTCTCTGAAACAATTAAAAGGCATTCTTGCTCTATCATCTTGCTGGGATGATGGATGCAGAAATTAATGGTGGAACTTATTGGATTGGTGGGTTTAACTATACATGGGAGAAAGAATTCAGCTTGCAGCAACTATCCTGAATCTGAGGCCTTCACAGTTACAATTTGATATGCCTGCCATCCGCTGCTAACCACAAGGTTGGTTCACACCTACCCAGAAAGATGGGTCTGGTGATCTTCTGTAACAATGACAGCCAAGAAAACACGGGAGCCTTTCTGCTCTCTTACACGAGAACCGCTGGACATCGCAAACTGCAGCAACCTGATAACTAGACCAACAGCAGCACTTGGGAATGGGTTAGAAATGCAAGTCTTAGAGCCTCACCCCAGACCTACAGAACCAGAAACTCTAAGGGCGGCACTCACAAACCAGTGTTTTGGCAAGTCTTTCAAGTGGTTGAGCTATATGCTAAAGTTTGATAATCACTGCCAGACCCACCCAAACCCACTGCTGTAGACTCGATTCTGACTCCCTCAAGGAAAGGGAAATGCTGGTAACCATAGGTTACTGCCAGGCCAGTGCTTCTCAGATTGAATGTGCATCAGAATTACCTGTATATTTGTTTAAAATACAAATTCCCATTCCCTCTGCAGTGTGGGCCTAGGAATCTGTACTTTAAAATACTTCTAGGTTCCAATATAAATCACATGGGGGGGGTGGGCAGGGGATCTCTTAAACCAAAGGCTTTCAAACTTTTAAAATCAAGACCTATTTTTTTTTACATAAAATATCAATAAAAATAGGCATATATTCTGGTCATGAAACCACTAAATCAATTCCCTGGCTAAGTAAGTACTGGTTTGCAGCTGCAGTTTTTAAAATCATTACCAGTGCTTTCCACACTTTAAAGTACATTTGAACACCTGGGGACATGTGGGGATTCCTGGTGGCCCAGTGATTAAAGTACTGGCTGTTAGCCCAAAGGTAGCTGCATAGGTTGGTGGTTCCAATCAGGAGCTGAAAATTGTTCTTCCTGGGGCAGTCTTGGCTGACTAACCGGAACTAGAACGGACCTGAGTTTGTAAGATGGGGATAAATCTCATAGTAACTGGAAGGGAAAAAATGACCAGTCAACACCTTGGTAGCAACAATCTTTGTCTTAGAATACCAGGACCACATTCACATTACAGAGTAAACAAACCTGTTGGTAGGCAGAGTTAGAAACAGCAACGGCCCACTCAAACATGGCAGCTGGCTGACCGAGCTGCTTTGAATGTGTGCCACATACCATTGCCCTGCAGTCACTCAATCTCCAACTTCACGTTCCTCTGTGGAGTCTCCTCCAGGACTTCTGCCTATCCTTTTTCCTGTTCGGGTTGTGATTTGGCTACATCTAAATTTTAAAAATTCAGGTGTCTTCTGATATCACTTCATCAGCCATGACCAAACCCACTGGTTCAACACTCTAGTTCTAACCCAGCAACTGCTTTAAGGGAGAAAAGTGGCAGCCTACTTTTGTAGAGTTATAGGGTTGGAAACCATATGGGGCAGTTCTAGTCTGTCCTGTAGGATCATTAGAGCCAGAATCAACTCAACAGCAGGGTTTGGGACCACAGAGAGGACCGAGGTGCCAACAGTCATCTTGATGCCTCTCTCCGTAGATGGCACCGGAGCAGGCAACATTTCAAATCTTTGGTGAAAAACCTGAAACCACAAATTACTAAGTCAGCACCAGATCGCTCACATTTACCTTACTTACTTAAGAGGCTTTGATTCTGTAGAAAGATGTTGTGAAGGTGGGAACGAGACAGCTACCAGTCAGACATAGACACAAAATCTTCGATATGTGGAAAAATGTGAAATCTTTCACTACAGATCAGTAAGTAAACACAAGGACGCGCGTTTTGCTTTGTTTATTGGTTAATCCAACACGGGCTGGATTCTCCATCACTGGGAGCCGAGTCCACAACGAGCAACACAGTTAAAGCAACTTTGATCTGATGAAGTTTAAGATATTGCGACTAAAGTAGTGTATTATCCTGTCCATTTCTAGTGGACAGTTGGGTGTCTTTAACATCATTGTCACTATTTAGAAAGCTTGGCAAGGATTTGCGTTCAAACCATCAACCTCAAAAGGTTAAGTCGCCACTAGTTCTCAACCTTCCTAATGCCACAGCCCTTTCATACAGTTCCTCATGTGTGGTGACCCCCAACCATAAATTATTTTTGTTGCTACTTTATCACTGTCATTTTGTTACAGTTATGTTTTTCTTTTTTTTGTTGTTTTTTTGTTTTATTTTATTTTAGTTTTTAACATTTTATTAGGGGTTCATACAACTGTTATCGCAATCCATACACACATCAATTGTGTAAAGCGCATTTGTACATCATTCTCAAAACATTTTCTCTCCACTTAAACCCCCGACATTAGGTTCTCATTTTTCCCCTCCCTCCCCGCTCCCCCCTCCCTCATGGGCCCTTGATAGTTTATAAATGGGTATTTTGTCATATCTTGCCCTGTCCGACGTCTCCCTTCACCCACTTTTTGGTTGTCTGTCCCCCAGGGAGGAGGTCACACACAGTTCCATGTAATCGGTTCCCTCTTTCCTACCCATTCTCCCTTTACCCTCCCTGTTTTTGCCACTCACACCACTGGTCCTATAGGGCTCATCCGTCCTGGATTCCCTGTATTTTCAGTTCCTATCTGTACCAGTGTACCTCCTCTGGTCTAGCCAGACTTGCAAGATCGAATTCGAGTCATGGTAGTGGGAGCGGGGAGGAAACATTTAGGAACTAGAGGAAAGTTGTATTTCTCATCATTGTTACATCGCACCCTGACTGGCTCATCTCCTCCCCGAGACCCCTCTGCAAGGGGATCTCCAGTGGCCTACTAATGGGCTTTGGATCTCCACTCCGCACTCCCACCATCATTCACTATGGTAAGATTTTTTGTTCTGATGATGCCTTACACCTGATCCCTTCAACACCTCGTGGTTGCATAGGCTGGTGTGCACAGTTATGTTTTTCAATGGTCTTAGATGGCCCCTGTAAAAGGGTTGCTGGACTCCCAAAGGGGTCGCGACCCACAGGTTGAGAACCGCTGGATTAGTGCATTCCTAAAAATCTAAAATGAGATTTTGGTCTTTTATTATTTGCCTAATTTAATCCTGAACATAAAAAGGCATAGTCACTCCAAGTTAAATCCAAGAATCAGAAAAATAGGAGAAAAATTTACTTGAGCCATTTGATTCTAGAACAATTTCTGAGTCATGTAGGTTGCATTATTGGGAGCCCTGGTGGTTTAATGGGTTACGCGTTGGGCTGTTGACCATAAGGGTCGCTCTTTAGGAGAAATAGGAGGCTTTCTACTCCCATAAAGATTTATGATCTGAGAAACCCTTAGGGGCCATTCTAATCTACTCTCGTATAGGGGCAAAATGAGTCAGAATTGACTCAGTGGCAGTCAGTGGGGCTATGTCATATTATTAAACTATCTTTCCAGGTACCACTAAAGAAGTTCAAAGAAAGTGGTACAGACATACAGAGGTCAGGGTTTTGTGAGGGCAAAACTAGCTGACTGACCTCCAGAGGTGGGCTCCACTTGGTGAATTTACAGGCTAACATCGGACCTTCGGTCTTGCACACTCAGAGTTCTGATACATGACAAGACTCTCAGAGGGCCAACTAGATTTAACTTAGCCCATGTTGACTAATGTGTGACATAAGATTGTCAGCTTATTTACTATATGATGAAAAATGCCAAGAGGAAAGGCATAGGCCCTTTCTCTTCTGGGGAAGCGCTATATGGGAAGAACAGAGAAATAGAAGTGTGCCAAATATTTAAACATCATCTCTGCAACAGGGAGTTTACCTCATACAAGGAATTATTTCCCTTGGCCAGAATTTGAACTCCCTCCCTCACTGCCATCAAGTCAATTCTGATTCCATAGGACAGAATAGAACTGTCGCTGTGGCTTTCAGGGACCATTCTTTTTAAGAGAGTAGAAAGCCTCATCTTTCTCCCACGGAGTCGCTGGTGGTTTTGAACTGCTGATCTTGCGTTGTGGGGCCCAGTGCTATTTATCTGCCATGAATTCTTTATCCACACTCTGTGACCATTACATGAGATGTGTTTGATTTGCCTTCACAATTTTTCTTGAGTTTTTCCACCTTCCCTTCTGGGATGGATTTCCGATTTCCTGGTTCTCATCTCTTCTTTCTTGGTTCAGTTTTTCATTTTAGTGGTGGAGTGTATTCTCCAGCAGTTTCCTGCGGAAAAGGGCGTGTATGGGAGATGCACGGTTTGGGTCCTCCCAGTATGACAAGATCTTTTTGTTTTCTTTTGTTTGGCTATGACACTTGGTCGATACTTTTGATGATTTTTCTATTGTTCGGTGTCTCATTCACTCCGCTGTCTCTCTCCTGTCCTGGACTGAGTCTCTCACCTGATCTTTCCTAGTATCTTTCTCTTCCTTTTGGTTTGACTTTCTAGGAAATTCTCTTAAATCTATTTTTAAAAAACTTTTTATTGTAATTGGGGTGAAAGTTTGGGAGCAAATTGATTTTCCAACCCTTTAAAGCTTTGTTATCATCTGTTTAATTTCCCAAAGGAATTTGTTGTGTTTTGAATATTATTTTTTTAAAACTCCTGTTCTAAAATGTTTTCCCAGCTGCCTGCACTCTCGGTTTTTCAGTTTCCTTTTCTTTCTTCCTTTCTGGTTAACAGCTAGCATTTCCTCAGTTGTGCAGGTTTGTTGTCCATGGGTGAGGCTTGTTGAGTGGTGAGAGGTTGTTGAGGTTCTCCGGCTTGGGGCTAGCTGACTGTTAACATTCTGATTTGAGCAGAGGGCCACTAAGTGACTGGCAGGGTCTTGGGTTTCTTGGATTACCCAACAAACAAGGTGAGCGCAGGTTTACTTGTCTTTACTAATCTGTAGTGAACAGCTTCACTTTTCACCACATCAAAGATTCTGCTTCTGCTTCTAAGTATGGCTGCTCTCTGTCTTTCTCCCTACCCCAGAGCACATTCCTGAGGTGGGGGTGGGGGTGGGGGTGGGGAGGGGGGGGCTGGGGAAGAGGATCAAAGCCTCTTTTCAAATGCACAATCCCTGACAGGGATGAAGTATGCAATAAGCAAGCTGACCGCCCTTACTATGACCTCTGAGCTCAGGCTGGTCTAGCTCAGCTCAAGGGAATACAGCTGGAGAGCAGGAGGGGTGACTATAGATGTTGTCAGGGGAATAAAAAGGAATTGTGGGTCTAACACTCTTTATAAACCTAGACTATCCATCTATGTACCTGTTTTCATCCTTTGCCTCACTTCCAGCTATACCTGGGAATTCCAGTTATTGGGGTTTTCAGTTTTCCCGGCACATTCTGCTTGCATCTTGTTGGCTTGTTCACCTTTGTCAAGGCATGAATTTTAACGTCTCTTTCTCTGGTGGTACAGGAGTCAAATGCACACCTGCTGACCGAAGGGTCAGTGGTGTGAACCCACCAGGTTCTGTAGGAGGAAGTGGGCAATCTGCTTCCTTAATGGTAAACCCTCGGGGGCAGCTCTTCTCTGCCCTGCGGAGTCACTGAGAGTCGCCTCAACTTGACAGCAATCGGTTTGGTAGGTGTGGTTAAGGAAATGAATGAGGACTCGTCCATGTTTTGTATCATCTTGTCTGGTCCATCCTACCCACATCTCAGAGGTTTTCATGATCTTTTGGTTCAATGAAATTCATCCTCACCACCAATACTGCTTGCAGTCAATGGTGAGGCCGGCACAGGGCCAGGCGGTGTTTCCTACCAGTCAGAACCAGCTCCATGGCACAATGTCAAACCAATCTTTCCGTTCCCATGGCCACTGCTTTCGTTTTGACCCTGACCATTTCTCTCCTACACTGTTGAAGTAAGTCTATCTGTTCCAACCTTGACCAATTTCCTCTGCTCCCTAAAGTCTCTTGCTAAAACATGGATCTGATTGTTTCCATTTTTCTGTTTAAAACTATTTGAACAGTTTCCTGTTACTTACTAGAACTAATTTCTTAACTCTCCATACATACACTTACCCACATGCCTTTTCAGCCCCATCCCCAGCCACTGTCCCCAGTGCGTGTGGTACTCTACTCATAGGGTGAAGCAAAGTACTTGTCATTTCCCGGAGTGAGTTAGTCATTCTCTCCTCTGGACTCAGAAAGCTCTTCCCACAAACCACTACTATAGTCTTTTGACATTGAGTGGTGGTTGTTATGAGTATACATCTTATGTGAATCATCCTGGTCATCTTTGTGCCTTCCCTTTCCTTGCCTGAGGAGCCCTGGTAGGGCAAAGGTTAAAGTGTTTGGCAGCTATAACCTACCAACCATTCCTCAAGAGAAAGATGTGACCATCCATTTCCACTAATATCTAAGCCCTAGAAACCCAGTGGGGCAGTTCTAGTCTGTTCTAGTGAGTTGATCTGGGTTAGAATCAGCTCAACAATGGGCTTTGTTTGGTTTTCTCCACCCACTCGCTAGTCCTCAGTCTATACCATGAAACCAAGAACAGTACCAGGTAGCTAACATTTATTGAGCACTTAGACTCAATAAATATTTGTTGAATAAATGAAAGCAGCACACGAGAGATAGAAGGAAGATTAAGAGAGCTCCTACCCTTAGGATTCCCTGAAGTTCTAATTATAGGGTTCGGCACAGAAACATTCTTGGCAGGCTTATGGGTACCTTAATTGTGACTAATGACAAGACCAAAAGAAGGCCAAACCCATTGTCATCCAGTCAATTCTGACTCATGGCAGCCCCAGAGACAGAGCAAAACAGCCCCATAGGGGCTCCACCATTGTAAAAATTTACAGAAGCAATCTGTCATACCTTCCTCCCACAGCTGATGGGTCCAAACCAAGCACTTTAACCACTGTGCAACTAGGGCTCCTGAATGACGAGACAGGCAAATATTTTCAAATAGGCAGGGTGAACTGCAAGGCATTTCAGACAGCTCAGAATATAATTTCCAGGGATAGGAATTTTCCTCTCTCGGTTTACTGCTTATAGCTTCAGTGCCTGCGACTGTAAACACTTCCATTAGTCAGGGTCCAAAAGGAAACAAATGGAGCATTCAAAATAGGATAATTAAAGGAGATGCCACTTATAAAGGTGTAGATGGTGTATACGACCCATTGAGTTGATTCTGACTCATTAAGATCCTTATAGGATTTCTGAGACTGTAAGTCATTAAGGGAGCAAACAGCCTCATCTTTCTCCCAAGTAGTAGTTGGTGGGTTTGAACCTTGTGTCTAGCAGCCCACTAACCCCCAGCATTCCTTAAGTTATGGAACGATTACCTCCATGAGATTAGCCTCAATCCAGAGCACAAAGTTCAAAGGGATGTGAAAAACTCAGGCAAATGGGCTGGCATTAATGCGTAAGGAGTCTAACAAGAGGAGGTACCCTCCCAAAGTGGATTTTCCCCACCCCCAATCTATGTATTTAAATTTTTTACAAAATAACCGTATCACCCTCAAAGTACTCTCCATTACACTTAATACATTTGTCAAATTTTCAATTCCATTCTTGGAAACATTTTTTCAAACTCATCTGTATGGATGTCTCACAGCACCTCCCTTGTTTTTTTCTTCATCTCTTCTATATCATCAAATCACTGTCCTTTCATGTCCCTCTTCATTCGCAGAAACAAAAAGGTCACACTGAGCAAGGTCAAGTGAATAAGGTACAAGGGGGAAGAGAGGCATGCTGGGTTTTTTTT
>NW_022103968.1:64846305-64855363 GCF_000313985.2 Echinops telfairi | reverse complement strand
GCAACCTGTGGGTCACGATCCTTTGTGGGTCTAACGGCCCTTTTACAGGGTTGCCCAATTCATAACGGTAGCAAAGTTATAGCAATGAAGTAGCAACGAAAATAATTTTATGGTTGGATGCTCACCACAACATGAGGAACTGTATTAAAGGGTCGCGACATTAGGAAGTTTGAGAACCACGGCTCTAAATAGAAAGTCTGACCTGGTGGAACGAACTCCAAATGCACTGAGTCAACAGTTTTGTCCCTTTGGGAAGTTGATGGACTTCCAGATGAGACTTGTCATCAATTGACATTTCACCTTTTCTGAGCGGAGAAAACCACTCATACACTTGAGTTTTTCCCAAAGTGCTGTCCTTGTAAGCTGTGTTCGACATCACAACAGTTTCTGCAGCATTTCTCCCGAGCAGGAAACAAAATTTCACAGCAGCATGCTGCTCTCTTAAAACGGCCATCACAAAAAAGGAGGTTCACACGAAACTGCTTTCACAAAAAAATTCACTGTGACCTGAGAGAACCTTCCCAGGGGAAACCACTGGGGGCACGAACTCAGAGCAAGTTGCTCTCTGTTCACTTCGTGGGGAAAATGCATACTACGAAAGCTCCTCCCAGTGGAGCTTTTCCCCATTTTGTGGGGGGTGGCGGAGTATCCCCTCTTATAGTTCGATGATCAAGAGGCCCAAGCTGACAAATATGTGACCCCCTCAGTTCCCTCTGTACCCCAATTCTGGCCCAATTCTGGAAAGTATGGGGCATACTTTCTTTTTCAATATGGTTCTCTTTCCTAGAAGAATCCTGTTGATAGTTAAGTTTTATTTCAATGTAGCTGGGCTGGCTTCTCAACAATTCAGCAGTAATCCCCCAGGATGTGATCTAACACAATGTAGTCAACACCATGAGGGAGGGGATCTAACATAATGCAATCAACTCTATGGGTAGCCAGGAGTTGTGTCGGGTTATTGCTCCCTGGTTGCATTTGGATATTGAATATTGCGCCCTTGATGTACTACCATGCTGCAATTGGAAGAAAGATTCCCCAGGGCTGGGGTCTTCTCCTTTTAAAGGAAACTCTGTGGTAAGTCTTGCCACTTCTGCAGGGTCTGGATCCTGCGTTTGGTTCACTGACCTCCTGCCATATTGCCTGTCAATTCCAGGACTTTCAGCATACTGTCGACCTTGGACTCATTCAACTGCAGCATCAGCATGTGGTCTTCTTGCTTTGTCTTCCTGCTGCTTGGGTCATCAGTCCTTGGAGCTACATGAGTCAGGAGAAGCTCCAAGCCTAACATCTGGCCCATGGACTTGAACCAACTGGACTTACTCCTACAACTGTGACCCGTTTCTTGATAGAAATTTCTTTCTAAACTCATATATTTCTGTGTACCCTATGGACACTATAGACATTTCTATATACATGCACACATCAGCATCACAGATAAGAGAACCAAGCCTAACACAAGACACAGTTCTCCAGGCACTCACTCCAGTCTCTTGCTCTTGCTGTTAGGCTCTGCTGAGTCAGTGTGGACTCACAGTGACTCTGTGTACGATAGGACAAAGTGCTGCTCTGCCCTGCACTATTCCCACAATTGTTATGCTTGAGTTCATTGTTGCAGCCACTACGTCAATCCATCTCATTGAGGGTCTTCCTCAATTTCACTGGTGCTCCACTTTGTCACTGGCTTTAATCAAATAGGAATACTATCAGGGAGCAGTGCCATTCTTATCTGAAGTAGCAGAGGAGCAATCAGCAGAAGATGGAGAGGCTGGATCTGCTCCAGGCAGAAGACTGCCAAGTGCTGAGCCAAGCAGACATGTTCCCCCGAGTCAGCCAGGCTAGGGTTCAAATTAGGATTCCGGTCTTAAAGGAGGAAATAAGAATGCATATCAGTGATCTAAGTAAAATTCAACACACTGGTCAACACAGTAAGGGGAAAACATATTATGAGCATATAGAATATGTTTATCAGAGCAAGCTTGCTTTCAAACTTGGCTGCTTGTGTAAATATTTCTAGTATGCTATTAGGCATGGTGTGGATTGGGTTAGAAATTTGGTATAACTGAGTCCACAGTAGTTGGAAGATTTAGGTAGCTGTAGCTGACTGTGCAAGGTAAGATAGGATGAGAAGTAATAAGCTGTTTTCTTTTAATTTTCTAAATGAAGCAAACAGTTTTTCATGTAAATGTTTAATTAAAACAAGCATGAGCTCATAATAACAACTACCATTTACTGAGTATCTACTGTGTTGTATGTTTTAGATGTTAATGTTCCCATGAATCTATATAACAACTTTGTAAGGGAAGTAGAATTATGCTTTACAGACGAGGAAGTGGAAGTTTAGAATCATAAAACAAATAAGTTACAGCGCCAGGGCTTAATCCAAGTTGATCTGTCTCTGCAACCTGTATTCTTTCTGCTGTCTGTACTGTCCTGTTAAGATCACGACTTCAATCACACTCAATCTTGGATTCCTCGGGGTCATCAATAACAATGAAAACAAGTAAATGCACGTTGCAAAGTCATCATCATTGCCATGCCACCTGCTCTGACTCCTGGTGGTCCCGCGGATGTCCGAGTAGTACCGCATTCATAGAGTTTGTTCTTCACCTTTGACTGTGAATCAGGTGATGGCTCACAGAGTAAGTCAGTTTCCATTCAACGGTTTATATATATTTTGTTCCATTTCACTGATTATAATACCTGCAAAGGGACACCACTTTTCCCACTTTCTCCCTGTGTTTCGGTTTCCTCTCCCCTTCTTGCCTAACCTTTCTGGCGTCCTGAACTTTGGTCTTGGGTGAATGCTGTGCTTTTGACCTCAAATAATTGATTATTCTAAGGACTATGCACATCCCTCCTGTTATTATTCAACTTATAGGGCTGCTTATTGTTTTTCTGAAAATTGAGCCATACGGGTGAGTTCAGTCCCAGGCCTGAACAGTGACGAAGGGCCATTGTCTCAGGGGTTTCACCAGCCTCTATCCAATTAGTAATACGCTTGTTTGTTTTTCATGATTATGAGTTCCCCATTTTCTCCCACTCTATCCAGGACTTTCTAATGTGGTCTCCTTCGGGAAGGTTGGTAGTGGGAGTCTGACACCACCTGGTCCTTCGGATCTCAGGGTCATGGAAGCTCAGGTTTTTGTGGTCCATATGTCCATTGGACTAATAGTTTTCATGCATCTTCCATTGTTTTGCTTCAGATAAGAAGGGGTTTTCCAGTTTCAAGCTTCAAATGTACATAGCTTTATGGTGGGTTTCATGAAGACTCTTGTGACCCTTGATTTTTTTTTTTAATATAGCTCTGTGAACCGTGTCCTTCAATAAATTAATGTCACTATTTAAAAGAAGAAGAGACCAAAAGCTGCATTTAGATGGTTGCTGACAAGCTTTCAAGATCCCAGTAACTACTCAGCAAAGTAGGAACAGGAAGTTTGCACTTGAGGACCCAGTTATGCCGTTTGACCTTGGTGACTCTGGAACAATGGTCCTGAGCTGCCAGGCCCGTTGCCTCCTTCCCTCGGGGTGTCTGTCTGGTCATGTCTGATAAGCCTTCAGAACGTTGCCTCCTGTTTGTTCTCCCAGATCATGGGACTCCATAGAGTTTTCAAAGGCTGCAATTACATAGGTAGAGCTTGCCAGCCCTTTCTTTGTAGCATCACTGGGTGGATTTGAAGCACCAACTTGTTTGTTAGTAGCCAGGACAAAATATTTGTGTTACCCAGGAACCTTGATAAAAAACATAGGAGGACAGTTGTATGAGCCCCTAATAAAATGTTAAAAAAAAACAAAACAAAACATAGGAGGAAGCATTTTAGTATAGGTAGGAATAGCTAAAATATTGTATTCATCTTAAAATGTTTTTATGTCCATTACAGTGCCTGCTTACTCAAAGCACTTTCTAAGAGAAACCAACTCATTCACAGCTCTGACAGGCCAACCTATGCTTTGTATAATGACACTCTTCTCTTTTATACTTCCCTTTCTCAGTTATGTGGCCTAGGGACAAGTAACTGTCCTAAGACCCGTCCTAATGCTAGCCTGTAACCTCCCATACAGTCTAGTATGATAAAATGAATTTAGCTATTGCTCAAGATTTTCTCACTCAGGAATTAGAATGGGCAAATAGAGACCCTAGGTCAGGACAGGGTTAGAGTCTTGGTGGGTCATGGCTAATTGATAATCTAATGAAGCAGAAATAGCTCAAGGTCCCACTAAGCAACAAAGTCCGAATAATAATGGCACATGCAAATTAGGATAAATAGAGAAGGGTTTACTTACAAAGGAAATAATTACAGATGTGCAAGCCGACTACAGGGACCCACAGGGATCCTGGATCCAGTCTAGGCAGTATTGAAACCATTGCCACCCCCCAGGCCTGAAGGGCTGAGGAGAAGGAGAAAGTTACGGAGAGCAGGCGATGGAGAGCATCGTGACAGGAGAAATGCCCACGTGAAGGACGCGGCCCGCCTGGAGTGACCTAAAGCGAAGATGGCACAGGACAGGGCAGTGTTCCATTCCATTGTTGAGTCAGAGCAAACACGACAGCACATAACAACAGCAACAAAGTGGCCTCCAATGGAAGGACGCGGGAAAATAAATCTACTGACCTCATGTGTTGATGTAATCCGTGCAAAGCTGATTCACTTATTAAAGGACAGGGTTCCCAGGCTTCCAGGGAAGAAAGCAGGGTAGAGAGAGGTAAAACATGATCACCAGCATGAATCCAGAACAAGCTGGGTCTATGTGGAGTGCAATAAAATTACAAAGACAGACTAAAACAATGAGGAGAGTGAGGAGACATTGTTACTGTCGTTGCTAGGCTTCATCGAGTGGTTTCCGCCTCATAGTGACTCTGTTTGCAACAGATTGAAACAGTGCCCGATGGGTCTGAGTCATATCTTCACGATTGTTACTATGTTTGAGCATGTAGGGAGAAAAACACCATATAAGAGAAAGAGGGCATGCAGCTCGCTAGACAGACTGAAAGGGTAGCTGGCTCCTAGAATTGCCTTGAATCC
Organism: Echinops telfairi; assembly: GCF_000313985.2. Taxonomy (NCBI): domain Eukaryota; kingdom Metazoa; phylum Chordata; class Mammalia; order Afrosoricida; family Tenrecidae; genus Echinops; species Echinops telfairi. The sequence continues at coordinate 64,850,342 of NW_022103968.1, read as the reverse complement.
TGATGATACTCCAGTTTGAAACAGGGCTTTGAACTGGTTCATTCTGGTTCCACCCCCTGCTGAGAATTTCCATGTATAGCTCAAATACACTGAATGAGAATCTACATTTTAACAAGAGCATGCAGGAATCACCGGGTGGTCTGTAAGAATCGTGTGGCAAACTTGTTAAAATGTAGATTCTGATTCAGTGTATTTTGGGTGAAAATGCACATTCTTGTGGGGTGGGGTGGGGAATGTCAAACAAGAATGAACCCCTTTGAAGCACTGGATTGAAATCAAGTTCCAATTTTAATCTCCAGATAGTCTTACTTTAAAATGAATGCTATGTGAGCAATAATTTTTGGCAATTCTAAAATTCTAATATACTGCTAGGGACAATGAAAATCGTTTGTTCTTCTTTGAAATTCTGCAAACTAAAACATTCCAGTCAGGTAGGCCACTTAACTGAGAAGGAATTATAACACTCCTCTAACTTTTTGTGAAGTTTAAAAATAAAGGTGTCAGGTTCATGAAAGCCACCTACTGTCAAAATAGAGAAATTATAAAACTGACCTAATTAAATGGACTTTCTTAGATTATGGAGAACACAGGCTGCTCTGGTTGAAAGAATTACAGATCACTTTACAGAAAATTAGACTGATTTTTTTCCACCTGCAGCTTTAATTAGGTAAAATTGATGCACTAAACTGAACATATTACAAGTGTAAAATTTGATTACTTTAGAAATTCATTCACCTGTGAAATCATCATCTCAATCAAGATGATTGCCATTCTTACCTTTGTAATCCATCCCTGCCCCTCTATTTCTATCTCCATGAGCTCTATTTTGCTGTCACTATGGATTCATTTTCCTCATGAAAGACATAAAGAAACAAAAAATCCTCACAACTTCACCAATGTAAACATCATGATAAAGAGAGAGGGGGTTGAAATTACCAAGATTTTCAGTTTTCTAGGATCTATAAGCAATGCTCATGGAAGCAGCAGCCAAAAAATCAAATGATATAAATTGCATCGGACAAATCTGTGACAAAACACCTCTCTAAAACATTAAAATGCACCCAGCACCCATTTCTGACAAAACCACTCAACAGAATAGGAATGGAAGGGAAATTTCTCAACATAATAAATGCCACATCTGAGATATCAATTGCCAACATCCCCCTGAACAGGGAAAAACTGAAAGCATTTTCTTTGTAAATGGGAGGCAGACAAGAATGCCCTCTATCATCACTCTTACGCAGCATCGTGCTGAAAGTCTTAGCCAGACCCATTAGAAACAAAAAGAAATAAAAGGAATGTAACTGGATGAAGAAAAAGTGGAATTCTCCCCTATTTTCAGATGATGTGATTTTATACGTAGAAAACCCCCAAAGACTCAATAAAAAGTTTGTTGTAAACAATCAAAAGATTGGGCAATGTGGCAGAATACAAGATTGACACATACAATCAATCAAATTTCTGTATCCTTATGGAAAAAGACATCAAGAAGACAACACTGTGTTCGTCAGGGTTGACTAGAGAAACAAATCCAAGGACATATGTAAGAGAGTTTTGTATCAAAGAGCAATTTTATATTGAATATTGAGAAAACATCCCAGCCCAGTCCATAAGTCAGATATTAGCCTATAGGTCCGGTACCAGTCCATAAGTTCCCCTTCAGACTCACACAGCATACGAAATGATGCCGAATGCAGGAAGATCACAGGCTGGTGGGTGAAAAGCCTTCTGGATCCAGTGTCAGTGGAAGCATCTCAGTGCTGGCACGGGTCTCCATGTGGCTTCTTCAGCTCTGTAGCTGTGTCAACTGCAGGAAAATGAAGCAGAGAGAGTGGCTCTTGCAGGGCTCCGGAAGTCTCCGTGTGGCTTATCAACAGGAACATGAAAGCAGAGAAAGAGAGGAAGTCCCCAGAATCCTCATGAGAAGACCACGCCCACAAGGAGGCATCATCAGGTTGTGACCTGTTTGACAGGTTAGACTCTACCTCTTCACTCTTAGTATCCTCAAGTTGACTCGAGATTATGTAACTACCACAAATACCATTTACAATAGCCACACAAAAGAGGAAATACCTTGGCATGAACCTAACCAGAGAAACAAAAAACCTATTCAAAGAAAATTACAGAACACTATTTCAAGAAACCAAAAGAGACCTACACAAATGGGAGACTATCCCATAATCATGAATAAGAAGACTTAATAGTATGAAAAAGTCAATACTATCCAAAGCAATCTACAAATATAATGCAATTCCAATCCAGATCCCAAATCCATTATTTAAGGTAATGGAAAATACTAATTACTACCTTCATATGAAGAGGGAAGAGCCCCAGGATAAGCCAAGAACTCGTGATTGTTTTTGAGCCAACATGGCTCCAGGAGCAACATGTGGGTGGAGTTTAGTCTGTTAGTAGCAGCTTGTTTGGAGGGTGACTGGAAAGCTGGAGGGACCACATGGAGACCCACTCCAGCGCTGAGATGTTTCCACTGCCATTGGATCTGAAGATTTTACATCCACTGGCCTATGATCTTCTGGCATTTGACCTCACTGTTTATGACTGTGTGAGTCTGAAGAGGGAGTTATGGACTAGTATCAGACTTATGGAGCCGTATCAGATTTATGGACTTGATCTGGACTAGGCTGGGATGTTTTCTTAATATATAATTACTCTTTGATAGAAACTTCTTTCTTAGACATATCTGAGTGTCTCTGGGTTTGTTTCTCTAGCAACCCAGACTGACACAGAACTGCTTAATAAGAAGAACAGAGTAGGAGGCCTCACACTACCCAACCTAGAAATCTATTACACAGCCACAGTAGTCAAAACAGCATAGTACTGGGACAAGAATAGTTAAATAGACCGATGGAACAGAATAGAATACCCAGTAATAAATTAATCCACCTACCAGCAACTGATCTTCAGCAAAGGGCCCAAAACCATTAAACGGATCAGGTAAAGCACACAATTCGTTTGCAGCTTCCTCACTTTGATTTCCTCTGGGAAAATACCCTCTGGCCATTGACCAGGGATGTGAATTGCCTTGCTATGAGACACAGTGCATTGGAAAGTAGACTAATGCAGATACAGTTAGGTTAAAATTTGGCACCTTATACTTTAGTCTTCCTATTTACCCATTTTGGGTTTCTTCTGATTTTTATTATTTTCTGTTATCTTTTCAATGGAGGTTTTTGTCTTTTTAATTTTGTTATTGCTATTTTACACTGTTGATGTTTTCATTGTATGAAATTCAGGATAGGTAAATCTATAGGGACAGTAACTGGGTTAACAACTTTTTTTAGGCTATAGTAGGTGAGGCTGGGGAATGGGGAGCTAATAATGATGAGTAAAAGAAAGAAAAATGTTCTAAAATTGATTGTGGTGATAATTGCACAACATTTTTTATGTGTTTAAACTATTAAACTACATGATGTGAGAATTATATGGCACCCAAACTGTTAAAATGAAAAGAAAAAGAACACATATACACAATAAATGGGAGACAGTTTTTTCAACAAATGCTACTGCCAAAATTGGCTCTCCATCTTCAGAGAATGAAACAGGGTACTTTACCCGTGTACACAAAGGAAACTCAAGATGGATCAGAGACCTTAATGTAAACCCCAGAACTATGAAGATAATCAATGAGAAAATAGGGACAAACTCAAGGACCCTATTGCAAGGCGCATGCAGACTACCAACCATAATGAAGGAGGCAACACAGAAGGCATGGGTGACTTGGATCTACTAAAAGGAAAACACTTAGTTGTATCCAAAGAGTGAAAAGAGAGCTCATAGACTGGGGGAGAGGGGGAATCTTTGGAAATGATACAATGGGCAAGAAACTTATCTCTGAAGTCTATAGAAAATTGCAATACCTCAGCAAGAAATAAACAAATAACCTGATTAAAAAGTGGGTGAGACATCTAGTTAAGAAATAACAAAACCCACAAGGAAGAAGCACAGCAGCCTACCCCAACACGAATGCTGAAGACAAAGCGGGTACATAAGCAAATGCGGTGAAGAAAGCTGATGGT
>NW_022103968.1:64843873-64845425 GCF_000313985.2 Echinops telfairi | reverse complement strand
AAAAAAAAGTGGGTGAGAGACATGAACAGACAGTTCACCAAAAATGACATTCAAATTTCTAACAAACACATGAAAAAATACTCTCCATCATTAGCCATCTGGGAGATCAAATGAAAACCAAAATGAGATACTGCCTTATAAAGACAATGACAGCCCAAATAAAAAACAAATGCTGGAGAGAGTGCTGAGAGATTGGAACTCTCATCTGCTATTGGTGAGTCTGTATATATGTATAGCCATTATAGAAATCAAGATGGAAATACCTCAAACAACTGAGACTAGAAATTCTATATGATCCAGCAATATCTCTGCTGGGCATATACCCTAAAGAAGTAAGAAACATAATACAAATAACAACAACAATAATAATGCATGCGCTCTCATGTTCATGGCAGTGCTGTCCACAATAGCAAAAAGTTGGAAACAGCCCAAACACCCAACAGTAGTAGAATAGATCAAGAAAAGTTGGTACATACACACAAAGGAGTACTATGCATCATTGGAAAATGTTGATAAAACCACAAAATGCCCGACAACATGAATGGACCTGGAGAATATTATGCTAGAGAAAGCTAATCAATCACAAAAAGACAAGTATCATATGAGACAACTACTATTAGAATAAATACCAATACAAAAGCAGGCATCTGTTTCCATATCATGAATATTTAATCTGGTTTCCCAAGTAAGATGGTGATGTGTGTAATGCTTCTGGACCATTTATTACTCACTTATTTATACATTTTAAAATCACTTCTTCAAAGGAGGTCCAACTTCAGCTAAGATCAGTTGTGCATTTAGGGGAAGTGGGAGAAGACTAAGTAATTCCTGCCAGAGAGCATTGTCCCAGAGTCACCCCGATTTAATAGGCACTCCTACGATGGTGTTCAGTGAATTTCTATGGAAGTTCATGACCAGAATGGGAGGGGTGTATGGCGGTCTTGGAGGTGGTTTTACTTTTGTTGGTGGGAATGCTAGGGAGGACAGCTTGTCCTTGGGGGAAATGCTTAACAGTATTTGTATAGACCCTCAACGGGAGACTTCTCCTCATATTTCATTGTTTACCATGCATTTTCTACCAAATTTCTTTTCTGCCCTTGATGACTCAGGCCTCCTGCTACAGGCCACCTGGGTTTCAGGTTTTGGCTTTTCTAGGTATAGAATAATTGCACTTTAAAACCAACAAGTACTTGTTATTCTCATCTTGTCACTACTTTTTGTGGTATGTGTCAGTTCTGCAAATAGAGTTTTGTCTTAATGAATTAGCATTTTTGCCTAGTGTTTAATGTCATTTTTCTTAACTGTGTTCAGTCACTTAAGTTTTTAATCAGTGTGGCATAATCTACTGTCAACTTGAGCAAAGGGATGGAGTCTAGCCTGTCAATCAGGTCATAGTCAATGAGGCTTCTGTGTGGGCATGGCCTTCTCCTGAGGATTATGGGAACTCCTGTCTTCCTCCCTGGAAGTGGGACACACTTTCTCTCTGCTTCATCTTCCTGCTGACAAGCCACATGGAGCTATGCTGATGGAGTGTGGGATACAAAAAGACTTT
>NW_022103968.1:64815808-64842865 GCF_000313985.2 Echinops telfairi | reverse complement strand
TGCCCTCATCATTCTCAAAACATTTGCTCTCCACTTAAGCCCTTGGCATCAGCTCCTCATTTTTCTCCCTCCCTCATGAACCCTTGATAATTTATAAAGCTCTTTCTTATACATACATGTGAATGTCTATGAATTTGTTTCTCTAGTCAACCCTATCTAACACAATCTGGATAACTGAATATTCCATGTATATTAGTTTAAAAAGCTTTCCTACATATGCATATTTTCCTTTTCTCATTTGTATTTTAAATCCTAGAACTTGGCTAGATTGATGTTATTATTATTAGAATTATTAAATGTCCCATGGAGGATACTCCCATTATTTCTCAAGAAGCTGATAATGCTACCTCCAAAGTGGACCTGGGGTGGAGGGTGGGAAATATATATATCTTACATACATGGATGGATTTTGAGTTTTTGAGTTTGCACTGAATTGTAAGGGCTAATCTAAGGTCAATACTAGTTCTCATGAAGTGAGTGCTGAAGATAGGAGTGCATAGCAAAGTTTGATAAAAAAATCAGACAGTGCCTGGCTATCATAAAAAATAGCATCTGGGGTCTTAAAGATTTATCCTAAAGCAAGCAGCCACATGGAGGGAGCACATCAGCCTATGTGATTTTATTCATAAAACTTAGGACAGAATTGAATTAGAGCTCACATTCTGAGCACTTAGTTTGCAGAAGGCTATAGACGACAGTGAAAGCCCAAAATTCATTTGCAGGATCCACACATGTATTAAGCCTCCATTGAACTCCCTTTGACCATTATCCAGAAATGTAAAGTCTGTCCCTTGGGCAGAGTGCAAAAGAAACTGTATTATTTATTTATATGCCCTCTGCACCCATCAGCTCAGGAAGGTGTAATCGCCCTTAAGGGCTTACCGGGTGAGTCCTTAGCAGAGATTTCCCTACAAGGATTGCATAGTCATGAGTCATGCACTGACTGCTTCAGGGAGGCCCCTGAACCAGTATTGTAAGATCCTCTGTCTAACATAATATACCTGTCCCAATCATGGCCCTTGATCCTGCTTTGGGAATTCCATTTATAACTGGTGGGTATTGATCTGCCACCAACCGTGTTTTGTCCCTTGGACATCATATGACCTTGGGCTAATGGGCTCCCTTATCAGGATGATGATATGTCTCTGTAATTGTCGTTATGTGATGGCATAGTGGTTATGCACTGGGATACTAACCTCAAGGTCAGCAGTATGAAACCATCAGTTGGTCGACAGAAGAATGATAAGAGTTTTGACCTGTAAAGAGTAAGCATCTCAGAAACCCATAGGAGCAGTTCTACCCTGTCCTACAGGGTTGCTATGAGCTTGGTTTCTTGAGCTGGTTTTATCCTGTTTAAGACTTAATAAATGTTCTCTTTAAATAAAATTAACAAGTAAAGCATTAAAAAGCAAAGATGGCACTTTGAGGACTAAGATACAGCTGACTTAAGTTAGGATACTTTCCACTGCTTCAGTATGCATGCTAAAGCTGGGGGGAGGGGAGGCTGAAGAACAATGACTATGTTTAAGTTATGACATTGACAAAGATTATTGAGTATGCCATGACCTGCCAAACGAATAAACAAATTTATCTTGGAGCAAATACAACCAGAAACAAATGTGGCAAAACTGGAATGCTTACTTTGGACACGGTATCAGGAGGGACGTCATTCTTAGCAAAGTGGAGGGTCATCACATAAAAGGAAGACCTTCGGCAAGATGGGCTGAGGCGGTGGCTGCCACAGTGAGCGCAAATATACTTAGAATACACTTACAGCTGTGCGATGCGGGAGCCAGTCGTCTCGCACCTTGTTGTAAGTGCTGGAATCGATTCAACAGCCCCTAGCGACAGTGGTTTATTTTCCATTTTCAATCATTTCATATAAATGAATGTACTTTTTTTGGTCATGCAGCACAATTACTTTGAGCTATTCTATGTTGTTTCAAGTATCAGTGTAGTTCTTTACTTTGTATCGGTGAGTTGTATTTCTTTGTGAATTTGCCTCAGTTTGTTTCTCAATTCACATACTGATGGACATTTGAGTTGTATCCATTGTTGGCTATCATATAACTGCCAATTTTAAGATAAGAATTATATTTCCCTAGATGACCAAGACATTTTAGAAGCAATAGTGTCCATAGATATAAATTTTAGAGAGTAGACCTTGAGTCAGAAGATCAGGGTTGGTCATTTACTGGTTGTGGGACTTTGGACTAATAAAGCTAAACTTAAAGAGCCTAGATCAATTTATCTGTAAAAGATAAACATTATCTGTCTCCAAGGATTGTTGTAAAGATTTAGGAAGACAATTATAAACAGCAATTATATTTATTAAAGAGCCCTGGTGGTACAGAAGTTAAGCGCTTGGCTGATGCTAAAAGGTCAGTGGTTCAAACCCACCCAGGGAGAAAGATGTGGCTACCTACTTCAAAAAATGTACAACTTTGGAAATCCCTTAGGGCTATTCTACTCTTGTCAGCAAGTTTGTTATAGGATGCCGTCAGGTTGATTTCATATAGCATTCTAATATTAGGTTGGTTGTTTTCAATGGAAGTAGAAGAGAAAACGCTGAGAAGTTAGGGAAGAGCCCTTTAACTTTTCTAGGTCTTCCTGATAATCCTTGTAATGAAGGCCAAGAGACATTCCTAAAAATTATGGCTGTGAGAAACTCCCTGTTGATCATTAATCTTTCTTTGTGGTAAAAGACTTTTTAAAGGCAAAACTTATTTGTTTTTCTCTGATTTCATATTACTTAATATGTAGTAATTATATAGTAGACATTGGGGATTTGTGGTAGTCCAGGTTGACTAGAGAAAGAAATCCAGAGACACTCATATGTGTGTAAGACAGCACTGTATATCAAAGAGCAATTGTATATTGAGGAATCATCTCAGCCCAGTTTGGATCAAGTCCATAAGTCTGATATTAGCCCATCTGTCTGATACTAGTCCATAAATTCCTCTTCAGACTCACGTAGTACATGCAATGATGCTGAATGCAGGAAGAGCAGAAGCCAGTGGGTGGAAAGTCTTGTGGATCCAATGCCAGGGGAAGTATCTCAGCGCTGGCACGGTCTCCACATGGCTCCTCCAGGGTCTCCACATGGTTTGTCAATAGGAAGATGAAGGGAGAGAGAAAGTTCCCAGAATCCTCACGAGAAGGCCACACCTACCAGGAGCCATCATCAGGCTTGACAGGCTAGACTCCACCCCCTTCATTCTTAATACCCTCAAGTTGACACAAGATGTCAGATGATCAGTGAATATTTATTGGGGTAATAAAGAGTCCTTGATTTGAAGCACATGCTGATGAAATCCAGGACTGCAACCTTTAGTATGGATTACAACTCAATGAAAAGAAAACAAAAACTCTCACAACTGGACCAATAGATAACATCAGAATAAATGGAAGCTTGAAGTGGCTTCACTCTTCTTCGATCCACAGTCAATGTTCATGGAAACAGAAGTCAGGAAATCAAACACCATATTGCACAGGAATAAATCTGCTGCACAAGACCTCTTTAGGGAAGAGCAAATGTGTGCCCCTGACCCAAGGCATGGTGTTTTCAATATCCTCATATATATATGAAAGTTGGACAGTGAATAAGGAAGACCGCTGAAGAATTGATGCACTTGAATTTTACTGTATCATAGACTGCCAAATGAAAAACAAATCTATCTTGGGAGAATTACAACCAGAATTCTCCTTAGAACCAAGGATGGTCTCCTATACTTTGGATGCTATCAGGAGAGACCAGTCTCTGGAAAAGGATGTCATGCTTGGTAATAAAGTACAACATCAATGAAGAAGTGGAAGATTCTCGACACGATTTATTGAAACAGTGGCTGCAACGATGGGCTCAAACAGGAAAAGGGTGAGGGTGGCACAGAAGCGGGCACGTTTGGTTCTGTTTGACAAAGGGTTGCTATGAGTCACAAATGACTCGGCAGCAGCTCCCAGCAACAAGGACACAGAGACTGGGAGATTATAATGCGCTTCCAGACCATTACCTCATTCTGACCCCAGGTATCGTGGGTAATATTATCCTCATTAACAGATGAGAACATGGGACAACAATCTAATTTTTCAAAAGGCAGTTCGGAGTGCTTGCTTCCAAGGTACATCGCCTGCTATCATTTTTTTGACAGTGAGTTTTTATTTATTTATTTAGATAAATCATTTTATTGGGGGCTCTTACAGCTCTTATAACAATCTATACATCAACTGTATCAAGCACATTTGCACGTATGTTGCCATCATCATTTTCCAAACATTTTCTTTCTACTTGAGTCCTTGGTATCAGATCCTCTTTTTCCCCTACCTCCCCCACCCTCCCACCTTCATGACCCCTTGATAAATTATAAAGTATTATTATTTTCATATCTTACACTGTCCGCGGTCTCCCTTCACCCATGTTTCTGCTGTTCGTCCCCCTGGAGGGTGGGGGCGGGTTATGCTCGATCATTGCAATTGGTTCCCCTTTTCGCCCCCTTCTCCCCTCACCTGCCTGTCATCATTCCTGACAGGATTCCGGTGACTGCTTTATCCTTCACTTAACACTAATATATATAAGGATCTTTGTAGGATTAAAGACCAAACTTTAATTTCAGAAAACTCACGTGGACTGTCAACAGGACAAACAATCCTGTCTTGGAAGAAGTGAGTCAGGGTGCTCCTTAGAGGTGAGGATGGCAAGACTGTGTTACATATTTTGGGCATGCTGTCCGGAGAGACCAGTTCCCGTTGAAGGACATCATCCGTGGTAAATGAGAGGGGCATTGGAAAGGAGGAAGGCTCCCAAGGAAATGGATTGACACAGGGGCTCCAGCATGGGATTGAGGAGGGAGCAGGGTGAGGCAGTGCATCACTCACCTAACAATGGCACCAGTTGGTGGTATTTTGATGCTTATGCTACAATATAAGCTTTTACAGGGAACCATGGTAGAGCTGACATTTTCAGAAGTCAGTATTAGGAATTTAAACTGTAACTGTTAGTACAATTCAAGATAGTTATAGATATTGCTCTCCTTCTTTCTAAGTATAATTCTGAGAAAATAGAAGTTTAATATACTCCATAGTAGTTAAAAGTCATTTCTTTCTTGCATGCTACTTCTGATTTAATCAATAAAGTAAACATTGCTTGGGGATTAATTATGTCCCACTTTTTCTTTTCTTATTTATCTAATTAGAACAACCAGGATTTATTTTTGTTTTTGCCAAGGTGTTATAATTGACAGCACGTAGCACATCAACTTTGCAGTTTTATCTGTGTGAAAATCTCAGATTTTTCCTTTTCTTTTGGGTTATTCCATGCTCGACCAACTCCTTTCTGGGAAAGAGATTATTTTTCTGTTGGTAAACAAGAAATGGCTAGTGACTCTTCTTTGACAATCACTTTGTATTACCATGGCTGATTTTTCAATTAGGTGTTATCTGATCAGATCTAAATAGTTGCTTTTATGGTTAGCACAGGACAAAGGTATAGCAAATGCACCCAGGGATGAACTGAACTGTGAACTCTTAGTAATTAAAGCTGTATTATTATGGTAAGGGCTTGTTTAGAAAATATCACTCACTCACTTGATGACTCATAGTGACCCTATAGGACAGGTAGAACTGCCCCTCTGAGTTGCTGGGACGATAATTGATACCTTGAGTAGAAAGCCTTCTTGTCTGGCGGTTTCAAATTTCTCACCTTGTGGGGCACAGCCCAAGAGGTAACTACTGTGCCACAAAAAATTTTCTAAGAAAAGTAATTTGCTAAATAGATATTAAAAAAGGCCATAAAGATAATGCTAAGTATTTTCCTATGTGTTTTCTGATTATTTTCATAGAAATAAGACTTTCATTTTTAATGGAGCATTTGTAACAAGATTTGTAATACATTAGGTCTTTCATAAAATATAGTGATAACCCTTAATGTTAATTTGATTAGTTCAATAATGAATGCTCCATTAATTAAAGGATCGTAATAGTTTTCAACTCCATAAGTGTTATTATCTACAATTTAAATGCATTAGATAACTCATTTTTCTTGTTCTAGAGATTGATAATGATCCTACAATACTTTAATTTGGTGAAATATAAAATGTAGCAAACTAAAGGTAACCCACTGTAGCAGTCGCCCTTTCATACAGCTCCTCATGTTGTGGTGACCCCCCAACCATAAAATTATTTTTGTTGCTACTTCATAGCTGTCATTTTGCTACTGTTATGAATTGGGCAACCCCTGTGAAAAGGTCGTTCAACCCCCAAAGGGGTCGCGACCCACAGATTGAGAACAGCTGCACTAGAGTAACAAAATAATAGACTGAAAGGAAGTAGAAAGTGAGAAATAATTGAAGAGTGCTAAGTTTCAAAGCTATCAGTAGATACTGTCTAGAGTTAATAAAATCAAGAAAGAGTTAATGAAATCAAGAAATAGGCATAGAAGGATTTGGGTATGTATTCTTAGTATAATAAACTGTTATAAACAGTATAATAAACTGTTATAAACAGTATAATAAACTGTTAAAAGGGCTTTCCTCTTAGCAGTGAGATTCTGATTAGTGACTAATTTTTTTTTCCTTTTTTCTTTTTTAACATTTTATTAGGGGCTCATACAACTGTTATCCCAATCCATACACACATCAATTGTGTAAAGCGCATTTGTACATCGTTTCTCAAAACATTTTCTCTCCATTTAAACCCCCGACATTAGGTCCTCATTTTTCCCCTCCCTCCCCGCTCCCCCCTCCCGCATGAGCCCTTGATAGGTTATAAATGGGTATTTTGTCATATCTTGCCCTGTCCGACGTCTCCCTTCATCCACTTTTTGGTTGTCTGTCCCCCAGGGAGGAGGTCACACACAGTTCCATGTAATCGGTTCCCTCTTTCCTACCCATTCTCCCTTTACCCTCCCTGTTTTGCCACTCACACCACTGGTAGTGACTAATTTTTATATCTTGCAAGAATGTTGAGGAAATTTTAGTCATGGGTGCATATTATTTTTGGAATAAATAATCAAAGCACATAAAATACTATGAAATCTTATTAACCTCATATTATTTCTTAGGTGATTTACCTAAAGCAAGAATTTTGCATTCCAACTCTACAACACTGATTCAGGAGACAATGCCTATCCATAGCTCCCCTATTGGACAGAGTGGGTTTCTAAGACTGGGCAGATTGCCAGATCGCTCACCTGTGGAGCAGCTGGTGGTTTTGAGCTGATGACCTCAACCCAACAGACCGCCCTTCATGCCATCAGAACGCCTTTGAACTGAGAAGTATAAGTCTGAAAAGGGGCTGGCTGGGAAGGGGACCCTTTGCCTAAGTTAACTAAAAAGGGAGTACCTGATGTCTGATTTCTTTTGAACATATCCTGGGTTGCATTTGCGCTAGTATTCTAGCAAGGAGCCCTGGTGGCATGGTGGCTAAAGAGCTCAGCTGCTCATGGAAAGGGTGACAGCTGGCTACCACCATCCATGAGTGCATCCGGGGAAAACACGCAGCAATCTGCTCCAGGAAAGACCGTTAGAACCTAGGGTGTTCAGCAGTTCTACCCTGTCCTACAGGGTCATTGTGAGTCAGGGTTAACTTGATGGCACGCAACTTCTGTCTTGCTGGAAGTTATTTTTGTATATGTGGTGAGGTAGAGATCCGTGCAGGGGAAAAAACCTAAAAGATTTTCCATCTTTTTAATACAAAAGTAAACTACATCGATATGTTATCTTTCTAAGAGAGAAGTATTTCTTTAAAAACCACAATCTCATGATCACATGTAACATATTAACAACAATGCCTTATATTTTGTGGTCCATCATTCATGTTGAAATTTTTCCTCATGTCTTTTTATCGTTGATTTTTCTCAAATCAGGATTCAAAGATGAACATATTGCATTTGGTTGATACATCTCTTGCCTCTTTTAGTCCATGAGTCTTCCCTACTAACGCTGTTATGCCATTTATTTAAGAAATTGAGTCATTTATTTTTACAAAATATCCCACGTTGGTTGACTGCATCCTTGTGGTATCATTTAAAATAGTCACCCATCTACTGCATTTCATAGTAATTTGATCTTGGTGGTTGGGCTTGATCCTTTTGGCAAAAATACTTTGTAGGTGGCTCCCTGTACTGCTTATTTCATTGCATTGGGAGGCAAGTAATATCTAGTTGTCCAGGATTTTAAAAAATTCATACACTTTAATTTTTAAAGCAGTTTCAGATTGACAGAAACATTTGAAAATCTATTAATACTCATGCGATCTGTATGAGAAATCCCAGTTATTTTAAACATTAATCTCAGAATTATACAAAGAATATATACTGTTAGTCAAAAGCTGCGGCTTTCATTTTCCTGCAATCAAATCCCGCTATCTATGCAGACTCCCCAGGAACAAGTTGAAAGGCTAATTGGCAAGTTCTTTTAACAGAAGATTATTTAATGGGCTTGTTTTGTGGGTCCACCCACCCCCAGTTTTTTTCCCAGGTACTTAATTGGCATTAACAATTAGGTCTTAAATTAAAAAATGAATTTAGCCAGTTCCTATCTGTACCAGTGTACATCCTCTGGTCTAGCCAGACTTGCAAGGTAGAATTCGTATCATGATAGTGGAACTGGAAATACAGGGAATCCACGGCGGATGAGCCCTACAGGACCAGTGGTGTGAGTGGCAATACTGGGAGGATGGAGGAAGAGTGGGTTGGAAAGAGAGAACCGATTACAAGGAACTATATGTGACCTCCTCCCTGGGGGACGGACAACAGAAAAGTGGGTGAAGGGAGACGTCGGATAGGGCAAGATATGACAAAATAATAATTTATAAATTATCAAGGGCTCATGCGGGAGGGGGGAAGGGGAGGGAGGGGAAAAATGAGGACCTAATGTCAGGGGCTTAAGTGGAGAGGAAATGTTTTGAGAATGATGAGGGCAATGAATGTACAAACGCGCTTTACACAATTGATGTATGTATGGATTGTGATAAGAGTTGTATGAGCCTCTAATAAAATGATTAGAAAAAAAAAAGAAAAAAAATTAGCCACAATAAATGGTATTCCACTGGAATTTGTGAATAGAAACAAATGCCATAATTGTTTATAGCCGAGGAAACCTGAGCCACAGGGTGTTGAAGAACGAGAACTTAGGGCATGCAGTACAAAATAGAATTACATAAACTTACTTGACAAGTTAAGAAGCCCAGGTGGTGGGTACATGGTATAATAGCTAAGCGCTCAGCGACTGCCAGACAGGTTGGCTGTTTGGACCCACCAACCACGCAGAGAGGGAAAGCACCTAGCAGTCTGCCCCTGGAAAGACTGCAGCCCAGGAAGCCCTATGGGACAGTCATGCTCTGCCACATGGGGCTGCTATGGGCTGACATCGACTCTATGACACACAACAACAATGAAAAACTAATTACAAAGCCTTGAGAGCAAATAAGCAACCCCTTCCGCAGAGGACCATGCACTGATTGCTTCCCTTCTCCCAAGTGTGAACTGCTTGTGTAGACAAACTTACTTTCCTAATAGCAACCCATCCCCCCCAAAAAAAACCATAATCGAAAATAAATAAAGATCCAGTTATGAAAGCGAGCCCCTCGTGGTAGCGCTCAACCACTAGCTGATAGGTTGGCAATTAGAACCCACCCTGAGGCCTCGGTCTCGCTTTCTAAAAGGTCACAGACTTTTAAACCCTTTGGAGGAGTCCCACACTGCAATGCATGGGGTGCCAAAAGACAGATTGCCTCGTAGCCACTAACAACATCCAGAATGAGCAAAACTTGTGTGATCAGTAGGTTTATTGTGCCAACCTGGCCAAAAGGAACATATGGGATTTATAAGGTCGCAGTTTGATTGGAGGGCAAAGAGATAAATGGCTTGGCAAGCCCCACCTGTCTCTCTTGCTCTCTGGTGATTGGACCAGCGTGTGGTTACCTTAGCTAGTTCTCTGCCCTAGCTTGCGAACTACACTGCCTGTGGTACACCCAACTCCTGGATCATGTCACTAGAGCTTCGGGTTCCTTTGAGACCTGCTTCGCCACGCTGCCAGTGTAGACATCGCTTGAGCTTGGGATTGTCAAATCCAGTCATCTGGTTCACTGCTGGTGACCTGCCCTTCTGTTTGCTGCCTGTGACCAGATTGCCTGAATTGCTCAATGTAAGACACAGCTGTTTGCTCTCTTGACCCTGGATCCATCAGCCCTCATGGGTTGAAGGACTTCCAGTGTATTAACTGTTCCACGGAAATGGGTTGAACTGAGCCCTCTGTGCTGCTCTGTAGACTAATTAGCAGTTATATTCCTTCATGCTGTATATAGCTATTCACATATATATAAATAACATCATAAGTGTCCTGATTTTGTTTCTCTAGAGAACCCTGTCTAACACAACTTGTTTCCAATCAAATGCAGATTCATTTACAAAACATTCTCCAAGATTCACTAATCTGCTATGTTTATTTTGTTCACAAATATGAATCCCATGATTGCTTAGCAGTTACTTAGACATAGCAACCCTCTAGGACAGAATAGAACCCCCCCCTCATAGAATTTCCAAGGCTGCAAATCTTTACAGAAAAAGATTGTTACATCTTTGTCCCACAGAGCAGCTGATGGGTTCCCACTGGTGCCCTTTCAGTTAGCTGATAAGCACTTTAACCACTGCACCACCAAGGTTCCTTGTTCAGAAGTTAAAATCCAAAATGTTAAACAGATGAGTAAGGTAGGGCCTTGGCTCGTCCTTGAAGGAATTTTTCACATTTTGCATCTCATATACATATCACTAGAAAATATGCTTTCCAAAATTAGGGCATATATACTCATCAGAACATGCTAACTTTATTTAATTCACATTAATGACCTGCAAAGAGATTAGAGTGAGGGGAACTTAGAATGGATAGTGAAAGAGGGAAATAAGGAATACCAATTGTGACCTGCACTATTGTAAAGCTGTAATTCATTCCACTAACTTTCCTCTTCCATGTTTCCCTTTAGGAAACAAAATCCACAAGAACCATGTAGATGCTGTTTTCCAAACATACATCGAGAAATGGAGATCTTCTTGTATCAACAGAGCAAGAAGTCGACTGATGATCATGGAGAATCTGCTACAAGGACCACAGTGATTGACACCTGGCATGCCTTCAGCTCTAAAAGGGCATGCCACGCCACATGTCCCCTGGCCTGTTCCCAGCCAATGACCCAGCACAGCAGGGTGTAGAAACCGGTCTGCTACACAAAGCATCAGCAGAGATTTTGCTATGGCCTGAGGCTCATCCTACTGATCCGTCCTTCTTGCTCTGCTATACAGGTGTTACATCTGCATCACTCTTCCTTTCTACTCCTGCTCCTTCTTCCTTTGTCCTGTAGGCATTTCCTCAGTAAATCTTTTATACATCGAATCCCACCTTTGGAAGAAGTACAGCTAGAGTGCTCCTGAGGCAAAGATGGTGAGACTTCATCTCACAGACTTTGGATATGTTGTTAGAAGAGACCAGTCCCTAGGGAAGGATATTATAGAGGGCAATGAAGGAGAGGAAGCCCTCAAAGAGATGGACTGACACAGGGGCTGCAACAATGGGCTCCAGCCTAGCAACCCTTGTAAGGATGGAGCTGAACTGAGCAATGCTTCGTTTTGTTGCGCATTCGGTCACAATGGGTCCTTGCCAACTTGATGGCACCTGACGACAGTCCCATCTTGGCATCTCCTTCTGAATGCATTCAAACACACACATACCTGTTGATAGCAAATTAAAAACAATTTCTAGGAAATTATACAGAGCATTAGGTAAGTAAGACTAGATACCTTATTTTAACTTAAATGTGGGAAACAGAAGGATTTCTCTCAAGCTGTCTCCCCAAAATATATGCCAGACTTAGCTGCTTGAGAATGACTGTACACTTGGAGGTCATCAGGAGTGTATTGGTGGTCATTCTCCCTGAGAGTTATCAGCTGTCTTGACCAAGCAGACACCACTGTTTATCCCACAACAAGTAGGGCCCAATCCCTTCTGATAAGGATAGTAGCTGTCTGTTTCCTTGTAGGAGACACCAGAGAGGTCAAACCTGCCCAAGGATGATCAAGCTTAGGCTGCCATCATGAATCTAGGGTCCGCCCATCTTGTCACATGTATACCCCTAGACCTTCCCATTCCTATGGGCACACCCCTAGCTCATCCCCTTCCTGTTACACTTCCCCTTCCTACAATGTGTATGCCTATTGTACTGCCCCTTCCTGTGACATGTGATTCTGTAATGATGTCCCCTTAAAGTGATATAATGCGTGGTTGGCAATAAAGAAAAACTCTCCCTGGTCCTGGCAACCCGGGGCCCTTTCTGGCTCTCGAGCCAGGAGAGGCTCCCTGGTTCTTGGGTCCCAAGGCTGCTCCTGCTCTCGTGGCCGGGTTTCCCCCACGAGAACCATCAAGCAGGGCTGAGGTGAGCAATGCTACCATGAATTGTGTCTGACCCCGTTTATTCCGATCTCTCCTCTAACTCTCATGTTCTCAATGACTTTACTATAATCCTTACTTATTATCGCTGTACAATTGCGCCTACCAGACCGGTGATGATTTGTGGGGAACCCCTCTCCCCTTAACCCCACACTTAAATGTGATATTAAGGCAAATTTAAATGTAAATTATTTGATGACTTCAAGATCTAATTCAGTAATCAGAATATCTGCTGGGTTTTAGTCTTAGAAGGTCCATCTATCCACTATATAAATGTAATTCTCCAATTTTTGTGGAATTAAGTACAGCAGAATTTTCCCTCTACAACTCTGTATGAACTTAAGAAGCAATTCAGCATTCAAATTCTATATTTCAATTTGTTCTTAGTTCTTAAGAGTAGCTGTGCACACCAGCCTACCCTGACATGATCACTGAAGACAAAGCAGGTGCATAAGCAAATGCGGTGAAGAAAGCTGATGGTGCCCGGCTGTCAAAAGATATAGAATCTGGGGTCATATAGGCTGGAAGATAAACAAGGGGCCATCTAACTGAGAAACAACAAAGCCCACATGGAAGAAGCACACCAGCCTGTGAGATCACAAGGTGTCGAAGGGATCAGGTGTCAGGCATCAAAGCCACACACACACACACAAATCATAGCATTGTGAATGAGGGGAGTGCAGAGTGAGGACCCAGGGCCCATCTGTGGGAAATTGGACATCCCCTTGCAGAAGGGCTGCGGGGAGGAGATGAACCAGTCAGGGTGCAGTGTAGCAATGATGAAACATACAATTTTCCTCTAGTTCTTGAATCCTTCCTCCCCCCCACTATCATGATCCGAACTGTACCTTACAAATCCAGCTGGACCGGAAGATGTACACTGGTACAGATAGGAACTGGAAACACAGAGAATTCAGGAAAGATGATCCCTTCAGGACCAGTGGTGAGAGGGGCGATACTGGGAGGGTGGAGAGAAGGTAAGGGAGAAAGGGGGAACAGATTACAAGGATCTACATATAACCTCCTCCCTAGGGGACGAACAGCAGAGAAGTGGGTGAAGGGAGATGATAGATGGTGTAAGATATGACAAAATAATAATAATTTATAAATTATCAAGAGTTCATAAGGGAAGGGGGAGCAGGGAGGGAGGGGAATAACTGAGGAGCTGATACCAAGGGCTCAAGTAGAAAGCAAGTGTTGTGAGAAGGGTGATGGCAACAAATGTACGAATGTGCTGACACAATGGATGGATGGATGGACTGTGATAAGCGTTGTACGAGGCCCCAATAAAATGACTTTAAAAAAAAGTAGCTATGAGATTAATCGCCAACATTTCTGTGTGCTGTTAAGTAAAGCAAATCAGAAGTAGTACAAGAAGAAAAAAGTCATCATTAATGCAGGATTGGTGAATATTTCCCTCCTGGCAGCAGCAATCCTAAACTTCGATGTATTTTCTTTCTAGTACAAAGATACATGGAAACAACAAACCCCGGACCCTAAAACCCATTGATACTGGATGTAATTCCCTTACCTTGGGTCTCAAATATCATTCTATATGGTGATGAGAAAGCTGTGGGTTCATTGAGTGTTTTTGTTTTAATCTTCTACACAAAGCACAAATTAATTTTCACTTGGATTTGAACAAAATCATATATTTGTCACGAACAATAAAATGAAATCTGTTTTGGGAAAAAAGGATTGTTATACTTTCTTTTAAGCCCTTCCCCTTAGAAAACATCTATCATTTACCCAAGGCTTTATCATTACATTGTTGATGACTAAAGCTATTTTTGTTTTAGTAAAATAGCTTCCCTTCCCCCAAATTAATTATGAATTGTGACAGCAAAGTAAATGTGGCAAAAAATGTAAGTATAAGGTGTCATTTTAAGAGTGGTAAGGGATAAAACCTAGAGCTATTCCTACAATCCTACTTAGGATGTGTGTTTCCATTATTTAATGAATATAGCTAAGTTCAAATACTTTATCCCATAAAATTTTGCAAAGTTCACACAGTGTCAGATATTGTTCTAGGTTCTAGAACATTTGATGATCCCTAAAATGAAAAAACAACCCCCTGTCTGACTTTGCAGCATCTTTCGTGCAGCTATGCCTGGAAAATGACAGCCTTCTGATTTGGGTGCTGTGGAGAATTCTGCTCATTATCGCTGCAGTATCTTTGGTCTTTTGGGTCTGTATCTGCACTGCGGCACAATTTATGTTTCACAGGTAGCTATTTTAAAGCCTATTTGCCAAGTTTTTCGGAAAAGAGATGATGCTATGACTTGCATTATATCGTCCAAACTTTGTGACAATTTGTCTAAACCATGATTCTCAGTGTCATGTAATTATCTGCCATTTTGTGATCTAATGTAATTATCCTATGTGTTGTAAATCCTAACCGCTATGATGTTAATGAGGCAGGATTAGAACCAATTATGTTTTTTTTAACCAATTATGTTAATGATACAGAATTCAATCTACAGAATTGGGCTATATATTGAGTTAATCACCTTTTTTTTTAGTTAATCACTTTTAAGATGTAAAATAGATTAAACAATGAGCAGAGAAGAGAGAGACCTACTAACACCAAGAAAAATGGACCAGGAGCAGACCACAACCTTTAAACCCTAGATCCCTGTGCTGAGAACCTCCTAGATCCAGGAGATTGAAGTCAAGAGACATGGAGATCTCCAAAGAACACCAGGCCACAGAACACCTAGACCATGGGTGGGTAATGTCCCACCTGAGCCCCTTTAAGGCCCGAGAAATCATTAATACCAGCAAATATCCCTGCTTCCACAAAGAGAAGCAGTTCAAGCCATCACATTTCAAAACCACAACCAGAGCCGCTGACATGGAGCCGATGCTGACTCAGGGATCCTACAGGACAGGGTAGAACTGTCCCTGTGAAGTTTTGAGACTGTACTCTTTACAGGTGAGTTACTTAAATGTTTGACCAGGATGACTCAAGAATGATGTTATAAATAGGCAAATGGACCTCGGCAGAAAAACAGTTTTCCATCCCTGACCTAGATCAACACATGCAGAGTGAAAGCCTTACACTAGAGAGTAAGCAGATTAAGTTCAGACTTCAAGCCCACTAAATGTGTGAGAGTAAATTTCTCTTTGTTAAAGCCACCCACTTGCAGTATTTCTGCTACAACAACACTAAATTTTTGAAACACTAGATAAATACTTGTGTTGTTTCTATTATAACAACACTAAGGAGTCCTGGTGGTACCATCAGGTAAGTGTTGGACTGCTAACTGCAAGGTTGGCAGTTCAAACCCACCAGTCACTCCAACGGAGAAAGATTAGACTATTTGCTCTTAAAAAGGTATAGGTTCACTATGAGTTGCAATCAACTTGTGGCAGTGGAGTTTGCTTGGGATTTAACACTAGATACTAAGACCGGTGCCATTTCTGAAAAATTTTAGAGAACAGAGGAAATAGGAGAAAAGTGTCAAAGAAGTAAGTAAAGAATATTTCCTAGACAAAGGACACAAATCCTCTGATAAATGGCCGACTGAGATTAAAGGAGAAAAAGACCCACAACCTGGCATATTATGCACTGGAAGAGAGAGAGAGAGAGAGAGAGAGAGAGAGAGAGAGAGAGCGCAGGTTCCCAAACCAAACTCACTGCCATCTAGCAGACTGTGACTCGCAGTGACTCCACGGGAAAGAGTAGAACTGCCCTTTTGGGTTTCCGAGGCTATAAATCATTATTGGAGCAGGAAGCCTCATCTTTCTCACATAAACCAGCTATTGGGTTCACACTGCTGACCTTGTAGCTAGCAGCCCAACATCAGAGTTTCAGAAAGAAAGAGGAGGGAGAAAGAGCATACAAAAGATCAGTGATCAAAACTGAATTGCCAAATGCGCTTTACACAATTGATGTGTGTATGGATTGGGATAACAGTTGTATGAGCCCCTAATAAAATGTTAAAAAAAAAAAAAAAGAAAAAAGAAAAACAAAACAAAACAAAAAAAAACCTGAATTGCGCTTTTTGCAATAACACTGGAAGATAGAAGACAGCAGGGAAATAGCTTAAAAAGAAATGATTGCTAATCTAGAGTTCTATACTCAAGTTACCTATTAAGAACTAACAAAACTTTGCATTCTATCTTAGGAAGTTATTAACAAAAAGAAGAAAGAAAAATAAAGAAAGAAAATATCCAATTGGGGAAGGGGTGGGGAAATGAAGGCAAGAAAGAGAAATACAAATGATCTAGTTCAGTGGTTCTCAGCCTTCTCAACCTTCCTAAAGGTTAGGTTGCTTCCTAAACCCTTTAATGCAGCTCCTCGTGTGGTGGTGACCCCCAACCATAAAATTATTTTCATAGCTATTTCATAACTGCAATTTTGCTACTGTGAAGAATCGTCATGTAAATATCTGATATGCAGGATGTATTTTCATTGTTACAAATTGAACATCATGGAAGCATAGTGATTCATCACAAAACCAATATGTAATTATATACTGTGAAATATTTATTTCTAATGACAGATAAATGACATTTTGTCTCGAAGCATGGTGTAGCGTGGGTAACAGTCTTCACGCAGGGTACTTGTATGTGGGTGTACCTGCATGTGTGCAGACCCGCCTGGAGGCGGATAGAGGAAGGGTGTCTCAGTTCCTAAGACCATCGGAAATATGTATTGATCTAGTTACGAGAAGGTACATGATAAGTAAAAGTAAAAGCAATTCTTACATTGATGATGGAAGCAAGTTTGTAGATGAAAGCTGCACAGGCTACCAAGAAAGCAGATAGTAGAAACTGCAACAAAAAGACAGGAGGTCTGTCGCAGGAGACCCAGACAAGGATTGCGAGTATACCTAACTTCTTCAAAGAGTTCCTACCTATCAATTTTTTAAAACCACAAAAACAAATGAATAAAATCATCAACACAAAAGGAAAAGGTGCAAAAGACATCTATAGACAGTTCAGAGAATGAGAAAGAAAAACATCTCGTTGGCATAGAAAAAGGACCTTAATTTCCCTCAAAAATTAAAACTACACTGAGATATCACTTTTCACCTACTCATATTGGCAAAGATTCAGATGAATACATTAACTGAAATTAGACTTGCTACCCGTCTCTAAGGAGCTCAGCTCAATCATCCTTGGTAGCCTTAGAATTTTTTTAAATCACTTTATTGGGGGCTCATACAACTCTTATCACAATCCATGTATAGATCGATTGTGTCAAGCACATATGTCCATTTGTTGCCCTCATCATTCTCAAAATATTTGCTCTCCACTTAAGCCCTTGGTATCAGCTCATTTCCACCCCACCCTCTCCTCTCCCTGCTCCTTCATGAACCCTTGATAATTTATAAATGATTATTATTTTGTTATGTCTTACACCAGCCTGTGTGACCAAGAGGTGTTGAAGGGAACAGGTCTCAGGCATCAAAGAACAAAAAATCATAGCATTATAAATGAGGGGGAGTGCAGAGTGGAGACCCAAAGCCCATCTGTAGGTAATGGGACACCCCCTTACAGTAGGGTTGCAGGGAGGAGATGAACCAGTCAGCATGAAGTGTAGCAACAATGAAACATACAACTTTCCTCTAATTCTTAAATGTTTCCTCCCCCGTCACTATTATGATCCCAATTCTAATTTACAAATCTGACTAGACCAGAGGATGTACACTGGTACAGACAGGAACCGGAAACACAAGGAATCCAGGACAGATGATCCCTTCAGGACCAGTGGTGAGAGTGGTGATACCGGGAGGGTGGAGGGAAGGTGGGGTAGAAAGGGGGAACCGATTAAAAGGATCTACATATAACCTCCTCCCTGGGGGACGGACAACAGAAAAGTGGGTGAAGAACCCACTTTTAATAACCACAAAAGAGATTATTTTAAACCAATTGTATATTCTTTTTTAAACTATTTTTATTTTCAGTTAGGAATGGGTTTACATAGCAGATCATTTTTGCATTCAACAACTAAACAATTTATCAAATTTCCTGATAATTTGCCCTTTTAGTCCCTTCCCACTCTCCTTTTTCTGTCTCCCTGTTCAGGATATTTTCTTCCCCTCACCCAAAATACCAGTCTACCCTCCCTTTCTCCCACCCCTGGAACTCACTCTGCCAGAAAGGTGATTCCAATTCAGTCACCATATGGGACATAGTAGAAATGCCCCTGTGGGTTTCTGAGGCTGTAAATTTTTGCTGGAGTAGAAAGCCTCATTTTTCTCCCTTCAAGTGGCTGGTGGTTTCGAACTGCTGACCTTGCAGTTAGCAGTCCAACGTGGAACCCCCTAGGCCACCAGTACTCTTTTCTTTTTTTTCCCCAATCCATACATCCATTCATTGTGTCAAGCACATTTGTACATATGTTGCCATCATCATTTTCAAGGCATTTTCTTTCTACTTGAGCCCTTGGTATCAGCTCCTCATTCCCACTCCCTTTCCCTCCCTCATGAACCCTTCATAATTTATAGATTGTTATTATATTTTCACATCTTGCATTGTCTGATGTCTCCCTTTGCCCCATTGTCTGTTGTCCAACCCCCTGGGAGGGGGTTATAGGTAGGTCATTGTGATTGGTTCTCCTTTGCTCCTCCCACCTTCCTCTTCCCCTCCTGGTATGACTACTCTCAATATTGGTCCCAAGGAGTTTATCTGTCCTGTATCCCCTATGTTTCCAGCTCTTATCTGTACCCATGTACATGCTCTGGTCTAGCCAGATTTGTAAGGTAGAATTAGGGTCATGTGCAGGGGAGGAAGTATTAAAGAACCAGAGGAAAGCTGTATGTTGCATCGGTGCTATATTGTACCCTGACTGGCCTGTCTTCTCCCCAGGACCCTTCTGTAAGGGGATGTCCAATTGCCTACAGCTTGGCTTTGGGCTTCTACTCTGCACTCCCCCTCATTCACATTATGCTTTTTTGCTCTGGGTCTTTGATGTCTGACACCTGATCCCATCGACTCCCCATGATCACACAGGCTGCCACTAGTGCTCTTAACAAGTCATGGTGACCATCAAAGTCTATAACTTTTGGTATGAAGCCTTTATCCTCATTTTTAAATTTACATTTAATAGTAGTCTCATACAATACTTTTCCTTTTATGATCTATGAACTTTCTTTACACAGACATAACACTCAACTTGAGTGGCAAAGAGATCAGGAGAAGGTGGTGCTGGTGAAGACAACAGTAGATATTCAAGACCATCAAGAAGCTGGGTTGACACAATAGCTGCAACGATGGGCTCAAATAGAACAATTGTGAGGATGGCGCATGATGAGGTGTATTTTGTTCTATTCTTAAGATCAATGAGTTGTAACTGACTCGACCGCTCTTAATAACAGCAGCAACCTCACTCAGCACAATGTCCTCTTAACTCATCTGTGTCCCAGGGGGTTCATAGTTTCAACATGATTCTTCAATGATGTGTAGTATGGAAAACTTCATCTCCTGTACTTTGAATAGATGGTCAGGAGAGACCAATCCCTGGAGAAGGACCTCATGCTTGGTAAAGTAGAGGCGCAGCAAAAAGGAGGAAGGCATGCTACAGTCGCTACAACCGTGGCTCAGACACAAGAACAACTGTGAGGGTGGTACAGGGCAAGGCGGGGTTTCGTCCGACTCAGGGGCTTCTAACAAGTACGCTGTTGTGTATACGTGCCAATGTTGGTTTATCCATTCTTCCACAGACAGGCATTTGTTTCCATCCTCTTGTAATTGTGAACAGTGTTGTCATGAACATAGGTGTGCATTTACCTGTGCATTCTTTATTTCTTTTGGGTATATACCAAGTAAAGGCATTGCTGGGTCATACAGTATTTCAAGTCCCAGTTGTTTGAGGAAGCACCTTATTGTTTTCTTCAGTGGTTGTACTACTTTATAAACCCACCAGTAGCATAGGAAGCTTCCAATCTCACTTCCAATCTGCATTACATCCACATTTGTTATTTTTATGCTTTATTATGTTACTATTATTTTGAACCTCGCTATCAATTCTAGCGTGAGCCTCTCATGGTTGGTCTGATTTGCATTTCACCGACAGCTAGTTACAGCCAGCATTGCTCCCTCTGGCTGTCGGGCTCCTGGCCGTCTTCTTGGTGGACTGTTCCTGCCCTCTGTCCCTTATAAATTTAATTATTTGTCTTTTTCTTGTCGAAGTGTTGAACTTTTCTGTAGATTTTAAAGATTCGTCCCTTAGCTGATGCATCATTGCCAAATTGCTTATTTGCCCCACAGTATGGGTTCTCTTTCACTCTTTTCGTGAAGTCCTTTGATGCACATGTGTCTAGTGTTTAGGAGAACCGGTCATCGATTTCGTATGCATGTCTCTTCTGCTGTGTGTGTGAAAATGTGTATTTAAAACCAACTGCATATGCTAAAGTTATTTCCTCCAAGTTCATGGCTTTTTTGAGTTCCTACATAAAGGGTGAAACAAATTACACTAATGATCATAATCCCTATTATAGAGAAACGCAACTTTTACCGTATGTACTCGAGTATAAGCCACGCTTTTCAGCACATTTTTAATGCAGTTTTTGTGGTAAAATTAAGTGCCTCAGTTGATATTTGGGCCATCTCATACTCGAGTATAGACGGTATATTTTGTTAAAACCCACTCGCTGTCATCATGTCAATTCCAACTCACACTGACTTCTACAGGACAGGGCAGAATTGCTCCTGTGGATTCCTCAGACTGCAACGTTTTAGGGAGTAGAAAGCCTCAGCGTTCTCCCTCAGAGTGTCTAACTGCTGTGAGCCATCCAACATGTGACCCACTACGCCACCAGGACTTCTTTGTAATGTTTTTTTGTTTTGTTTTTTAAACTAGGATGTTCTTTTACTAGTATGAATTTAATAGAATTAAAATGATTTTTTTCTTTCATTCACCTAACTTAGAGATTGTTGTGAGGAGAAAGTAAGTTGCTAGTTTAGATAACATCATAAAAATACACACAAAAAAGTATTTGATATGAGCTCCCCATTTCTTCCCCCTCACTCCCCCGCCTGCCTTCCCTAATGAACCTTTGATAAGTTATAGATTACTATTTCCATATCTTACATCGGCCTCCATCGCCCCTCACCCACTTTTCTTTTATTCGTCCCCCTGCGAGGGGGTTATAGTTTGATCCCTGTGATCGATTCCCCTTTGCTCCCCCCAATGTCCCCTAATCCTCCTGGTATCTCTACTCTCATTGTTGGCCCTGAAGGGTTTATCTATCCTGGATTCCCTGTGTTTCGGGATCTTCTGTAGCAGTGTGTATGCTCTGGTTTAATATGATTTGTAAGGTAGAATTGAAGTCATGATAGTGGGGGGAAGGAAGCACCAAATTAGAGGAAAGGGTGCTACACTGCACCCTGACTGGCTCATCTCTTCCCCATGAACCCTCTGTGAGGGATGTCCAGTTGTCTACAGATGGGCATTGGGTCTGCACTCCATGCCCTCCCCACCGTCCCCATTCACACTGGGTTGGTTTTGTTCTGGGTCTTTGATGCCTGATATCTGATCCCATCGACACCTCATGATCACACAGGCTGGTGTGCTTCTTCCATGTGGGCTTTGTTGCTTCTCAGCTAGATGGCCGCTTATTGATCCTCAAGCCTTTAAGATCCCAGACGCTATATCTTTTGATAGCCAGGCACCATCAGCTTTCTTCACCACATTTGCTTATGCACCCGCTTTGTCTTCAGTGATCGTGTCGGGAAGTTGAGCATCACAGAATGCCGGATTGTTAGAACAAAGTGTTCTTGTGTTGAGGGAGTACTTGAGTCAAGGCCCAATGTCCATCTGTCCTTAATTCTTAATATATAGATATGAGTACATAGTTCTATTTCCCTCTCGTTGTATATATATTTACATATGAACATGCCTGTCCTTTGCCTCCTGATTCTTTCCTCTATTTCCTTATACTTTCCTCTTCTCCCACCATCATGTTTGACCTTCATTCGGGTTTAGTAATTCCTCACTGCTACCTTGCCCTTGATTACGCCCCACTAGGCATCCTACAACCTTCCTTCCATTGATTTTAGTTCACTTGTTGTTCCCTTGTCCCTGGGTTGTTACTTCCCCACTTCCTTTCTCCCACCTCCCCTTCACTCATATCCCCCCCGAAACCAATGGTCCCATTCTTTTCATCTCCGAATTATTTATCCCACTTATCTAGATAGACAAGCAGATACGTTAATAAGTGCAAAAACCAGGCAAAGCCAAATAAAACAACAAAGGAAGTCAAAACCAACAAAACAATAACAACAACAAACAAAAACAAAATAACAAAAAGAAAGCCAGTGACACAAATGGAAAAGCCTATAAATAGTTCAAGGTCTGTCTGTTGACCTTTATGAGTGTTTTCCAGTCGAGTCTGATGAGGTGCCACACTGTCTCCCAAATCTATTTTTGGTATTCCCCGGTGGTTTCATCACTCTGCTCCCCCTGCTGCTCTGCTTCCTGCCCTCGGTGCCTTGTGCCAGTGTGGCGGAGCCACTGTTGCCACATATTATAAGGGGTAGAGGAACTAGTTCAAGGAACTGGCCTTAACTATAAAGATCCATTATTTTGTCTTTTCTGGAGGTAAATTTGCTCTCAATTCATATTCAAAAGCAAATTCAGAAGGACATTTCAAAGTTTGATTTGATTTTTTTAATATCTACATTCATAGAGTATGAAATTAAATAGGACTCCTATCAATAATGGGAATTCATCTGTGTTTTTTTTGAAACTGTCTCAATTGGATTAGGTGGGTGGAAGAGGTGGGAGGAGTGCATCAGAATTTGGGAGAAAGCAGTACAGAAGTAAAATACATACTTTGAAAACAAAGCAGTTCTTTTCACTAATATTTTCATGGATTTTTAGGTATTGAAATTCAAATTGCATTCCAGTAGGGTATGTGTTTAAAAAGAAAAACAAGAAGTTGAAGATCATCAGTGTAAGGAAATTAAAAATTTTAAACGCAAGAAATTAAAACCTTCATATTTTGTCTGCAGACAGAAGTGTACAGAGACTGGATTTGAGGAATGTTTTTAACTGAGTTGAAAAGCACAGAGCACTAAACAAACCTCGTAGAGAATGGAGCCTGGGCCTGAGCGCACTGAGGGTCGACACTTGCAATGGAACGAAAACAAACAAACAAACAAACAAACAAACAAACTCCCTGCCATCAAGCCCATTCTGACTTACCACGATGCTGTAGGGTAGAGTGGAACGCCCCGGTGGGTTTCAGAGGCTGTCAATCTTTACTGGAGCAGAAAATCTCCCCTTTCTCCTGCAGACGGCTCAGACGACTGACCTTGAGGTTTGTGGCCCAAAGCATCACCCACCATGCCACCACGGCTCCTTTCTGAGTGGAGAGGGATACGTAAGGCTGAAAACACAGCAAGATCCCTTTGCAACTCTGCACACAGGCTTACGCGGGCATTTTGTGTCTGCAGCTATTTGTTACCTTCGTACAATTTCACAGTAAGAGCTTTCTATTAGCCCCTCAGCTCTACCTCCTGGTGCCTTCCACACCGTCAGCATAAAACTGGGCACTGTTTGGAGTCAGACTGAGAGCTGCTCTGAACTCTGAGTCACTTTCTCCTCAAGCTGGGGCTCTAAAAACAAAGATGTTCCGTGTAGACTCTTTCAACTTTCAGTCCCAGGGCCACCATGTGTTCCGACGTGTTATTTCCTCCCTGCCGTCCGACGCCTGTCGATGACCTGTGCTCACATCCCCCAGTTCCCTACACCTGGAGGTCGACAGAGAATTCCCACACACAGGTCCTCCCAGCCCAGTGGCTTAGGTGCACGTGTTGGATAGCTCCCGGAATGCCTACCTCTAGCTTTAGAACATCATGCTGAAGTTTACGTTGAAATTCCAGGAAGTTCTTGATTGTCAGCTTCCCCTTGAGATCAGCGCCAAAGAAGTAGGTTGTGAGGGCTGAACACAAGCCCGACTTGAGAGTGTTCCCAGTGGTCGGACGATCTCTGTGCCGCATACCCATGCTGGTTTGGGAGCGGATGATGCTCTGAACCTAATGAAGAGGCCAACAAACCCCACCCAGAAACAATGAAACCGTGGCAACAAAAAGGAGTGGGGGTTAGAAAAGTAATAATAATGACTGTTTTGTTCATTGTTTACTATTTGCCTGTATAGTGTTAACAACTTTCTCTCTGAATTCTTATAGAAATCATACAAAGTAAGTATTATCTTCATTTTACAATGAAGGCTGAAGCACATATAATTAGTTATTACTTGCTCAGAGTCTTGTCAGCAAGTAAGAACCAGGCTGATAACACAAGTAGCCCGAGGGCTGTAAAATTGAAATCCTTGTAGAAAATCTCTCTTCAGAAAAAGAAAGAAAAAAAAGTTTCTGAGGCTTAGAACCTCTCCCACAACTAGGAGAACAATGACCAACCTCATGGCAATATTTTCCATATTTCCAATATTTCCATATCTCAGTAGCTTTTAAAAATTTTCTGCACTTCGCTTCTGACTCAGCATTTGTAGTAAGAGAAATAGCATAGCCATAGGCAAATACTTGACATCTGAGAGATATAGCATAATTATTAGAATGATGCATGAAATACAAAGTGGATATGAAATAATTCTCTAAGAAAACTTGGGGAATTGGTTTAATCTTTGTCTAAACTTTAAATGAGTTTTTTAAGGAAAGGATATATACCAGTTAATATGTAAACTCTAGGGTTTTATAATTCTTTCTTATTATTATTAGTTGTGATTTAATACATATATCATTCCATATTTCAATCATGTGAATTAGAATTGTAGTACAATTGCTACCACAATCAGTTTCCAAACAGTACTTTTCTACAAGGTCTTCTTGACAGAGCCTCCCTTTTATCCATCACCCCACTGTCCTTCCCCCTGAACCCCTGATTCTACTCGCTGTCCCTGTAGGTTCATCAATCCTGGGTTCCATCGACTGAAAAACAGAAAAGCATGTAACAAGAGGGTCACTTCCACTGACATAGCACCTCTGAGATACACTCTAATATGAACAAATGAAACCAAACACAACAATACAAGCCAAAAATACAGAACAATTTGGAAACCAGATCAGGTCCAGCTTGCATCAGAGGGGGATCTACTGACAAAGTTTTAACTGTTCAGGTCAGATTTATACCTTTGATCTTCTTTCCTCCTCTCTCCCAAGCACTCTGTTTAGTGACCACTTTCCTGCCATCCCTCAATTTTAGATCGGGGGAGTTCTCCAAGGGCTTATTTTCTATGTAGTTCCACATATGAACCTAGGGCTCCCACTGTCAACCCTGGCCTCTGAACACCACATTCTCCCAGTTTAGGCTCTTATACGGATCCCTCCTTCGACTTTGGATTATATGGATTCCAATCCTTCAGTGATTGAAGATGGTGTGCTTCTTCCTTGTGCACTTTGTTGACATCTCACTCAGATGGCTCTTGTTTTGAGATAAGCCTATAAGACTCCAGACTATTTTATCTGATAGCCGGGCACCATCTAAATTCTTTGCCATATTTTGGTATAGCACTTGTATCTTTGGTGTTCCTTTCCTGAGGGTGAGTATCGGGCAGGACAAACTAATTGTTAAGTTGGAGCTAGGATTTAGTGCAAGTCCCAAACTCATTACTGGATCTAAGCTTTTTTTCCCCTTTTGATTTGCTGTAACTTGGGACTTAATATATATGTCATGTCATTCCAAAGATCACTCATGTCAAACAGAATTGTACAATTGTCTCCAAACCTACTTTTTCCTTCCTGGACTCCTTGACATCATTTCCCTTTTAACTTTTCCACTCCTGTATATCTGCCCCCTTCCCCCTGCATATCTGCCCCCTTCCCCCTGCGACCCTTGTTCAATTTGCTTGCCCTATGGCTCAATGTCCCTGAGTTTCATTTACCGAAAAACAGAGAAACAAATAACAAAACTCTAAGAGGTAACCCCCAAGGGCTACGCACCTCTGAGATACACCCTACTATGAACAAGCATAAGCAAAGTATGACAGAATGACCGTCACAGGATTGCTATAACAATATGTATCTTAATACAGCGTTGATGTAGCAAGGCCTTGTCTATCCACCAACCAACAGTGCACCAGTCTTGGTATAGCTGTCTTCTGCTTCCTCAGACCCATGTATTTTAAGTCCTCAAGTTTGTCGATGCAGCCTCTAGAGCATGCCATGTACCCTGAATAGCCAGGATTCAGTGTCTCAGAGTTTCGGGGCACCTGGTCTGGGTTCCCGGGATACCCCCAGATGCCCTAGTTCAATGCTGCCTACCTGCTGCACAACACTAAAGACACTCCCCACCTACTGTCCCCCAAAGCATCCTCAGTCATACCTGCCGCACCTGGAGGGCCGCTCTTCCTCCCTTCCCCACAACAGATAGGCACCTATGTTCCCCAAATGGACCTTTCCCTCTCCCCTCTCTTGCAATACTCCTCCCTTCAGTCAGCCTCATCCCTCTGACAGGGCCGCCTCCATCTCCCTGGACCTCACTCTAGATCCACATGGCAAACACTCAGCAGACAGCAGCGCCCCCTTTTCCTCACCATCTGATCCCAGCTGTCCTGAGGCGCCCTCCAGCTATGTGACCTACACTATACTTACCTGGAGTGATGATGTGTGGTTCATGGGGACTGGTCCAGCCCTGGGAAAGGATAAATTTTTT
>NW_022103968.1:64807964-64814823 GCF_000313985.2 Echinops telfairi | reverse complement strand
TGCTTTGTCTTCAGCAGTTGTGTCGGGAAGGTGAGCATCATAGAATGCCAATTTAATAGAAGAAAGTATTCTTGCATTGATGGAGTACTTGAGTGGAGGCCCAGTGTCCATCTGCTACCTTAATACTAAACCTATAAATATAGACACAGAGATCTATTTCCCCATCCTCACATATAAATGGGAAAGGATACTTTTTTAGACTAGAAATTAATTATGTAAATGATATTTTGAGGTAAATTTGGTTACTATAGCTTATTTTATAAAATCAGCTCATAAAGTCATTTATATGTCTTTATTAGCTAAACAATAATACATTGTTTTCCAGAAAATTCAAATAAAAATAATAAAGAATAATATTTCTATCCTTTGAGTGATAATTTTTACGATGGCAATTTGAAATATCGTAACAGTAATACTTCAGTTATTGAACTCAATTCATTCCAAATTTTTGTTTGAACACCAAAAAATTTGAGAACTGACCATTTTTTTCCATAAGAAACAATGGCAAACCAACTCATTGGTTCGGAGGCCCCAGAAGAACACTTATCAATTCACTATGGAGGCTTTCAGCCTTCTGGAGCATCACTGTCTCAGACATGCTGTCGCCATCAAGTTGTTTTTAACTTATCCGAACTAACAGTAACTTTCAGCCTCGTCCATGGTCTGACTTCCTTGTTTGGTGCTGGTTAACGATTTCGTGCCGGTTTCATCACATTTCCATTTTTTTCAGAAATATTGGTAATGTCGACTTCGCCATGTTGTATTTAGCTGTCAAATCAGACAAGCGGCGACCTGATTTCAATTCCGTAATAATTTTTTTCTTAAAATTTATGGTGGGTCTCACAGTTTTCCTCTTAGCTTACTGCGGGTATCATTAACTTTCTTTGGAGCCATTTTTTACGATATTTTACACAAATAAAGCGCATAAAAAGCATAATGATGTATCTTTTGGAGCACTAAACCCAAGCATTGTTATGCTGCCTGATGGAGAACCTTGCTTAGACTGAAGCATCATCCTTGGTGTCAGTGGAGAGACCAGACAGGGGACTCACTCTTGGCTCATTCAGGCATTTTCGAGTCGGAATTTTGGTTCAACTACCCAGTAGTTAGGAACACTGAGCGATTTTTTTTCTTTCAGAGTTTGTTGCTCAGGTGGTAAAAGTTCAAGCTTGGAGCCTTTTGACAACCAAGGTATTGCTGTGATACTTAAAAATTTAACAGTTGTTAACAACGGAGTTACCTTAACTATCTTTTGTTTATTATATACAGCCATAAAAGGGGGGGGGGAACTTACTTTGTTTTTTAAAGATAGCATCTTTATTATAATGTGAATCTCTGCTTATTAAGATAAAAAAGTCAAAAATGAGAAATTTTAAAGTAAGGAATGACAGCCGCACACAATGTTACCCTCCAAATAACTGTTAACATTAAATTCATATACTTGCCAATTGTTTTTTCTTACATGTATTTTCATATAGCTAGCTACAGAGTCATTCTTTTACATAAATGGGAAATTAATCAATAATTTGAAAAATTATTTAACCATTCTACTTGTGCAATGTTAATATATATACATATACATATATATCCTTCATACTTTTTAAAGGCTCCACAGTATTTTATCCTTTGGACTTTAACCAATTCCTTGTATATGGACATTTAACTTGTTTCTCTTCTTCTGGGATTATTCAAAAAGTAGCAATGGACATTTACTTTATTTTACGGTGTATTTTGTGCTCTCATCTCCATTTATGTCCTGAGAATAAACATTTAAAAGAATCAGTAGAGCAGAGAATGCATCTACAATATTAACACAGATCATCAAACCAAGCCTATTGCCTTGCAGTCTGTCAACTCTTAGCACACTTACAGAACACACTCTTAGCACACTTACAGAACACACTCTTAGCACACTTACAGAACACACTCTTAGCACACTTACAGAACACAGTGAACTGCCTACAGGGTCTCAAGGCTATACACTGTTTTGAAAGTAGACCGTCACATCTTTTTACAGCAGAACAATTGGTAGGTTTAAGATGCCTACCTTTTGGTTAGCAACCTGGTACTTAACTTCTGCATCACCAAGACTCCTCTTCAAATCCAATACCTACTAGTTATATCTACTTGAGCAAGTTACAAAGCATTACAGGTTTTTTTTAATGTCAAAAGGAAATGATATCACTCAGATCTACAGGGTTGTAGTTTGAATGGCAGATAATGTATGCAAAGTGTATATAAGAGTTCTACAGAGCACTCAAAAAGTGATAGCAGTTATTGTAATTTAACTTAGATACTTAGTAATATTATTGTCCTGATGTTAAATAACTAGGGCATTTCTAGCCATTTCTCTGTAACTCTCACCAAGTGCTTGGGTGAATCCATGCAAAGAAGGTGTAGAGGACTCAAGGATTGGTCAATTTTGCCATTCTTCTAAATATAAGAGAGTCCTCTCAGAAGTATGAGACAATCGTAAGGCCATGAAGAACAATATCCTTAATGTTTTTGGATCCTAGCTTGTTAACTTCATTAATAATCCCCATAATCATGAGTAATATTGAAGGAGTCTATGGGCAAAATAATGAATGATGCAGGAAACATCAAAAGAAGATTGAAAGAAAACAGAGTCACTGTAACAAAAAGAACTAATCAACATCCCACCACATCAGAAAGTAGTATGTGAGCAAGAACCAATGATACCGAAGGACAAGCGGCACTAAAAGCATTAGCCAAAAACAAAATTTCAAGAAATGATGGAATACTCTCAGTCTTGGAAGTTTACTCATTTGTCCGGTTTCTCACTGAGCAAAGAACAAGCTCTAAATGAAAAGGGACATAGAAAAGATATTGTGATAGGAAACATATCAGCAAAGGTTCCTAACTTCTATGGCAGGTAAAAGGAGCTCTGAAGGCACAGTGGATTAAGCCTTGGGCTACTAACCAAAAGGTCTGTGGTTCAAACCTATTAGCTGTTCCACAGGAGAAAGAGGAAGTTATCTGCTACCTAAAGATTGAGTGTCAAAAACCTTAAGGATAAATTCTACTTTGCCCCATAGGATTTCTATGGCTTATAGGATTTCTATGCATTGCAGTGAGTTTGATTTATAGCAGATGGATCCTGGGTAGTTATTGGGTAGAGTGGAGTAGATTCCAACTCATAGAGACCCTGTATTGGACAGAATAGAATTGTCCTATAGGGTTTTCTCAAGGAGCCCTGCTGGTGTAATGATTACTCTTTGCTGCGATCCACAAGCTCAGTAGTTCAAAACCACTCAGCAGGAGAAAGACGGGACTTTCTTCTCCCATAAACAGTTAACATACTGTACTTGGAAACGCACAAGGGCCATCTACTCTGTCCTACAGGGTTGCTATGAGTTGGCATGGACTAGATGGCAGCGAGTTTGGTTTTATAGTTTTCTAGGATCTGAGTAGGAATGAGAACTATGGCAGTAGGTTTGACTTGGAATCTTCACCAGAGCACACTACTGGGTCTTCCTTCTGAGTAGCGGCTGGTGGACTCAATAACCACCCTTTTGGTTAGCAGCCATGCGCTTAACCATGGTACCACCAGGGCTCCTTTACGATCCAGCTATAACATCATAAAATACTGCTGTGGAAGAGCCCAGACCCTGATGTTGTTCAAAATCAGATGTGTGTCTCAGCCCCTGCACTACCTAGGAATATAGCTTCCTATGTGCCAACGAAGAAAAGGGTACTGATCACATAGGGTGGTTGTAGACTAACAACGGACATAATTAGTGTTCAATAAAATGTTAGTTAATATAATTTGCTGTTCTTATGTTATTGAGGAAGGAGGGTCCTGAGGAGAAATGGGAAAAGTAATTCATTGGCTTCACTTTACAATGAAATCCGTGATAGTTCAGAGTATTTGACAGCTTCTGTATCCATGGGGTAGCCTTTTCTAAAGCTTTAAGTAGATCGTTGAACAAACTTTTATTTAAAGACCCTCTGGCGTGATATTTTCCCTTTATATTCATAACAGAAAAAAGGATCCTTCCCATCACCACGTCTGAAAGCAAAATCTCTAGAGAAACGCATGCTATTAGTAGCTAAGGAACGGAACTCTAATAATAGTTTTCAAATAAAGCATTTGAAAGACACAGACGGTAGAGGACGCGGTGAGGTTTCTAAATCCAAAAATGCTACAAGAGGAAATAACGAAATGTTATCACAAGAAGTCTAAACAATGCACAGTTCTACCAATTCCAATTCATCGTAAGGCCCAGGTTTCTTGCCACTTTTTTGCCTAGCCAACACGTTCACCAGTATTAGTTGCTTTTGTAACTAAACACCAAGGGGGCGGGGCCAGGGACCAGGGCGGAGCGGGCTGCTTTCCCACGTCCCGCCCCTTCCGGTTTCTCCACGCCCCGCCCACGTGCAGGTCTCCGACATCCCGTCAGGCCCAGCGGCTAGGAGAGTCACGTGACAGTGGGCGTTCTAGCTGGAGGCTTGCCTTGGCTTGGACTACGTCTCTATGGTTGTCAGAACTGGGCGCCTTCGGAGCAGGAAGCGGCCGACGCTCGATCGTGGCCGGGTGAGTCGTGGAGTTGGGAGACTGAGCGGAGACAGCCGTTCAGGGGACGGTTGGGCGTGGGGAGACTTGCCCCCCCGGGTCAGCTGTTTGCCTCTCCTGGTGTTCGGCGACTTTTCGGGTCTCTCTCTGATGCGCTCAGCTGCGGCGGGTGAGAGGAGTCGTTCTGTCTGCCTGCTTCTCGACCTCCGCTTTTCTTTACCTCACCCGGTTCCTTCTCCGTATCCGAGGAGAACTTGTCTGTGCTCCCTAACGCGCCGCCGTACCTCCCTGCACGGGTGACCAGGAGACTGGCAGTCCCGACTGACTCCCCTGGACCCAGCTCTCGGGGAGCCCCGCCCCTGTGAGCTTTGTGGACGGGGGTCGGGGCAGGGAATGGGGAGTTTACAGTTGATGGGGTCGTAGCGGAAGCTTCGTGGAGACCCAGAGCGGCAATACAAAGGCGGGCTTCTCGGACTGGGTGGCCTTTATCTTGTCCGGCTGCTTCGCGTTCTCATCCTTTCCCCCATCGGGCTCCACTTCAGATGATTTGAGAAGGAGCCGGGTGTGACCGACTGCTCGTGAATCTGGGAGAAGAGTTGTTAAAAGTGCTGTCTGTGTGATCTTCTGTGACCCCACAGGACAGTGTGTAACTACCCCAAAGGATTGCCAGGACTCATCTTTACGGCAACCGAATGTCACATCTTTCTTCTCGCAGTGGCCGTTGGGTTTGAACCCAGACCTTTTGGTTAGCAGCTGAGTTTTTTTTAACTACTGTGCCACCAGGGTTCATTTTTCGTCAACTCTAAACAGAGGAAATGCTTTGGGACCCAAGACTCATTTTCTTCCTTTTATAAATAGATCACACACACTCCCCATACACACTTCTACAGCACGGTGTTCTGTTAAAGCTATATGGAGGTGATCAAGCAGTATCTGAGTAGCAGCAAAGGTGAACAGGTTTGGAGCTGTAGCTGTAGGAGAGTTGACAGTTTCATTGAACAATGGGACAGGTGTCACATCTTGAGATCTAGATGTTAGTTGTCGATAAGGACAGGTAATGAGCTTGATGACTACTGCCTTATTCTTAAAACTTTCGGAAGTGCCACTTACCTGTGGGGAGGTGATTTTCTGGCCATCCAAGTTTTCTTACGAGGGTCATAAAGCACAGGTAACATGAACAAAAGCTAAGATTCAGGAGTGGTTTGTGTGTCTGGGGAGAAGAGGAGAGAATGGTAACATGATAACAGCAAGAGAGAAAATGCATGTAGGTTATTGCCAGTTTCTTGCATAAGCTACAGAGCATTTATCATAGTCAGTAGACTTGCCATTCCTAAGAGGTGCATTTTGAGACTGAATTTCCTAAGTTGGAGGGAGAAAAGTGCTATACTTTTCCCTACATTGCAATATTTTGTAAATTAATTAAAACAGAAAGATTTAACTGACACCTACTGGCAATTTCTTACCCAGAATAATAGGATTAAAGTTATTCATAAAGCTATTAAACTGGTGGCACAGTGGGTTATGTGTTGGGCTGCTAACCTCATAGTCGGCTGTTTGAATCCACCAGCTGCCCTGCAGGAGACTGATGAGACTTTCTGCTCCTGTAAAGATGGACAGCCCTGGAAACTACAGGGGCAGTTCTGTTCAGTCCTACAGGGTTGCTATGAGTTGGAGTCAGAATCAACTCGCTGGCTGAATTTGATGAAGCTGGATTTTGCCACTTTTATTCTTTGAAATTAGTTCTACCTCCTGAGCAGTTTGTACGGTGGCTGTAGCACTTGCTGCACATTGAGCTCTTTTCTCCCACCATATAAGCCCACTGCATGTAATCGATGTCTAATTATTGGTGGAGTGGCCCTGCTCCATAGTCTTTCCAAGGCTGTCAATCTTTCTGGGAGCAGAAAGCCTCCTGTTTCTCCTGTGGTGTGAGTGGGTTTGAACTGCTGACCATGTGGGTATAAAAACCCCACTGCCACAGAGTCAATTCCAACTCGGGCAACCCTAGATAGAGGGTTTCTGAGGCTATAGATCTTTACTGGAGCAGATAGGCCCATCCTTCTCCTGTGGAATAGGTGGTGGGTTTTTTATCCAACAACAATCAAGTTTTAAAATGGCTTATGATGTTTTTCTCAACATAAAATGACAATAGCTTTATTTTGTGCCTAAGGGAAAATATTATTTTAGGACAGATAACCTGTTTCCTTCAGGAAATTATGGGGGGGAAAAGTTCATGTTCTTAAGACATTATACTTTTCCTTTTAAAAAAAATAATTTTATTGGGGGCTAGTACGCTTATCAAAATCCATACATGCATCCATTGTGTCA
>NW_022103968.1:64799007-64800331 GCF_000313985.2 Echinops telfairi | reverse complement strand
TTCCCCAGGTTGTCCCCTCATATTATATGACAATCTTAAGGTGCTGCTTGCTAACACATGGTCAATGACCATATACTTGGAGGTCAGCTGCTTATAAGTTATCTCCCTGAGGGTTATCAGTCATCTAGAGCAATCATACCCAGTAGTCTGACCCACCCTAAGTAGGGCCCATTCCCTTGTGTTAAGGATAGTTGATTGTTCCCCTGAAGGAGAGCCCAAAGACAAGGTCAAACCAACTCAGGGAGGACCAAGGTTAGGCTGCCATCTTGACCTTAGAGTCCGCCCATCTTGTCACATGTATACCACTAGTGCCTCCCCTTCCTATTGCATGTACACCCTGAGCTCACCCCTTTCCTATTGCATAAATGCCTGTGGTACAACCCCTTCCTGTTAAGATGTAATTAGGGGGACTTGCACATCCCCTAAGTGTACATAAGCTGTTATTGGAAATATATTTGCTCTCTGCGTGGATCTGGCTGCTGAGATCATGGCCATCCGGGAGGTGAGCAATTGCATGCTTTATCTTGTCTTAAGTCTCTTTAATTTTACTCAATTACACAGCTGTTCCTTGGACCCATTCGATTGTGGGGTCTGGTGCCCCACAATCCTAGGGGCTCTATGATGCCAGAGAATTTGAGTAAGACAAAGGTACCCTGGTTGTATATGGGTTATATGTTGGGCTGCTAATTGCAGGGTCCGCAGTTTGAGACCACCAGCCACGTTACTGGATTTGAAAGATGAGGTTTTCTTTTCCCATAAAGATTTACTGCCTCAGAAACTCAATGAGACAGTTCTCTGTCCTACTGGGTTGCTAAAATTGAATCTATGGCAGTTGCATTTTTATTATGGTGGTGAACTAATTGGGTCTTCATTTATTAAAGATGCACCAAAACAAAATAATATACCGTGTACCGTATATACTCGAGTGTAAGCCGACCTGAATATCAGCCGAGGCACCTAATTTTAGCACAAAAATGGCATAAAAAATGTGCTGAAAAACTCTGTTTATACACGACTATATACGGTATATTTATATACATATTCAGTAGAATTTTCATTTACGATAG
Source organism: Echinops telfairi (assembly GCF_000313985.2). Taxonomy (NCBI): domain Eukaryota; kingdom Metazoa; phylum Chordata; class Mammalia; order Afrosoricida; family Tenrecidae; genus Echinops; species Echinops telfairi. The sequence goes on along the minus strand of NW_022103968.1, from coordinate 64,799,264 downwards.
TCTAGTTTTGTTTTAAAGAGTCATTCGCGCTCTCCTCTGATTTAAAAAAAAGTCCTGATGACATGGTTGGGTAAGCATTGGACTGCTAACCACAGGGTTGGCAGTTCAGGACTACCATCTGTTCTATGGACTCTTATATTCCTATAAAGATTTATGGCCTCAGAAATCCTATATTGGGACACTATGAGTTGGAATCTACTCAAAGGCAGTAGGCTTGTTTTTTATTTTGCTTTAACTAATTCCCAATATCTTCAAGT
>NW_022103968.1:64792823-64797569 GCF_000313985.2 Echinops telfairi | reverse complement strand
CTAATCTTTCTCCCATGGAACCACTGCTGGTTTTGAATGCCGACTCACAGCCATGCACACCCAAAAATCAAACCAAACTCACTGCCTATGGTTTCAAACTGCCAATCATGCGGATCACAGCTCAATATATAACCACTATGACACCTGGGCTCCTTGTTGCTCTTAGGGGCCATTTTGTCTCTTCTAACTCCTAGCGACCCTCCCTATGCCCAACAGGACAAAATACTGCCTAGTGCAGCGCCATCTCACAATTGTTATGTTTGAGACCATTGAGACCTAAATCTTCTTAATAGTAACAATATAAACATAAATGCCCTTAACAGTGAAAATGAAAACACACATGGGTAGAATTGGACCACAAGAATGTAAGGTATTAAAAAAACAACTGTAAGATATCTCAATTAAAATGTTATAAAAATAAAAAACATTGAAGTCAGATATATCTTTGTAAAACAGATTTAAATATCTGCTCTTTTGTTAAAATTAGCAATAATGGTTCATAGCAGGTTGTTAACAAATGGTAATTACGGTTCTGTCATGAAGATGCCAAGTAAAAATTTTTAAAGATTCTGCAATAAATGATACTCCATAGATAAAAAGGACTGCTTTCATTAAACATGAAATCTGGATTCTCTCCCCTATCTTTTCAATCTTGATCAATAGTTATGACAGCTCACGATTTTCTAATCTGAGTGGTGCAAAAGGTTAATGCTCTGAGCTGGTAACCCATGCGTAGAAGCACCTCAGCAGAAAAGTCTGGCAATCTACTTGTTAAAAAGTCAGCCACTGAAAATTGGTTGGAGAATAGTTCTCATGACATACATGAGCTGGGGTGCGAGTTGACTCAATGGCAACTGGTTGTTCAGGGCTCCTTAATCTAGTCATGGGAGAGAACAAACCTACCGTATATACTCGAGTATAAGCCGACCCAAATATCAGGCGCTGCATAAAAATGTGCTTTAAAACTCAGCTTGTATACAAGTATATACGGTAAATGGCCTTTATAAACCTAACACAATATCTTCATTTGTAACTGGTTAGTTAGCTAATTCATTAATCAACAAATCTATTTAGGATAGAAGGTACTTGATAAAGCTTTGATTTAAAGTTGATGGCTACTGAAAAAGGTACCCTGGTGGCATAGTAGGTTACAGGTGGGGCTGCATAAGGTACTTATGCATAACCAACCATACTGTCAGCTGTTCACTGTCACCAGCAGCTCTGTTAGAGAAAGATGGCAGTGAGTTGAAAGCTTGGGTGTTGCATATGCTTAACACATGTAGCTGCTAACTGCAATGTATGGCAGCTAGTTTAGTCATTGACTTTAAGTGGATGCTTGATTGTTACTTTCATTTTATCTTTGGTTAGCAGGTTTTCTTCTAATTTCATTTTCCATGAACTTTTTGAAGCTACCCTCATTTATGACTTTTATATCAGAAATGGAAAGAATCTCTTGATCTTATCTTTTTAAAGCTTGAGTTCAAATATGTGTTTTCACTCTACAGCCTATCTAAGACCATGATTTAAAAAAACAACAACTATTAAGCAGTTCGTTTTGATGGAAGTATATTTAATTACATTTAGTTACATTAATTTAATAATATAATCACTATGTTATAATTTTTAATTAAGTGTTGTAGTTGCTACAAGAAAATGAAGAAGTGCTTTATATCCAGTGTGGAACTAACCTGTGTAGCTTACATTATATTTTGATTTAACCCAGTTGGTGTAGATTTGGCTTGGCTTTGAAAAAGTCTAAAGTGGTGAATTCTTTATTAGTTTTAATTCTCTGTAGGTTAGACTATATATTTAGGCTTTAAAAATACTAATTTCAGTGACAGATGTAATTTATACTCTGGTCTGAGTTAGGTAGAACCAAATTTCAAAGTTAAAATTAAAAATGTAACATCAAGGACCATATAAACAAAGATGACTCCAGTTCTAAAACGTTCTGGAAATAATTTGCTTATTCTACAGATGACATATGCCTTTTATTATGTTAGACACCACGGCAAACTAAAAAAACAAAACCTAAACTTAGAGACTTCAAAAGATTTGGGTTCCAGTCTGACTTGGTTTGTGTTTTTTTAAACATTCTTTGACCTACTTAACCTTTCCTAACGACATTTCATCACCTGCATTTGGTACAAATAGAAATTTAAGTAAACCACTGACTGGGAAAAGTCAACACTGCACAGAACTGCCTCTCAAAGAAGTGAGACATTAGGTGATTTATTTGGGAGTGGAGGGAGTTCATTAAGGAAACATTACTTTGTAGTATTTGAACTGCCCCAGAGGTCTAAAAGAAACAATGCTTTGCAACATTACTTAAACTTCAAGTAGAACTAGATAGAGATGACAAAAATACAAGACTACAACCCATTCTTACTAGGTGATATATGTAGATGCAGAAACCTTAAATGAGACGGTCATACACATGCACACAAAGCTTTCAATATGTTAAAAGAAAGACATACTATGACCAAATAGGTATTGTTCAAGGGATGCAAAATTAGGTTCAGTATTGGACAATTAATTCATATTAAGAAGTAATAGGAGATGAACTGATCATTTCAAATATACTGAAAGGTAAAACAACAGGTTTGATTTATGTGATTTTTAAACTTCTGGAACTAAAAAAGCCCTAAAATAATAAAAAATTTTAGTTTTAATAATTTCTATATACAGTAAAACTGACTTTCTTCTACCACCCTCTTTGTGTGTGTGTGTGTGTGTGTGTGTGTGCATTTTTTTGTTTTCACATACACTCATTGCTGCATGAGCACATAAGTATCACTCCCTCTCTTTCTCTACGGCCCCTTCGTAATCGAAGCCTCCACCCACCTGCAATTCCTGACAACTTCGGATCCACTTTACACTACATCGTACCATCTCCCGGATATCATATGAAATGATGTAACACGTTCAGACTGCCTCTTCATAGCATAGAATACCTTTGAAATTTTACTTGCATATACCAAAAGTTCCTTTTGTTTTGAGTTACAGTCTATTTATCTGTTCAGCTGTTGAAAGTCATTTCCAGTTGGGCTGCTGATTACAAAAAAAAAAAGATATCTGTGTATACATTTTTTTGCAGATGCAAGTTTTCATTCCTAGAATAAATACCTAGGAGTGAGATTGATGTACCATTTTGTTTTTTCAGTTTTTTGATGTCCCATTTTGTATCTCACCAACAATGTATGCATGTTCCAATTGCTCTGTGTCTTTGATATTGTCCAAGATAATTTATTTTAGTGTTATTGTTTTTACTTTTATGTATTTTAATAGGTGTCTTATATGTATTAAATAGGTCTCTTGTAGTGATTTTAATGTTAAGTTTTCTAATAACTAAGGATTTTATGATTTTATGGGCCAGCTCTGTTTGGGTTTGTGTGAAGCTTACTTGTGATTAGATTGAGATTGTACATCTTGGCAAGAATGCCACAAACATGCACACAAAAAGGCCCTTCTCAGTGTATCATGTCAGTTTTAGTATATGTGCTGCCGAAGCGAGCACAGGTATCATATCAGGAGGTACAAAGTGTTAGTGCTTCTGAAGCCTGGCAATATTAATTTGGATCATTTTGTTAAGGTGGTTCCTGTCAGATTTTGTCAATATAAAAATGCTATTGTTTTCCTTTTAGAATTCATAACTAGCCTTCGGGAGTTACTTGGATACTGTTGCTGTTGGGTGCCCTTCAGTCAATTCTGACTGATTACAGATTTCTATTTCTCATCGTATTTTCACCTCCCTAATGCTAGCATCTATTCATGCTGGCAACCACTATTACAATGTTGGTGGTTATTTAAGATTATTTCCACCATTCTGTGTATAATTACATTGAACGAATACTGAAAGGAAAAGCTGTCCCTCCACGCTGTACATGTATGTATGTATTATGTATTTCTGTCAGTATAAACTCATGGATGTTTATTTTAACCTATGAGTTATAATTCATACTGCCATTTGTTTTGCTGCTCTACTTGTGCCAGATTGGACCATTGTTTTTCCAAGTTTATCTTTCAATATACCCTCATAATTTTTCAAGTACTTTCTTACTTTTTAGCTCCACAATAAGTTCCTCGCTTAAATTGAGTTCTCCCTACCCTAGCATTTCTTCAAGGAACCCTAATCCCTTTTGTAAAGATGAAACTGAGGTACAGACATAACTGACAGGACGAGGGAGAACAGAAACAGAAATAGCTTTACCCCTACCCTTCAGTTTTAGTTGGCTACCATATGTACCCCTGGATTTGGTCTGGCCCCTGCCATATTACCTGGACCTCACCCCTGGAGTGTTTGTATACAGTAACTTTTTCCCTGTGCCCCTTTTGCATTTTTCTTTTCTTTTTAATAAACTAACCTCAGCGGACTCATGTTGTACTTGCCCTTTTGTGCTTGGCTTACCTTCACTTAGCATAATTTCCTCCAGTTCTTCCCATGTGGTGATATGCTTCATGCGTTCACCACTGCGTTTTTGTGATACATAATACTCCATTGGATGTATGTACCACAGTTTTTTAATCCATTCATCTGTTGATAGAAATTTGGGTTGTTTCTAACTCCTTGCAATTGTGAAATGTGCCGCAATGAACATTGGAGCACAGATGTCTGGCCGTGGTGTGTTTCTTGCCTCTTCTGGGTAGATGCCCAGTAGGGGGATTGCTGGGTCATATGGTAGCTCAATTTCCATCTGTTTTAGATATCACCAAATCGATTTCCATAGTGGCTGTACATACCTACAG
>NW_022103968.1:64789897-64792122 GCF_000313985.2 Echinops telfairi | reverse complement strand
TGATGATTTTATTTCTGGGTTTTCAGTTCTTTTCCATTGGTCTGAGTATCTGTCATTGTACCAATACCACGCGGTTTTGACAACTGTGGCCGTATAGTACGTGCTAAAGTCAGGTAGAGCAAACCCTCCCACTTTGTCCTTCTTCTTGAGGCGTTCTCTGCTAATTCTGGGCTTCCCCCCCCCACCATATGAAGTTGGTAATCTGTTTTTCCAATTCTTTGAAGAAGGATGGTGGTATTTGTATCGGGATAGCATCGAACTTATATAGTGCCTTGGGCAGAACTCAAACCTTTACTATATTGAGTTATTCTTCCATTTGCTGAGGTCACTCTTGATTTATTGTAGTAGTGTTTTATCATTTTCCTCATACAAATCTTTCATTTTTTTAGTCAGCTGTATCCCTAGGTATTTTAATTTGTGCTTGGCTATTGTAAAGGGTACTACCTTTTTAATCGTCCCTTCTATGATCTTGTCTGATGTGGAGAGCAGTCCAATAACTTAGGTTGGTTGATTTTGTATCCTGCCACTCTGCCATATTCCTATATTGCTTCCAACACTCTGCTTGTGGAGTTTAGGGGATCTTTGATGTGTAGAATCATATCGTCTGCCAATAATGATAATTTCACCTCTTCCTTCCCTAGATGAATACTTTAATATCTTTTCTTTGTCTTATGTTGTTAGCTAGGACCTCCAGTATGATGTTAAATAGGGGCATCCTTGTCTGGTCCCCTTTTTCAATGGAATTGTTTTTGTCTTTTCTCCATTAACTACCATGTTGGCTGTTGGTTTTACTTACGTAGCTTGTATAATTTTGAGGAATTTTCCTCCTATTCTTATCTTCCTGAGTGTCTTACACAGGAATGCGTGTTGGAAGTTGTCGATTGCTTTTCCTGCATCTATCTATATTATCATGTGGTTCTTAACATTTTTCCTGCCAATGTGGTGAATAATGCTGATGGGCTTTTGTTTGGAAGTTTTCCGTCTTTTTCTATGTTCTGGAAGAGTTTGTGTAGGATTGGTGTCAGTTCTTCCCGAATGCTTGGTAGAATTCTCCTGTGAAGTCACCTGGCCCGGGGGATTTTTTTGTTGGTAATCCCTTGATAACCTTGTCTGTTTCTTCCATTGCTACGAGTCTGTTGAGGTTCTTGACTGGGATAGTCTAGGGAGGGATTGTGTTTCCAAATATTTGTGCATGTCTTCCAAATTGTTAAATTCATTAGAGTATAGACCTTCATAGTATTGTGTAATTATCATTTTGATTTCGTTAGGGTCCGTTGTAATGTCCCCTGTTTCATCCCTCATTCTTGAAAATTTCATTGTTCCTTTCTTTCTTTGGTTAGGTTGGCCAGCGGTCTATCAATTCTGTTAATTCTTTCAAAAAATCAGATTTTAATGGCATTTTTTCCATAGTTTGCTTGTTTTCCCTCTCCTGTATCCCAGCTCTGATTTTTATTATATCTATCCTCTTGCTATTAGTAGGGTTGTTCTGTTGACTCTGCTATAATTGGTGTAAGTTTTGAGCCGGCATATCATCCATGAGTCTCTCTTCTTTTTTAATGTGTGCATTTATTGCTATCAGCCTTCCTCTGATAAATGCCTTTGCTGTATCCCACAGGTTTTGGTACGTCGTTTTTGTTCTCATTGGTTTCTAGAAACTTCCTGATTTCATCTCTGATCTGGGTCAATACCCACTCCTTTTGCAATAGAGAATTGTTCATCCTCCAATTGTTTGCCCTTCTTTTCTTCACCGTCCTTCTGTTAATTTCCAGACTTATGGCACAGTGATTGGAGAGAGATGTCTGTATAATCTCTATGTTTGAATTTACTCAAGTTCGACTTGTGTCCCAGCATGTGGTTTATTTTCGAATGTGTGCCATGTGGGCTTGAAAAGATGTGAATTTTTTTGCCTTTGGGTCGAAAGCTCTGAAAATATCAAGTCAAGTCGTCCAGTTGTACTGTTTAGATCTGTAACCTCCTTGTTGAGTTTCTTTTCCAATGATCTGTCTTTTTCAAAGAGTGGTGTATTAAAGTCACCACCTATAATTGTTGAGCCTGCGATTTCTTTTTTCATCTTTTGGAGTGTTTGATTTACAAATTTCGCAGGTCTCTCGTTAGGTGCATATATATTTATTATGTTCACTGGCTCTTAGTCTACTGTTCCCTTGAGCATTATATAGTGCCCCTCCTTGCCTCTTGTTATGGCCTGTATATTGAGTTCAATTTTG
>NW_022103968.1:64780976-64789565 GCF_000313985.2 Echinops telfairi | reverse complement strand
TTGCCTTCTTTCCACTATTGAGCAATGCTATCCTGGGGGCTGTTTTCTCCTTGTCTCCCTATGGGTGGAGTTGTTCTATGTGCCGGTCTCTTATTTGCCCTTGGTGAGCGTTGATCTTCTGCCCATACTGGATTGGCAAGGATCTTTTGTAGGGCTGGGTTTCTTTTATGTATTCTTTGAGGTTGTCCTTGTCTGGGAAGACTTAACTTCTTCATCTACCATAATAGATAATTTGGCTGCGTAAAGTATTCTTGGGTTTGCGCTGTTTTCCTACAATTTTTGGAATATGTTACTCCATTCTCTCCTCTTCTTTATCATTTCTGCTGATAGGTCTCTGAACATACTCTTATTAGGGTACCTTTATATGTGACTGTTTGCTTTTCCCTTCTCCTTTTCCTCATAGTTGGATAATTTGACTATTATGTGTCTTGGTGACTTATTGGGATTCAGTCGGGCTGGTGTTCTTTCAGCCTCCCAATTGCTTGATTTTCATTTATTAAGCTGGGGAAGTTTTCCTCTAAGAATTCGCTCACTATTTTCACTGTTGACTTCTTTGTTGTGTCTTGTTCTGGTAGTCCAATTATTCTAATATTGTTCCTCTTCATAGCATCAGACATGGCTCTCAAGTGTTCTTCAGCTTCTCTGATTGTCTTATTTGACTGGTTTTCCCATTTGATGAGGTCTGCTTGGTTATCCTTTAGGTCACTGGTGCGATTCTCTGCCTCCTCAAGTCTGTTGGCAAAGTCTGTCAATTTGCCCCTGGATTTAGTTATTTCATCCCTTAACTCTAGTATTTCCCTTTGGTGCATTGCCTTTATCTCCTCTATCATTTCATTTTTCTTCTGCGTTGCTTCCCTCATATCCTTTATGACTCCTAGCAGCATTCTGAAAATTTCTTATTGTGGCAGGTCAATATCTGCTTCTTCTATGCACATCGTTAGGTTCATGACTACTTCCGGCATTTTCTTCTGTTTCGCCTGCTTTTTTGTTGAGGCTGTTAGAACTAGTTGCTGTTTACGTGTTGTTTTAGAGGATCCTGGAGCCATCTTCCTGAGTCAAAGAGCACTGGGATTTCTCTTGGGGGACTCGTCTGAGTCCTTCTATGAGCTACCTGCCGGTAGCTGTACTGAGGGGTCAGGCTATCGCTATATCTTCCTGTGGTTTCACTCGTACTATAGCCGTCCAGTATTCCGTTATTTGGAATATGAGTTGGATATTCCTCCCATGCGACGCTGGTCAGGTTGTGGGCCCACAAGGGCGTCGCTTCACTGGCTGATCTCTAAGTAGGCCTCATGGTTGCTTGGAGCACCTCGGGTGGCCTGCAGTGTTTCCCTCTGCAACTGGAGTGCCAAGAAGGTCGTGTGGGTATACCCTTCTTAGTGTAGATCTCTGTAGCTGGCAGGGGGAATTACCATAGACAGAGAGATTGCCTTGGTGGTCGGGTGGATGTTCCCACAGTAGGGTGGAGCCCCATCAGTGGTGGGCAGGCGTTTCCCCCAGTCACTTGTCGGGCCTCGGGGTTTAGGCTGGAGATGCCCCCACTGTTTGTAGGGGAGAACCCCTGAATCTAGGTGTATGGAAGGGGACTGGCGTGATTTCCCCAGCTGGGTGAAAAGCCAACAAATGCGGGTGTAAGCCTCCCCAGTTGGGCCTTCAGAGTCGCCCTAGGCGGAGGGGAGTGGCCTGGAAGCCGCTAGTGGCTTGTGAAAGGGAAGAGAGTGAAAGGAGGTTCTGAGGTTCCGTGACCTAGGCCAACAACTCAGGGAGGTCATGCTCAGCAGCTGGGGGCGTTTTTTTTAAAAAGGTGGTGAAGAATGTATGGCAATTATGGCAATTAGCATATGGGGTCTGGAAACTGAGAATTGATTGTCAACTCCTTGCGGCTTTCTTTGAACCCAGAGCCTTTGGTTTCACTGGCTATATTATCTGGCGATTATCTTATCTGGTGCCGTCTGCTGCTGACCTTTGGGATGTTCCAGGAATACCGTGCAGGGCCCTGACCTGCTTCAGCTTAGTCCAAACACCTTTATTGATGTTTACAAACCAAAATTTGAGTACTAAGTATGCTCATACTCATATTCACATAACACAGCTATCTATTTACTTTTATTGGTTTATCTGTACATATATTAGAAACCATAAGTTATCTTGATGTCTTCCAATTCAGTCCAGTAAGAAGGGATTCATTCTAGTTTTCACCCATCATTTGTAGGTCCTTTCTCTGACAAAAGACCTAATGTTTCAGAAACACGATATAGGGTCACTGTGAGTCAAAATGGATTGAATGACAGTGGGTTTTGTTTAAGTTTTGGTTTGCTCTAACAGTGAAAAATACTACATCTCTGTCATATATTTACTTATTTGTTCAAATCTAGTGTAGACACTATAATTTTAGAAACTAGCTTCAGAATAGCTAAGACATACCCTTGTGAAAAATCCATTTAAAAACCCAGACTCTGAAACCCCACACTGCCGTGGAGTAGATGCTTACTCAGAGCCTGATAGGATAGGGTGGGACTGCTCTTGGGAGTTTGCAAGACTGTAACTCTTTAAAGGATTAGAAATGCCCATATTTCTCCCGAGGAGCAGCTGGCGGTTTGAGCTAGTGCAGAATAGAATGGATAGAATAGAATAGAATGCAGAAGCTTCCAAAATGTTTGTGGGGAATTTCTGTTATCTTTCAGTTCCATTTTTTTCCATAAGCTTTTTGAAGCCCCCTCACATTACTCAGTGATTTCAGGAGTCATATTAACTTACACTTCTTCCTTGGAGCCGTTCACTCACCCTGGGATTGGACAAGGCCTCTTTCATATTTCTGATGGTTCACAAGGTAGATCTGGGAACAGGGCTTACTCCTCACCATCTTACCACTTGGGCTTGCCTAATGTGTTGGGAGCAGGAGTTGCGTCTAGCTTTATGGTGATTTTTAATACTTTTTTTCCCCCAAATGGCACTCTCTCCTTTGGCCTTCCATTATGTTTTCACAGTATGCAGTGGTGACCCTCGACTTCCTCCTCTTACCTTTCACACTTAACCTTCCTCAGTACCTTAATTTACCCTTCAATTACACAACCACCCCTTGAACCCATTCAGTTGTGGAGGCTGGTCCCCCACACGAGGAGTGTTACTTTCTGTTGTACTTGGGGTTACTATGAGTCGGACTCTTCTTGACAGCACCAACAGCAGCAAAATAGAGATGATCTCCCAGGAATCAGTCAAATTCAATTAAAAAAAAAATCATTTTATGGGGACTCATACAACCCTTATCACAGTCCATTCATACATCAGTTGTATAAAGCACATTTGTACATTCATTGCCCCCATCATACTCAAAGCATTTGCTCTCCACGTAAGCACCTGGCATCAGCTCCTCATTTTCCCCCTTTCTCTCTGCTCCACCCTCCCTCATGAACCCTTGATAATTTATGTTATTATTTTGTCATATCTTACACTGTCCAACGTCTCCCTTCACCCACTTTTCTCTTGTCCGTCCCCCAGGGAGGAGGTTATATGTAGATCCTTGTAATCGGTTCCCCCTTTATACCCCACCCTCCCTCCACCAAATTCAAAATTTTCAGTAACATTACAGACCATTTATGTAAATTTAATAGGTGCCCTGGTGACTCAATGATTAAGCACTCAGCTGCTGATAGATTGGCAGTTCAAAGGGAGTTCTAGAAAGGTTTCAGCTAAGAAAACCTTGTTGGGCAGTCCTACATGGTCATGTGAGTCTCTGTGAGTTGGATCCCACCAGATAGCACTCGGCAACAACTCATCTAGGTTAATGGCAGTTACTGTTTTTATGGTCAACACATATTTGGGGGGGTATCAGCCCCGATGGCACATGGGTTAAATTCTCAGCTACTAACCAAAAGGCTGGCAGGTTAAACTTACTGTGCTCTGTGAGGGAAAGACGTAGCAAAGTACAGCTGTGGAAACCCTATAGTTCTACTTAGGATTGCTATGACTTGCAGTAGATTTAATGGCAAGGGGTGTGGTTTTCAGTGTTAGTATTGCATGTAACACCCTTTGTAATGAAGCATTACAAACATCAGTAAACTAGGTGTACCTGTTACGTTTACATTACTGCCTGGTGTGTTTTGATAATGTGATCTAGGTTGTAGCTTTTCAGTAAAATTAAGAAAAAATGCACACATCTGTGTCATGAATACTGAGGTGTAATTATCTCTTATACCTTAGTTGGGCATACTGTAGAGTATGGAATTTGGCAACTGTAACTTTTACCACTGTAATTTGTTCAGAATTTCAGTAGCCTTTTTCCCCCTTGCTGTTTCAAGATTAAATGGGATGGCGGAATGTTGTGTAATACTGTTTTCTAATAATATATGAAAGTGAAACACTTGTGTCCAAATGAACCTGTGGGAAATTATCACTGGCATCTATTCTAGAATGGAAGTGCACATGAAATGGTAAGGCAAAAGGATAGAATGTCTAAGGTCTTAACTTTTCAACCTTGAAAATCCTCAAATTCCATCTTGTTAGTGCTGTGGAATTGGTATTCTCCAGAGAAGCCTACTGGAGGAGCTACTGGAGATTACAATTACAAAGTGGATTGGCAGTTTACCACTTTACCATGAGAAACAGATACTTCCATTTTCTAGTCAACCCAGGTGCTGGTTAACTGAAAGGTCAACAGTTCAAACCCATTAGCCACTCCACAGAGGAAAGGTGAAAGTTCTCTGCAGATTTACAGCTTCTGAAATCCACAGGGGGTAGTTCTACTCTGTTCTATCAGGTCTCTATGGGTTGAAATTGACTTGATAGCAGTGAGTTTAATCTGTAGTATGTTGTCTTTTGCGGGTATCCAGATTATAATAAATTTGCCTGGTGAGCATGGAAATAGAATAAAGGGGCATTAACTTTAAAATTCAGGCACTTGTTAGCTTTTGGCTCTAATGGCCCATTAAATCCAATTCTGTGATTCTTATGTAGTTGCCACTGAGCTGATCAAGGCACCTTGACGAGTGCTTGCTTTGCAGTGTCTTTCCCATAGAACAACCTTCTTTCCAGGTTACAGAGAGTACTGAACCATTCTCTGCATATACTACCTATGGCAGATACTGGTAAATTTATGTCCTGGAGTGGTGGTAGCCAGATTTAAGTAGATCTTGGAAGTGCACTTTTGGCCTCAGAGCTAACAGATGTAGGTAGCTCTCACCAACAGTGTGGAGTCACAATTTTTAAAAGTATAACAGGTTTATTTAGGCAATGCTAGGACTGGAAAAGTAAAGCAGTGCTTCTTTAAATGTACACATTTGGCAAAGGTAAAAAAGTAAGGATAATTTATACATAAAGGTACTGGCAGATATCTTAAGGCAGGATAAGGATGAAGCCTGGAAATCTAATATTTTAGTGAGTTGATCAGGATGATCTAATCATCAGAGTATTGGGATATTAACTAAGCCTTATTTCAAGGCGCTCTGGTGGCACAGATGTTAAGTGCTCAGCTGTTTTGGACATGCCACCCAGAGGGATCAAACACTGCAGGGGCTGCCTTGTTTACTGCAGGGGAGGGAAGGAGTCTCAGTGAGATGCATGAGCATGGAGACAGTAACTGCAGCAGAGGACTCAGCCTTGCCAGTGGTAATCAGGATGACACAGAATGGACAGTGCTTTGCCAGAAGTTAGAGTTTACCCATTGCTTGTATCCATCGATTGATCAGTTGATCAATCAATCATACCATACCTGGTTTCAGTTCCTTTATCTGTAACATAAAAGTACTTAATTAAATGTTTTTTAGGTCCTGCAAAATTGAGTATTCCTCAGCTATGCAATTTCTGCAGCATTGCCAACAACATGTTTTCAAATTTGGGGATTTTTGCCAATGTAATAGGTGCGAAACAGTATGTCATTGTAGTTTAATTTGCATAATTAAATTGTTAAGTTGCAAGTACTGTAGATAAGCAATATTTTGAGTTTAATCTTAACATTAGATATGGAAAGAGCAATGATACAGTTTTAAAGATTTTTAAATATCTGTTTTAGTTTCTTGTTGGGTTGATAATTTTTGGGGGCTATAACAAAATTATCTTTCAATTCCTTCTTTGATATTTCTTGGTTAGAAATATGTCTTCATCTTTTTAAAAATAATTTCAAAGCTATTTACTAGAGGCATTGCTTTTTTTTGTTGGGAAGGGTGGGTGGTCAGGAAGAAAAAAAGCGCTGATTTTGTTTAATTTAACCCATGTTGTAAATGTAGATATTAATCTTCATTACTGCATAACTGCTGCTAATTAGCCTATTGAGTTTTCCATACTCAATGAGAAAGATAATCTCCTTAAACCAGTTTAAATGGTCTCTCAACAAAGACTAATGCACTAAATCAGTGGCACTATTTCTTTACTACAAAGGTAGGGATAAATTGTAGTAGTCTGTTCGCTGATTTGTATTTATTTGGCATCTTTGAAAATACCCTAGTGAGGATAATTAGATTGATCTTTTGATGTGTACTTCAGAAACTGAAATTAAAAACCAGTGGTGAAAATCGAGTTAGTCATTTTGAAGGACATCAGAACATAAATATAAAGTTAGTAAAACTCAAAATATCCAAAGTTTGAAATTCCCTCGAGCCACAGCATTCAAAATTCTCAAAACCAATGTTATTAGGTAGGTTTATTGTGCCAACTTGGTTGGCCCTTATGAATATGTGGGATTCATCAGGTTGCAGTTTGATTGGAGGACAAAGAGATAAATGGCTCTGCAAGGCCCGCCCACCTCTCTCTTGCTCTCTGGTGATCAAAGCGTGCTGGAGTTTGCTTGCTGCTGCTTTAGCTAGTTCTCTGCCTCAACCTGTGAGCTAAACCACCTGTTGGCTAAGCCAGCCCGTGGATTGTGTAGCAAGGGCTTGAGGCCTGCTTTACCCTGCTGCTGCTTGAACTTGAACTTGAGCTTGAGGCTGGTGGATTCTGTTGCCTTGCATGGCTTCAGTTCCATATCCCATCAGGACCTGCTTCTCTAAGCTCCTGTTGGTGACCCACCCTGCTGCCTGTTGCCTGTGGGCCGAGACTCTGCTTGACTCTGCTGTCTGTTTCCGGAGCCCATGTGAGTTGAAGGACTTCCAGTATATTCACTGTTCCACAGAAGTGAGTTGAACTGAACCCTCTGTACTGCTGTGTGGATTAATTAGCTGTTATATCCCTTCTTGATGTATAAACCTATTCATATATATATATATATATATAAAATCATAAATGTTCTGGTTTTGTTTCTCTAGAGAACACTGCTTAACACCACCAATAAATCTTGATGTAATGTGCTTTTAGTCTCTCAAGTGAAACATATTTAATGGCACGTGCTAGCTTGGGTCTGGCACACCTTCCTCCTCAAATGATGCATGACTGGCCCAATCTATGGTATTTCCAGTAATCCCATGTATATGTGAAAGTTAGATAATAAATAAAAATGGGTAAAGAAGAATTGATGCCTTTGAATTATGGTGTTTGTAAAGAATACTGAATATATCATAGACTGCCAGAAGGACAAATAAATCTCTGTTATAATAAGTATATCCAGTACAGTGCCTTAAAAGCAAAGTTGGCCAGACTTCATCTCAAGTACTTTAGACATGTTACCAGGAGAGACCAGACCCTGAAGAAGTCTGTCATGATTGGTGAAGTAACAGGTCAGCTAAAAGAGGAAGACCCCCAACAAGATGGATACACACAGAGGCAGTTGGCTCAAGCATATCAATAATTGTGGGGGTGGTGCAGAACCAGGCAGTGTTTAATTTTGTGGTATATAGGTTCACTATGAGTATGGAGGTTTGCTATGAGTTGAAACTGACATATTGGCACCTAACAACAAGGGTACATCAGAGATAAGACAGTACGAAAAAGACAAAAGGAACCCTAAAACTCATCTACCTAATTATTTGGTGTAAACTTTTCCCCAAGGAAGGGAGAGGAGCTTTTTGTGCACATGACCTGTTCGTGGCAGAGTTTAGACTAGATCTTGAGTCATTGGGCTCCATTTCATTTTTCTACCTTATTCCTTAGTTTTTGTTTTAAGTCTCTGGTGTTTTTGTTTCTGTTGTGCGTGTTGCTTATACAGTTAAATGTTAATGTCTATTAGATACTGTATCGTATAGGTTTGTTTTATTTTTCTTTATTAGTTTCTGTATATACTACCATCTTCATCTACGACCTCATCATCTCATACCTGGGTTTTCCGCTTCTCTGTACCTTTCCTCCCTATTCCCCGTTCTGCTGGTGATGGACATATTGTTTAGTTAGTATTCCACCATGCGCTTTCCTGCTTCAGAGTTTGATTTAGCTTTCTATTATACATGAGATCAATGAAAAATGCCAAGTATCTTCTTAAATAATTGTGCCTTATCATGTGATTGTGTTCAGCCACTCACCAGGTCTGTTTAGGTATCCTGACCTTGTCATCCAGCCTTCGACGTGGTTTGCTTATGCCAGCTTTTGAATGAGTTAGGCTGCTTTTCGCTTTGTCTTAGGAGTAATGTAAAAATATATATTTGTTTTTGATTTTTTGGTAGCCAAAAGCAGTTAATGCGTGATTTGGAAAAATGTTCTTTTAGGAAAGAATCGGGGAAGAAGTTGACA
>NW_022103968.1:64778306-64779475 GCF_000313985.2 Echinops telfairi | reverse complement strand
TTGGGCTGAGATCCTCAAGGTCAGCAGTTCAAAACCACCAGCTACTCCATGGGAAAAAGACAGTATGTTCTACTCCCATAAAGAGTGACAGTCTCAGAAATTCCAAGGGGTAGTTCTGCCCTGTTCTAGAAAGTCACTATGAGATGGACTTGACTTGAGTTTGAGTTTTAAAAAAAAAGTGTAGATACCTGTACTTTATCATGGACTATGGTCTAGAGTACAGAATGTTTTAATTGCCAGGAGAGTGCTGAGTAATTTCCCCCCTGAAATGGTGGCGGAAACAATACGTTTTGGGACCTGTGCTCTCTATGATCCTGTGGCACACCGGCCTCTCAGTGGCATACAGTGCAGTACTCCCACATGCGGCTTCCAGTGAGACCCATGTGCTGCCCTTTCTGCTTGAATGACTTCCTCTGGCACTCTGAAGGACACCTTTCTAGCAAGGGCCCCCGAAATGGCACCTTCTTTTAGATGGCTTCCTCCATCACCACAGAAGACAGCTGTCCAGCAAGGTCTGCTGCACATGCTTGCCTGTGCTCAGCCTTTTGCTGAGAAAGCAGGGATAATATGAATAGCCCTCAGCCCTGTGTTCCTTTCTTGCCGCTCCACTTCAGCTGTAGAAGTCTGTTCCTTACATCTGCTTTCTCTTTACCTTATAGTATTCACTGCACATGAAAAATTACTTGTATTAAACTTTCCCTGTTCAAATGATCGTGTTGTTTCTGTCTCTTATTCATCAGCCCTTGACTTAGATACTTGGGTTTATAATTAGTCCCTTTCGAAGGAGATTGTCCTGAGGATTAAATGAGATAATATATCCAAAGTGTTGAGAGTAGTAACTACTATAGAGTAACGATTTAATCCGTGTTCATTGGCAATATCGATGATATCGTTCTCATCGTCGTCACTGCTGCCACTACTAGCAAGGAGTAACATTTCTACTTTTTGTCTACAGGATGTTTCGTCTTCGCTCACTCTCTACGTTGGCAGAACGAACTTTGGGCACTCGTTGGTACCATGGAGGATCGCAGCCCATGCAGATTAGGAGACGACTAATGATGGCAGCATTCCTGGGAGCATCAGCAGTGACTGCGAGTACTGGTCTCTTGTGGAAGAGGTGAGTGTTACCTTGTTCATAGCATGCACTTTCATTCTTCAGATATTCTCTG
>NW_022103968.1:64774861-64776866 GCF_000313985.2 Echinops telfairi | reverse complement strand
ATCCTTGGTAATTTATAAATTGTTATTATTTTTTATATCTTCCACTTACCGATGTCTCCTTTTACCTATTTTTTCTGTTGTCTGTCCCCCAGGGAGGGGGTTATATGTAGATCATTGTGATCGGTTCCCTCCTTCTCCCCCCACCTTCTGCCTTTTCCCATTTTTAATTAGATTATTCATCTTTTTCTTGATAAAGTGTTGTAGTTTTTCATAGGTTTTAGAGATTGGTCCTTAATCCAATATGTCATTCATTGCCAAAAAGGTTTTCCCAGTCTATAGGTTCTTTTTGTACTTTTTGATGAAGTTTTTTGATATACTTAAGCGTCTTACTTCTGTAGGTCCAGTCATCTATTTTGTCTTCTGTTGTGTGCATGGTTCTTGTTATATTTGGTAGCAAGTTTATGCAGTGCTAATTTGTCCCTTTTTTCTCATTGATGATCTTCATAGATAGCCCTGAGATTTACATTTAGCTCTTTAATCCATGTTGTTTGTTTTGTATACGGAGTGAGTATGGATCCTGTTTCGTTTTTCTGCAGATGGAAATCTAATTTTGTTCTGACCATTTTTTAGAGAGACTATCTCTTCCCCATTTAATGTTTTTGACCTTTTGTCAAAGATCGGTTGTCTTTGGGTGAATGGGTTTATCGCTGGGTTCTTTACTCTGTTCCATTGGCCTAGCATTGTACCGTACCAGGTTATTTTGACTACTATGTCTGTGTAAAGATTTTTGTTTTGTTTTGTTTGTTTGTTTTTGGCTGTGTAAAGATTTTGAGGTCAGGAAATGAGAGGCGCCTTATTTTGTTCTTCGTAAGTAGTTCTTTCCTTATCCTGGGTCTCTTTTCTCTCTATATAAAGTTGGTATTTAGTTTTTCCATTTCTTAGTTTAAAGAATGAAGTTGGGATCTGGATTAGAATTTCATTAAATAGATTTCTTTGGATCGTAATGACATTTTCACAATATTAAGCCTTTCTATCCATGAGCATGGAACTTTCTTTCATTTATGTCAGTCTCTTGATTTCTTATAATTATGTTTTTGTAATTTTCTTTGCACAAGTCTGATATTTGTCTGCTTAGGTTTATTGCTAAGTATTTCATCTTTTGCATGACTATTGTAATTATATCTGTCAGGCTAGGATGAAAGAAAACCAGTAACACTAATATAAGAAAGAGCTTTGTGTCAAGAAATTATTTTATAGCAAGAAGGTGTCCCCACCTAGTCTAACTCAGTCCATGAGTCCCATGCTATATGAGTCTGGAGCTCTCAGACTCATGTAACTACAGGGCGATACCACAGAAAGGTGAAGTGGGAAACAGAGAGGTCACAGGCTGGTGGGGGCAGAGTTGCATAGATCCAAGGTTGGTAGAAACGTACGTGGCAGGGCACACAGTTTGAAGGTTGGTTCCGAGGGTCAGTTGCCCACATGGCATCGCCTGTGGAGACAGACATAGATCCCAGTAAGGAGGAAAGTGAAGGACCACAGAGGGGAGAAGTTCCTAGTGTCTCATCTTTTTTTTCTTCTTCTTTACACCTCCCAATGTTTTTCTTTCAAATTTTCAGTATTTTTTCTTTCTTTTTTTTAAAAGTTTTATTGGCACTTCATCCACGCATCATACAATTCAATAGCTCAATCATATCAAGAAGAGTTGTACAAGCATGACCACAATTAATTTTCGAACTATCAGCATGTTTAAGAGTGCCAATGTGCACAAGATTATTGGGGACTACCATGGGCCTGGGACTTGCTAGGGGTTCTGGGAAATGTAGTCCCAAAATGTTGGCATGGGCTCTGCACATGCTTTGTCCAGATCTACACCTTTACTCCCATACCATGTCTCATTTTCCCCCTGAGATATTTCATGCACATTCTTTTTTGTGGGATCAGTGGCAGAGGTCTATCCTTTAGGTTTGTTTTTTTTAAAACTGTTTTATTAGGTCCTAGTGTCTCACTTATAAAAAGGCTGCACTTTTTATAAGTGCATCATCAGGCTGTAACCAGATTGATT
>NW_022103968.1:64772577-64774045 GCF_000313985.2 Echinops telfairi | reverse complement strand
ACCTTCTTTTAAACAGAAATTTCCTGTTGTATCTGAGACATTGTTTACTATTTTTCTTTTTCTTTGTTGATTCTGCAGTGGTCATTGTCCCTAGCTGTAACTGTTGAAGGTGCAGGGTTGGCTAGGCAGTTAGAACAGTTGGCTCTAACAAGTGCATCCGGAAAGGAATCATAACAAACAAAACCAAAAATCACAGCACAAAGATACACACTGATATCAAGACTGAGCTAATAACTCCCTTCTTCCTCCCCTACCCCCCACCCCAACCACAAACACCCAAGCCAGAACCAACAGCTGCTTTCTCTTTCTCAGTCACCAGCGTGTGCATGTCAAGGGCCTGTCCTGGGTGCCAACAGTAGGGCTGCTGCTTTGGGTGCACCTGGGTGAGAGGTGGTGACATCTATGGTCAACAGAGGATTGGGGGGATTTAGGTATAACTCCACTGCTATTATCCTGAGTCTTTCCACTTGTGGTTTATCCAAACAGTAAAAGAATAGGGAAAGACTCAGAGAAACACCAAAGTCCAGAATCAGACCGGGATCAGATCATCCTTTTCTTAAGGCCTCCTGCCTGAGGGAGATCTCCTTGGTCACCAGGGATTGTGGGCACCAGGAATGGTTCTAGCTCTTTGTGTCTGTGTTATCAAGCCAAAGCCAGAAGAAGGAAAGGGGGTTGCGGGGGGAGAAAGAAAAAAATATAATGCAAGAAGAATGGAGGGGAGGAAACTCCTGGCCTTTCGTCACAGGCCTACTATAGCCCTAGTAGCAATCATTCTTCTCTTCTTGGAGCCTCTGCTGGAACTGTGCAGGAGCTGGGGGTGAGGGGTAGATTGCTGCCTCCACCTCGGGGCAACTGAGTGTGAACTTATGTGCCTGTGTCCCAGGGCACTGTGGGAAACCTGCTATGATTCAGTCTCCCTTAGGTTTGCCATCCATATTTGGTGGGTCTGTGTTTTGCCCCACTTGAGAGCAGTCACGCTGTGGTGCAACTGCCTCCTTGGTGAACTGGGTTGAATTGTGGGTATTCCTGCCTGTTCACCTGGCAGATGTGGAGAGCAGGGGCTTAACCCCGCCGTCTGACTATTGAGTGCTCCAGGAACTGTTCCGCATGCGAGGGGGGTGGGGTGGGGCGCGCATTGAGGCTTGCAGGTGACCAGCTGAGAGTTTGCTACTCCTCTTCTTCTCTTTGTGTGGGTTCAACCCTCACGGTTCATCTTTCGGGATTCAGCACACTTAAACTGTTTTTCCTCAAAGATTTTGGTCTCTAGATTTTCCTTCCAAAGACTTTTTATCCTGTGGGTTTACTGAAGTGCCGTATTAATGCTCATACTCTGATACTTCTATGGTAACTTTTTAAAGGTTCACTACTTGAGTTAGTTAATTGTGCCAACCTGGCCGATAAACACATGTGGGGCTAATTGAAAGGCGGAGGGATAAATGGGTGGTGAGCCTCGCCTTTCTAGTTCTCG
>NW_022103968.1:64769729-64770896 GCF_000313985.2 Echinops telfairi | reverse complement strand
ACCCCTGGTCCTGAGAGGTTCCTCTGTCCTAGATTCCCTATACCGCTGATTTTCATATAACAACTTGGTCTTTGGAACCTAACTATCTGGATTAGTGAGGAGTGGGTCTATTTTTTAAAAATTATTTTTATTTTGCATTGTCTTTTCCATAATGAACCTTCAGTAATTGTTTGCTGTATTGGACAAGAGGAATTGTGTGTTAATTCAGAGTAGGACTGGATCACTAAAAGTGAAGTTGATAAATATATTCTTATATTTCTCAAACTTTCATCTTAGCTTTTTTTGTGTTCCTTTTTTATCTGTATTGTGAAGCTAAGTTAAAGAGACTGATCATAAAATAGGATTTGCCAAGGTTGGCATATTAGTTAATAACTCCCTCACTTCTATAATCCAAATGGCTTTGAAATGGTTGTTTCCCTAAAATGCAATTTAAGGAAATTTGAAATATATTAGTAGCAAAATATATTAATATGGTATATAGTTGAGATTTAAGAGATTTCCAGTGAAGCTTAAAGTTTATAGACAAAATACTGATTTGTAAGTTAGAGAACAACTGTCAAGAAAATGATCTTGAATTAAAAGAAAATGGTAAAGAGGAAAGTTAATGACAGATGTAAAATAGAAAGGAAAAACAGATTGATGGAAAATAGAAAACACATTTAACTTATCTGTAGGTGAAATATTCGTAGACATGCACATAAAATCAGACTAGTCTGTTAAATCATACCGAAGCAGAGTAGTTACCGAGGAAGAAACTCATAGTATCTTTTGTATCAGACTGAGGTTGTTGAAGAAAATGAATGAAAAACTGTTTTCATTTTCCTCTCTCTTATTCCCCCTCTTACTCCCAGGAATTTTGCTAACGTCTTATTTAGTAATAAGAACTCAAATCTTAATCTTCAAGCATATCAAGAAAAAAATTCGCAGGGTGTACTCTGTGTTAGTTCAGGTAGACTAGAGAAACAAATCCATAGAAACTCATTTGTGTAAGAGAGAGTTTTATGGGAGGCAAAGGGTATTTATAGAGCTCTAGATAAAGACATGTACATATACAAATATATTATATGAGGATGGGGAAATAGATCGATGAGCCTACATTTATAGGTTTAGTATTAAGGTAGCAGAAGGACATTGGGCCTCCACTCAAGTACTCCCTCAACACAAGAA
>NW_022103968.1:64766860-64768364 GCF_000313985.2 Echinops telfairi | reverse complement strand
AGTAGGCCCATATGGCTTCTCTATCCCAGGGCACAGGATCTATTAGTGCAGTGCTGTGTGGCTTGTCAGTAGAGAGTCTCTCAGGGAGTGAGCAGAGAGAGAGAAGTGTCTCCTGCCTCCAAGGAGGAAAATCCAGGAGTTCCCAGAATTCTCGGGAGAAGGCCAGGCCTGCACAGAGGCCTCATTGGCTATGATCCCATTGACAGACTAGACTCCACCCCTTCACTCTTAATCCTCTCAAGTCCCAAATTGACACCAGATTATGTAGCTACCACACACTAAATAAATAATTTTCATTTACTGTATTTAAGAGTTAAAAGTAGGAGTCCTAGTAGTGTAATGGTTATATACTGGGTTGTTAACTGCAAGGTCAGCCATTCAAAATTACCAGCTGCTCTCTGCAGGAGAAAATCAGACAGGGTTTTCTACTCCTCTGAAAAGTTAGTCTTGGAAATCCACAGGAGCCAGTCTACCCTGCCCTATAGGGTCTCTATGAGTTGAAAGAGACTTAAGAGCAGTATATAGGTAAAGAGTTTTTAGTGTGCATTTATCTTCAGTATTAAAGTATTATAAATATTCAAAGCTCTTTGGTGGTTGATGAAATAAACTGGAAAGCAAAAACTGAATGCTCATATAGGGTGTTTTGTTTTGTGCTTGAAAAGTAGTAAAATAATTGCTTGTTGTTTAGTCTGTGTAGCTCAAAATAAGTACAGTAGTCTGTGAAAGTTAAAATCCTCTAAGTTTGACGAACATTCAGCCTTACTTAGGCTATTAAAATCTTTATTACATTACTTAAGATATGCAGAGTTAACTTTTTTTCACTACAGGGTTAACTCTTACAGTGGTAGAAGCTATTAGCTTGATCTTTGAAGGGAGCCCTGGTGGTGTAGCGGGCTATCATTTGGGCTGCTGACCCCATGGTCAGCAGTTCGAGCACACCAACCACTCAATGGGAGAAAGATGAAGCTTTCTGCTCCTGTAAAGATTTGCAGCCTCAGAAACTGCCTCAGGCAGTTCTATTCTGTTCTATAGGGTTGTTATGAGTTGGGATCTACTCAGTGCTAATGAATTTTCTTTGTTGTGTTTTTATGGTTGTCTTTCAAGTATGTTGATTATTTTGAGACAAGCTCCATGGAACCATATTCAGATATAATTTCATCATCTCATTTATATGAATACTCTATATACATATAAAATCTTTATATACAGAAGTATACCATATTTTACATGGTATTTTAAATTTATAAATCTGTTACAACTAATATAGTACATGTAAATATTTTTATTTACTGTTGTACAATTTGAAAGTCAATTAAGCTATATATCACAGTCTAGTCGTGAATGTTATGTATGATATGAATCATTTACTCTACAGTCAGCCTTTGAACTGTTGACATTTTGGGCTCCATAATTTTTTGTTGTGGAAGGCTGTACTGCTTAGCAGCATCTCTGGCTCATAGCACCCAGTAGTGGTGATGACCAAAAAAGTCCCCAGTCATTACCA
>NW_022103968.1:64764920-64766124 GCF_000313985.2 Echinops telfairi | reverse complement strand
TACCATCTAATTTTTAATATTGGCCCTTCTAGAAAGTGCATCAGGAGCCCTGGTGCCGTAGTGGTTCCGCTTTGGGCTGTTAACGGCAAGGTCACCAGTTTGAAGGGCTGCTAGTTCCCACAGGGGACGGAAGTTCTCCTTTGTCCTTTAGGGTCGCTATGGACTCGATGCTTTGGCCTCGTGCCACATGTTATGATTGCAATTATAATGCCGAGCTTTTTCTCAGATTACGTGTTTAGACTACTCAGACTACAAATTTCAGAAGTGATGTTGAACAATAATAATAAACATACCTTTAATGTACTGGACTTCAGTGACATTGGCATCAGTATTTTATTACATAATATCGCATTTGCTAATAGTGGGTATGGGCTAATAATCTTAAGCAATTCTCATCTACTCCTCGTTTGCTTATAATTTTATAAGGAATGGACGCTGGATTTTCTCAGAAGCCCTTTTAGTATCTGTGATGTAATTGTATACATTTTCCCCCTTCAGTTGGTTGATGTAATACATTTTTATTACTTTCAAATTTTGAATTGTCCTTATTATTTCTGCCATAAAATATACTTTGCCATGACATTATAGCTAATATCTTAGTTTCTTAGTGCTGCTGTAACAGAGATATCACAAGTGAATAACTTTAATGAACCTAAATTTTTTTCCTCTCAGTTTAGGAAGTTCAAAATGTAAATTCAGGGCACTGGCTGAGGAAGCCTTTTCCCTTGTTGAACTTGAGGGCATGTCCTTGTCTTTATGCAGCTTCTCTTTCAGGGTTCCTTGACAATATTTATGTTGTGTGACATCTATCTTTTTTTAAAAAATCATTTTACTGGGGACTCTTACAGCTCTTAATAGCAATCCATACATCCATTATGTCAAGCACATTTGTATATATGTTGCCATCATCCTTTTCAAAACATTTTCTTTCTACTTGAGCCCTTGGTATCAGCTCCTCATTTTTTTCCCTCCCATCCTCCTCCCACCTTCATGAACCCTTGATAAATTACAGATTATTACTATTTTCATATCTCACACAGTCCAGTGTGTTAGACAAGGATCTCTAGAGAAACAAAACCAGAATGGTAATAATTATATATATATTTATACAGATACATAGCATAAGAAATAAAGTTAATTAAATTATAAAACAGTACAAATGGCTCAGTGCAACTCACTCCTATGAGACAGTTGTGAGACACTG
>NW_022103968.1:64755626-64763556 GCF_000313985.2 Echinops telfairi | reverse complement strand
AAAAAGATATTCAAGTGAAATCAAAGATCAAGACAGTGCTTATTTGTTTTTTTATGTGAAGGGGCATAGTGCATTTGGAGTTCATTCCACCAGATCAGACTGTTAATCGAGCTTTCTATTTAGAAGTTCTGAAAAGGTAGTGTAACAGTGTGTGTCAAAAAAGCCTGAGTTTGCCACCACAACAATGCACCTGCTCACGTAGCCATCTCAGTGCACCAGTTTTGGGGCAGAGAACTATGCCTTTCTTGCCCCATGCACTTTACTCACCTGACCTCACTCCGTGTGACTTCTTTTTGTTTCTGCGAATAAAGAGGGACATGAAAGGACAGCAATTTGATGGCATAGAAGAAGTGAAGGAAAAAATGAGGGAGGTGTTGTCAACCTTCCAAACAGACGAGTTTGAAAAATGTTTCCAAGAATAAAATAGCATATTTAACAAATGTATTAAGTGTAATGGAGAGTACTTTGAAGGTGATAAGGTTTGTTTTTTTTTCCATAAAAAAAGTTAAACACATGGCTTTGAAAAGATATTTCTGTTTTTGGGGGGAGTATCCCTTTGTATAATCATCATGCTTAAAGACCTTTTCTGTAAATTTTGTCATTTTCAGCATTCCTGGGTCTTGTTCTCTGTTAGCGTATGTGGGTTTAGCTATTTCACTTGACTCTGCACATTCAGTAGCCATCATCTTTTTTTAAATGTTATTTAAAAATTTTTTATTAACACATAATCCACATATCATAAAGTCGAATGATTCAATCATCAATAATTGTACAAAAATGTACATATTGTTATTAGCTCTCCTTTTCCCACCAGCTACCCCTGCCATACCCCGAAGAAATCATTAATCCAGTTGCTGTCTGTATAGATTTATCTAGTCTGGGTTTCATTTACAGAAAAACATGCCAAAAAACAGCAACAACAAAAACCTAACCATTACAAAGTAAAACAGGTAAAAACACCTCAACCGAAAATCAGAGTATAACATATTAAAAACTAGAACCAACTTAAACTAGGTCAAAAAGGAGATCCTATGATAAGGTGTTATATTTTAATCTAACTATAGCTACAGTAACCCTCTCTACTCAGCATGACAGCAAGGCTATCCACATCCCTGCTCTATCATCAGAGGGAATTCTCCAGGGGCTGAATCCACATTTATTTACCCTTGATGTTTTTAAAACTGAAATGACTTTAAAATGGGTCAGATAGGAGAGCAAATGACAAGGTACTATACCTACCATAATAGATTACGTATTACATAATATAATCAATTTTACAGTGCTTTCCATCTGATAGTAATGCTATTCATGTCCCTTGACTATGGTCAGAGGGAATTCACTAAAGGTTTAATCTTACCAATATGTGGACCCTGCAAATGGATATTGGTCGTCTGCTGTCATCCTTCTGCAAACCAGGTGTTAACAATTTAAGCTGATACCCTTCCCGCCTTCAGATTTGGATTATATTCCTTACCAATCCTTTGATCACACAGACTGATGTTGTTCTTCTTCCATGTGGATTTAGTTGACACCTCACATAGATGGCGGCTTGTTTGAAGATAAGACACCAGAAAAGAAAAAAAAAGACACTAGAAGATACTCTTTCTGACAAGCAGGCATCGTCTAGTTTCTTCGCTATATTTTGCTATAGCACCCATATCTTCAGTGATCTCTTTATGAAGGCAGACATCAAGCAGGACCATGTGATAAGAATCAATTGTTCTTAGATTGGGGCTAGAATTAAGTGCAAACCTCAAATCCATTCCTATATCTCTGGTTTTTATGTCTCTGGTTCCTTGTTGTTTTCTGTTAGAGAACATTTCAATCATCTCCCTGAGGCATAAGATAATTCTATTGAGAGCGTCATTAAGGTAGCCAATAGTATAGAATTTAAAATAAAATTGAGAAAAGGAAATTATACAAGCATAGGTTGTCTACAAACTACAATACATGAATTGTTGACTTATACAGATTAAACTCTTAAGTGACTGGACACTACACAAACAATGGGGGTTGGTGATAGCAAAACTTTCAATAATATTTTCATTTACAGTGGCAGAATCATGCCTAAATACATATCATAATAAAGCAAGAAGGGCATTAAAATAGTATATGATCATCCTGGCCCACCATTCATTGGACACCGTCAAGCAATCTGAACCAAAAATCCAGCCACCAGTTTTATAGCCGTGGGACAGCAGTCACCTGGTTTTCTCACAGCAGTGAGTTTCAGACTTATGTACAAGTGCTACAGGTAAGTTTGAGGTAGGGTTAGTAGGGTTTCCACATCGAATCCTTTTGATGTATCTTTTGGATACACAAGGCCCTTAAGAGAATAATACAATGATGTGAACCAGTGTATCACTTGATCAGGACTGGAAGGGAATTTGAAGTTAGTCCAAAGGTTACTTTTGAATCAAGTTTGAAAGACTTAATGTATTTTCTTACTGCTTTACAAAAAAATTTTTTTTAGCTTTTTTGTGTGTGACAAAATCAACAATAGTGCCTACAAATTTGTCTTTAGAAAATATTATTTGCAAGTAAACAAAGTAGAGAATATTGATTTATATCTTCTCTGAATAGTTATTTGAGTATATATTAAGAACTTTATCTCTCAGTTCCTTACTCTCAGAATACTTTTTCCATACTCTTTTTTTTATTTTATAAAATATATTTTATTTATTTTAAATCATTTTATTGGGGACTTGTACAACTCTTATCAATCCATATATACATCCATTGTGTCAAGCACATTTGTACATTTGTTACCCTCATTATTCTCAAAACATTTGCTTTCCACTTGAGCCCTTGGTATCAGTTCCACAGTTTTCCCCTCCTTTCCTGTCACCCCCTCCCTCATGAACCCTTGATCATTTATAAATTATTATTATTTTGTCATGTCTTACACTGCCCGACGTCTCCTTTCACCCACTTTTCGGTTGTCCATCCCTCAGGGAGGAGGTTATATGTAGATCCTTGTAATCGGTTTCAGAATACTTTTCTAATCACTTATCTGTTAAACATAGAAGAGGACTTTTATTGATGTTTCTTCATTAGTTACAGAGGAAAAACATTGTATGTTTTCTTTGTGAGGCAGTGGTTTATAACATACTCTGGAAACACAAGAAAAAGTATAGGATCTTGTCTTTTGTTAATTACTTTATTCATTAGTTGAACCATATCATATTGCTGATATTTGACAGTTTAAAAAATTATTAATCATTTTATAGGGGGGCTCTTACAGATCTTATAACAACCCATAATTATTATAATTCAGTTGTATTAAGCACACTTATACATATGTTGCTATCATGATTTCCAAAACATTTTCTTTCTACTTGAGCCCTTAGTGTCAGCTTCTTTTCTTTCCCCTCCCTCCCACCCTCGTAAATCCTTGATCAATTATATATTATTATTGTTATTTAATATCTTACACTGCCTGTTGTGTCCCTTCATCCACATTCTATTATTTATCTCCCTGGCGTGTGTTATATATCCAACCTTGTGATCAGTTCCTCCTTTCTCGCCTGACCCCCATCCTCCCTTTCCCTTCATGTATTGTGTATTTTTTTAGTGCTTTCTACATGTTTATAGATTTTTCCACAGTGGTCAGAGTAATATAGATCATACAGTTAGTGCTCATAAAATATTAGTTGATTTTTCTTTTTTTGTATTAATAAATCATTTTATTGGGGTCTCTTATAGCTCTTGTAACAATCCATACATCAATTGTATCAAACACATATGTATATATGTTGCCATCATCGTTTTCAAAACATTTTCTTTCTGATTGAGCCCTTGGTATCAGCTCCTCTTTTTTCCTTCCCTCCCTCCCCTGGCTCTCCCACCCACGCGGACCACTGATAAATGATTATTATTTTCATATCTTACACTGTCCACTTTCTCCCTTTGCCCATGTTTCTGTTGTTTGCCCCCCTCAGGGATATATGTATTTATATCGATCATTATAGTCTAAGATGGCCAGATTTTAACATTGGTAAAATGGGACATCAGCAGGACACTATTGATAAAACTCATATCCTGGCGAAATAGCCACATGGCAGCCGAAAACCATATGTCCTAGCTTGTCGTGCATTCTTTCCAAAAATCGGGACTGTCCCACCAAAAGTGGGACGTCTGGTCACCTTATAGTCTGTTCCCCCATTTCTCCCCTTTCTGCCCCCACCTTCCTCCTGCCCTCATGGTATCACTATTCCCATTACTGTTCCTGAGGGGTTTATCTGCCCTGGATTCCGTGTGCCTAGTGCTCTTGTCTGTACCAAAGTATATACAGTATTTCAGTCTAGCCAGATTTGTAAGGTAGAACTGGGTCATGATAGTGGGGTGGGGAGGGGCATTAAAGATCTAAAAGAATGTGTGTTTCCTTGGTGCTATACTGTACCCTGGCTCGTCCCTTCCTTGTGACCCTTCTGTGAGGGGATGTCCAAATGTCTACAGATGGGCTTTAGGTCTCCACTCTGACCCCCATCGTTCACATCGATCTAATTTTTTGTTTTGGATCTTTTGATACCTGATACCTGATACCTGATCCCGTTGACACCTTAAAATCACACAGGCTGGTGTGCTTCTTCCATGTGGGCTTTGTTGTATCCCTGCTAGATGGCCACTTGTTTAACTTCAAGCCTTCTAAGACCCCAAACACTATATCATTTTATAACCGGGCACCACCAGTTTCCTTCACCACATTTGCTTATGCACCCGCTTTGTCTTCAGCAGTTGTGTCTGGAAGGTGAGTATTACAGAATCCTGGGTTATTAGAACAAAGTGTTACTGTGTTTAGGGAGCCCATGAGTAGACGCCCAAAGTCCATCTGCTATCTTAGTACTTAACATATAAATATATGTACATTGACCTGTATCCCTATCATTATAAATTAACATATATATGTATATATGCCTATACCTTTACCTCTATAAATGTCTTTTGCCTCCTAGTTCTTTCCTTTATTTCCTGTCACCTTTCTCCTGTCCCACTATTATGTTCATCGTCAATTTGGCTCTCAGTAATTCCTCTTGGATACATTGCACTTGATCAAAACCCACCAGGCATTCTATGTGCTCCTTGCTATCAATTTTAGATCTTTTGTTCTTCCCTTGTCCCTGAGTTTGTCATCTCCCCACTCCCCCTCCCTACCCCCTCCTCTCCCATGTCCCCCTGGAACCACCGGTCCTGTTGTTTTCTCCTTGGGATTGTTTATCCTGCCTATCTCATATAAATAGACATAGAATGAAAGAAAGAAAAAAAAGCAAAACAAAAACAAGTAAACAAACAAAAAAATCCTGATAAATATTTCCAGGTCTGTTTTCTGACTCTTATGGATGTTTTCTGATCAAGTCTGATGAGGTGCCAACCCGTCTCCTGAGTCAGAAATCTATTTTCAGAATTCCTCATGGGATTTTGTTTCTTTGCTGCCCTTGCTGCCCTATTGCACTCCCTTCGTGCATCTCCCCCCTGTGCATGGGGCAGACCGGGCACACTTTCCACACAGTGTCTCCAGTATTGTCCCCCATAGCATTGTGGGTCAGTGAGCGGATGTCATGTCTTTTGGGGCTGGCCCTCCCGTCCTCTCTGTGCATTGTCTGCTCCTAGCAGGGATGTCGTCCTTGGGGCTTGGTGGGCCATGATGAGGTCTACTCTCTTTCTTTCTCTTTGCCTCTTAGTTTGTGCCAGTGTGGTCTGAACAGACCTGCCACTTTCCCCAGGCTACATCTTCAGTGCTGTCCTCTGTATTATATTCTTCTGGGGAGGGGGGTCAACATAGGTATTTTACAGTTTTTTATCATAAAAAAGCCACATAATTTGATTTACCTTAGTTGTTGGAGAGCACAGTAGTTTCTAGAAAAACCCAAGTAACCACATAGACATGAAATTACCAGTTAAGACTCAGACACTAAATAGTGCACGAGTTTGAATGAGTAAAGATATTACTTTGACTGAGGAAGATGGGAAAGTTTTCATTGACTCAATTGCCAGCTTTGATCTCTAATCAGTTAATCTATTGAATATTCTTTTTTTGCTTGCTGTTTATAATTGTATGTACTTGGAAATCCTAGGAGTCTTCATGTGAATCATTGACAAAACCAGTGCTATGGTTCTGCTAAATTGTATTATCAGGGAATCCTTATATTTTTAATATGATGGACCTTCATGATTAATTTAGATTTCTTCTTTGTGCCTGCAGGGCCCATGCAGAATCTCAACCATCAGTGAACAACCAGAAGACTGAAGGGAAGAGTAATGGTGAAGGAGAAGTTTATCACCATGAAAAAAAGGCTGCAGATACTAGTCTTGAGCCTTATTCAGAAGAGAAGAAGAAGAAACGTTCTGGATTCAGAGACAGAAAGGTATGGGGAAAGCTTGTAGGTTAATCAGAACAATAGTTAATTCTTAAATAGAATAATGTCATTTAGTCTCTTTTATCATGTATTTCAGATTCACATCTTTGCTGTTTTTACATGGTATGAACCATAGCTTCTGTTGGAATGTGAAGCTAATGGGGGAAGTAGTGAAAAGGTTTTAGAATGAATAACCAAGATTAACATATTCTTTCTTAATTCTAACTACCTAAGGAAACTTCTTTTCTTTTTTTTCCCTTACTTTTTTTTTTTAATCAATTTATTGGGGCTCATACAATTCATCACAATACATAGATCAATTGTGTAAAGCACATCTATGCATTCGTTGCCCTCATTATTCCCAAAATTCGCTTTCCTCTTGGGTTCCCAGAATCAGCTCATTTTCCTTTTTTCCCCTCCCCCTCCCTTCCTCCTCCCCTCAGAAACTTCTTTTTTATATCTTTATGATGCTAATTATTATATATGCTGAGTCTTTGTAGCATTTTTTTTTATGATGCTTAGTTGTAAAGGGAGAATAAGATCTCTTTGGAGATGTACATACTGCCACAAACTAAAACTGAGGTCAGGGCAGCATACATTTCAAATGAATGTCAACATTTAAAAAAAATCATTTTATTGAGGGCTCGTGCGGCTCTTATCACAGTTCATACATACATCCGTTGTGTCAAGCACATTTGTATATGGGTTGTCACCCTCATTTTCAAAGCAAACATTTTTTACTTGAGACCTTGGTATCAGCTCCTCCTTTTTTTTTTTTTGACAGCATTTTATGTCATTAACACAGTGTACTTTTATGTAGTAGCTTAATGTCAGAAAAACCTCACTACTATTATGGTATCTGTGATATTTGAATTCAGAAAATATGAGAGATGAAAGATCAAAAGGATACATTTTTTAAAGACAGTTTTACATATTAAGGTTAAAATTCAGGGGTTTGCCTTCAGTTTCTAAACTCCTAACAATGCAAAGTCATTGGAATGATTTCTGTGGTGGCTGTTTATATTTGTAAGAAGTCCTTGGAGGGATTTGGACTTTATTTCTTTTTTTATCTTCTTGAATGATGTTGTTAAATATGTCTGTCTTCCCCCAACTCCCTATCTGATTGAGATGACTTTGAACAAAAGTTGTGGATCTCATCAAGTTAGTCAGTCATTAAGTGTCCTGGTGTTTCCACAAAGATACATATATGTTCTTTTGACCCAAGTGAATTAAAAGAAAGTTCAGCTTTTACTTTGTGAGTAGTTTTATGTACAACTTTGCATTTTACAAACCGGAGCTAAAATAATCCAAAATTAAATATTTGATTGTGAACCTACTTGAACTGTTCATATCTTCTGCTCAGTAGTTGGCCATGTCTCATACTTCACAGTATGAGCTATCAGTATAATAAAGCTATCAGTATAATTTCTTGCTTTCTACTTTTAATAGCTATAAAATAAATCTGTGTATGAAATAGTTTCATTAGCCTCAAAAGAAGACTTTATGTGTACTCCTCCCCAAACCCATTCCTTTCCCTTCCTCCTTAGGTAAAACCCTATCCTGCAGTGCTACTT
>NW_022103968.1:64747022-64754182 GCF_000313985.2 Echinops telfairi | reverse complement strand
CAGGGCCTCCAACACCCTCCTCACCACCGATTTCGATCACTTGTTGTTCCTTTGTCCCTGGGATTGTTAACACCACTTCCTTTCCCATCTCCCCCAAGAACTGTCAGTCCCATTGTTTTCTCCTCCAGATTGTTCATCCAGCTTATTTTCCTGCATTGCTACTTATAATCCTCATTAAGGATTGATTGTTTTGTGTGTTTTACTTTAATTTTGAAAAAGTTTTAGGTACATAAGCAAAATAGTATGTGCTGATATACAATTTTATGTATGTGTGAAGGCAAATATGTCTGCTTTTGTGAAGTATATGTGTGTGGGGGGGTGTATGTATTTATGTGTATATATGTAGGAACACTAGTGGCATAGTGTATTATACTTTGGACTGCTTTTGGGAGGCAGATGAGGCTTTCTGCTCTCATAATAGTCTACATCCTTGGAAACCCTGTTCATCAGAATGTACTCCACAGCAGTGTGTTTGGGTTTTGGTATATGCATATATGTGTGTATGCTTATGAGGGTAATTCCAAAGGCTCTGCTGTAAAACCTTTGTTAAACAAAAATATTAAGGTATGAAGCTCCTGTTTCTCAACATACCAGACATGTAGGTTTATATACTTCTGAAGCCCGCATCCATATAGAATTCTGTGCTCTTCAGCTTACACCGCACAAAACCGCAGTTATGGCATACCCATTGTGTTTCTTTTAATGTTTCATTGCATTTGGGAGTACTATACAGAAGTCTGAAGGGACAAGGTCAGGATTGTGGTGTGGAGCAGGTAAGGCTTTCTAATGAATACCTCATTTGGACAGAGCAGACATTTTCATGATGAAAAAAATTCCGTGGTGTAATTTTCCTGATGTTTTTCTCACCAGTGTTCAATTTTCTTAAAACACCCTAAAGAACTTTTCAACCTCTTAGAAGCTAGGAGACTTAGCTGCAAGCGTCACATCAAAGACATTTTATATTAGACTACAGCTTCTTCTCCGGAAATACTGGCTACAGAAGAGTACCCTTCTGTAGACCATCTGTGTTCTTGCTCTTACTTTGAGCAACAGGAAGTTTGGGGTATTTATGATATTAACTATACTGACAAAGAGAGCTTTGTAATCAGACAAGGTAAAATCAATCATATATGAGAAGCATTGTGGGAGGCTTCATGAGCAAACCAGGTGTGGAAGTGGCTTCTTCACTCCAACGTAGTAGACAGCTAGCAATCCCCATCACAACAGATAAACTGAGGACTCAAGGCTCAGAATCACAGTGAGAAATAGTAAGATCACTGAAGTATTATGACACTAACTCACCTCACGGTACACCATGAGCAAAAGATTGCAACCAAAGCAGGTGATATTAGAGAATGCAATGGAATAAGCAAGGACTTTGAGTCACGCAGAATATATTTGAATCCTGCTTCTATTAGCAACCAGCTGTATACTTTTAAACATGTGTACTTAATTGTTTCATGCTTCAGTTTCTTCGTTTGCCAAAGATGGGATGAAATTAGGTATATGATGCTCTCTAGTGTTACTTTCTTTGTCCGTCTTTATTCCTGTTCATTCTGCTATTTATACGTATGTAAATTGAAGGTTTCCAGTTACCTGATCCGTTTTCTTAGCTCTTTTAGTATTCATGTCTTCCTAGCAAAACAATTTTATTTACAACTGAAATGAACCAAATAATTTCGCCTTTTAAAATACAATGATGAAAATAATTTATCATTTTATTTATCTATTAAGTAATTTCCCTCTTTAAATTGAAGATGCCATTGAACCCAGCCTCAAAGAAACTGACAGCTCAAAAACAACAGAATAAGCAGAGCTGCTAGAAATGTAAAAATAATAAGAAGAAAGGTACATATAAAAATAATTAATAAACTCTTTACTGAGCAAGAGTCTAGGAAACAGCAACACTCTGGAAATGTTTCATAATTCAAAGAGTAATACATATGAAAATATAGAAATGACAGTGAGTTTGCTAATCAAGTTAGAATTTTCTATTTCAAGCCTCTGCTCCTGAAGTGTAACAATGATGGATGAAATTTAAGATGGAAAAATTAAAATCTTTTGATTAAAATCTGTTCTGATATTAGTGTTGTGACTTCACCGCAGTTAGCAGTGGAAAGATTCCTGTCATCTATAGTTACAAATTAACATTCTCGGTTGCTAAAAGCACCTGTGGAAGTGGAATTGAGACCATTGTTAAACAGTGACTTAAAGGGGACCATCTGGCCAGAACTGATAAAGGCAGCAATAATTTGGTTATATTGTAAGAAAATATAAACATTAAAAATCCTTTCTCAATATTAGTATATTGCCTTATAGACATTTAAAGGGTTTGTGTTTTATTGATCTGACTTCTGTATATACTTAACAGCCAGCTTTTATTTACTGTTGGATTATTTTAGTTAATAAATTTTAGTTTTGAGTGAAATCTTTTTCACCAAATTCACTACAGCATGTTGTATGTTCCATGCACATATAAGAGGACAACCTCTCATATAAACATTGTAGTGTGATTACAGGTATGGCATGATTTACTGCCATTCAGAGGAGCTTGTGCCCCTCTCCACTCTGCTGTCTTTTGAATATGCTATATGTAAAAGAGCTGACAGCTTGCTGAATTTGATTGCAATTTAATTTAAAGTGCTTTGTCTCTGAATGACTGTTAGCTGTTTAAAACTATGAAATTCCAAGTCTGTTTCATATTAAGATTCAGGAAGTTGCATAGAAGTAAGAACTGTAAAATCAATCGCTTTTTACAAATATGTATTTAAGAACCTATAAACCTAAAGCCCCTTGCCTTCATTTTAATTCTGCCTTACAGGAACCTATAGGTACCATATATGTGGCTGTGTAATGTGTTACTGAGTTATTAAAAAATTCTCTAAAGACATTCTTCAATTTTGTTAGCATTCAGTGATTTGCGAAATTATAACCCGCTTCAAAAAAGTTCTTAACAAGTTACACAAGCAATCCTTCAACTAGAATATGAATGGCATATTGCAAAAAAGAGATTCAACATATTTTAAAAGTCAGATCTATTTTTAACATAAAATTACTGTTACAGTGAAAATTATGTAATAAAATTTCTTGCCCAAATAAAGTGGAAAATATATGAGTGGACGTTGCTTGATATATTAGCATACTCTAAATTTCCAATTTCAGGTGATGGAGTATGAGAATAGGATTCGAGCCTACTCTACACCAGACAAAATCTTCCGGTATTTCGCCACCTTGAAAGTAATCAGTGAGCCTGGTGAATCTGAAGTGTTTATGACTCCACAAGATTTTGTGCGATCTATAACGCCCAATGAGAAACAGCCAGAACGTAAGTTACTAAAGTGGAAAATAAGCTGTACTATTTATTTAGTTTCGTACTCTTTAAATCTTTCTTAACATTGCCTAAATATTACAGGTCCTTACAGTAAATATACTCCCCATGTAACTGCGGAATGTGAGGCGTTTTGGAAGGCCTTAGGAGTACAGAAAGAGTGGGCCTGCAGCCTCATGCGGTACTCCTCAACCAGAGTAGAGAGAGAGTTCGAGCTGTCATCCCCTGCTGGCTGAGCACCAGTGCCTGCAGTAAGAGTGTCCCTGGAGGAAGTGTAAGATAAATGTCACAGCTAGTAACTTACTCTTCAATAAGGGAGATAGAAACATTAACAGATTAACTTTAGAAATGTGGGTTTGTTTGTTTTTTAATTTAAGAATATTAAAAGCATATAGTAGTATAAAGAAGGGGCACTTAGCTTAGTCTGGAATTTTGGATAGTGAGTTCTAAAGAATATATCTAAATGTGAACAAAAGTTAGACAAAGAATAGTGGAAAGAATGTCCCATGTAAAGGAAACCACCTGTACAAACATTTATTCTGGAAACAGAATAAATGGCTTAATAGTGAGGGTTAAATGTAAGAATGTATATGGCACAAAACTAGAAGGCAAAGGAAATAATTCTTTAGAGGCTAAGTAGGAAAGACTTCCAAGAGGCAGTAGCATTTGAGTTGTGTATTTAACAAATAATAGTAGCTTGTCATATATACAATGGGGTACCCAATTCCCCTTCCCCCCCCTCATGAACCCTTGATAATTTATAAATTATTATTTTTTAATGTCTTACATTGACCGATGTCTCCCTTCACCCACTTTTCTGTTGTCCATCCTCCTAGAGGGGGTTATATGTAGATCATTGTAATCCTTTCCCCTTTTCTCCTCCCACCTTCCCTTTACCCCCTCCTAGTATCGCTTCTCTCAATATCCTGAGGAGTTGGGCAGAGCTTTTGTGGTATGCATTTTTCCCTGTAGGCGAGCATCGAGCAACTGCCCCTGGGTTAGTGCACCTAGTGGCATCACCTGGGTAGGGTCTGTCTGGTCACAGTGAATTTTTTGGTAAAAGTGGTTTTGCTCGAACCACATTTTGTGATGGCCAATTTAAGAGAAGAGTGTGTGGCTGTGAAATTTTGGTTCCTGCTCAGGAAAAATGCTGCAGGAAACTGTTGTGATGTTGAACACAGCTTACAAGGACAGCACTATGGGGAAAACTCAAGTGTAGGATTGGTTTTCTTGTTTCAAAAAAGGTTAAATGACGATT
The DNA here is from genome assembly GCF_000313985.2 of Echinops telfairi. Classification (NCBI taxonomy): domain Eukaryota; kingdom Metazoa; phylum Chordata; class Mammalia; order Afrosoricida; family Tenrecidae; genus Echinops; species Echinops telfairi. Next base: position 64,749,596 of record NW_022103968.1, on the reverse strand, counting down.
GATGACAAACCTCATTCTGGACATCTGTCAACTTCCTGAATGGACAAAATTCATGCATTTATACTCGAAAACTGACAACAGACCATTGAAGAGGTGGGACAGCTATCTGCGCTATCTTGGAGCTTGGTTCAATAATTTTAATGGAAGATTTGGGAATGAGAAGGATCACTGTGAAATGTGTGCCTCAAGTTCTGACTCACCAGGAAAAAGCATTGAGTGGAAACATGCTGTGCTTTGAAAGAACAGCTCCTAAGCCACCCAAACTTTTTTCCAAGGTCATTACTGGTGACAAGACATGGTGCAATTCTTATGACCCCGAAAGCAAACCTCAATCAAGCCAGTGGAAGACACCATCGTCCCCTCACCCAAAAAAAGTTCATCAAGTGAAATCAAAGATCAAGATGGTGCTTTTTTTTTTTTTTTTAATGTGGGGGGGATGGTGCATTTGGTGCTCTTTCTACCAGGCCAGACTATTAATCAAGCTTTCTATTTAGAGGTTCTGAAAAGGTAGCATAACAGTGTGTAACAAGAAAGCCTGATTTGAGGCAGGCGTGGGACTGGTTTTGCCACCACAATAATGCATCTACTCACACAGCCATCTCAGTATGCTAGTTTTTGCCAAAAACCAGCATGCCTCTCTTGCCCGATGTACATTACTCACCTGACCCTGCTCCAGGGAGTTCTTTTTGTGTCCTCGATTAAAGAGGGACATAAAAGGATAGCAATTTGACTATGTAGAAAAGGTGAAGAAAAAAACGAGGAGGTGCTGTCAGCCCAAACAGATGAGCTTGAAAAATGTTTCCAAGATTGGAATTGCAGATTTGACAAATGTAGGAAGTGTAATAGAGAGTACTTTAAAGGTGTTAAGGTTGTTTTATAAAAATATTTAAATACATAGCTTTGTAAAAAAAAAATTCCAGTCTTTTTTTGGGGGGTTGGGGGGTGGGACCCCCTCATATGCTAAGGAAAAAAGCACCAGACAGGACAATCATGTTTGATATACTATCAAGTATATACAAACACTTGAAATAGCACGGTGAACTTGGGGAATCAAAAATAGTTAAAATATCTTAACCTGGGAGTTTATAGTGTTTTGCCCAAACTTAATAACAGTCATACACGTTGAGGAGAATTAAAGACAAGGAAGTATCGTTAGGTGCTCTCCAGGTGGTTCCAACTCAGAACCACCCCATGTTGCACAGAAAGAAACCCTGCCGGGTCCTGCTCTCCTCATCATTCCTGCTGGGGCCATCCTATTGTGGCAGCGACTGAGTCAGTCTAGCTCCTGGAGGTTTCTCTTCTTTTGTGCTGAGCCTCCACTTTACCAAGTAGTATGTCTTTCTCCAGGGACTGACCCCTCTTGACAAGATGTCCAAAGTATGTGAGACAAAGTCTCATCAGACCCAATTCTAAGGCGCATTCTGGCTATACTTTTTCCAAGACAAATTTATTTGTTCTTTTAGCAGTCCATGGCATATTTATTATTATATGTGAATACCAGAATTCAAATGCATCAATTCTTCTTTGGTCTTTCTTATTTACTATCTAGCTTTTCTTTTCTTTTCTTTTTTTTAACTTTTTAAGAGAATAAAATATCACTGAACTTCAATAGTTATCGACGTAAGGCTACTTTTATTTCTTCTATAGCCTTTCTCACTGCCTCTCTATCTTAAACTGTTTTGGAATCAATCTAGGACATCATCTCATTTAATCTGTACTACATCTGTCTTTGTCTTTAAAAGACAAGGCTACTTTAAGGAAACATCGATTATAATTTAGTTCTAATAACAGACGAGCATTTAAAAAAAACTTTATTGCCTCTGTTTATCAGTATCTTTCTAAATCTCATCTCTCTTTGTTGTGTTCAGTGTTATAACAGTGAAGTCAGAGTCATAACAGTTATTGAACATGTATGTAGTTCAATTCTTGGATGTTATTAGACTTGAACATTGGCAAACTTTCTATTCTGTTATGACTCCCTATACCAACATCAACACAGACTTCATTCTAGATGTCCATAGCCTGCTAAATGGCAGTGTTTTTTGTGTTTTTTTTTTTCTTTTCTTTTTTTAACATTTTATTAGGGGTTCATACAACTGTTATCGCAATCCATACACACATCAATTGTGTACAGTGCATTTGTACATCATTCTCAAAACATTTTCTCTCCACTTAAATATCCCCGACATTAGGTCCTCATTTTTCCCCTCCCTCCCTAAATGGCAGTGTTTTGATTAGTAATTATAACATGAAACATCTGGAGAAAACAGCTGAGAATGGTAACAGCAATTACACACTGCAACATTGTATTCAATACATATTGCTAATGCTAAAATGTTAAGAATTATAAATGCATGATTGTAATCATGGCTTGTAACTTGAATGTGTTATTCATCAGGAACTATCTGTATTACATTTTTAAAGATTGCAGTTATATATCGAATATCAATCTAAATTATGTTTTTATTTTGTTTGTTTAAATCAACTTCCAAACATGATCATACAGTACACATGATTGCTTTATCTCTTAAGTCTTTCTTAATCTATAATGTTTTCTACCTGTAATTTTTTCCC
>NW_022103968.1:64735324-64746634 GCF_000313985.2 Echinops telfairi | reverse complement strand
AAAACAAAACAAAACATTTCTTTCTACTTGAGTTCTTGGTATCACCTTATTTCCCCTTCCCTCACCTTCCCTCCCTCATGAACCCTTGATAATTTATAATCTTTTTTTTCATGTCTTATACTGACTGATGTCTCCCTTCACCCACTTTTCTGTTGTCTGTCCCCTTGGGAGGGGGTTATATGTAGAGCATTGTGACTGATTCCTCCTTTCTCCCCCCACCTTTGCCTTACCTTACTGGTATCGCTACTCTCTTATTGGTCCTGAGGGGTTTATCTGTCTTGATTACCTGTGTTTCCAGCTCTTATCTGTACCAGGGTACATGCTCTGGTCTAGTCGGATTTGTAAGGTAGAATTGGGGTCATAATAGTTAGGGGTGGGGGGAAGCATTAAAGAACTAGAGGAAAGTTGTATGTTTCATAAGTGCTATACTGCACCCTGACTGGCTCGTCTCTTCCTTGTGACCCTTCTGTAAGGGATGTCGCTGTTTACAGATGGGCTTTCAGTCTCCACATTCCACTCCCACTCATTCACATTGATACAATTTTTTACTTTGGGTTTTTGATGCCTGATGCTCAATCCCATCAACAGACACCTCATGATCACACAGGCTGGTGTGCTTCTTCCATATGGGCTCTTGTTGCTTCTTAGCTAGATGGCCGCTTGTTTACCTTCAAGCCTTTAAGACCCCAGAAGCTATCGCTTTTGATGGCTGGGCACTATCAGCTTTCTTCACTACATTTGCTTATGTACCCATTTTGTCTTCAGCCTTAGTGTGGGGATGGGGAGCATCACAGAACGCTGGGTTACTTTCCTCTTGACCCACTATCATGTTCGGCCTTCATTTGGGTTTCAGTAGTTCTTCTCGGCTACATTGCTCATGATCAAGCCCCACCAGGCATCCTATGCCCTCCTTGTCATCGGTTTTAGGTCACTGTTCCCTTGTCTCTGAGTTGTTTGACACCCCAATTCCTTTCCCCCGCCTCCTGCTCTCCCATGCCCGCCCCCCCACTCAAACTGTCAGTCCTTTTGTTTTCACTGGATTGTTTATCCCACCTGTCTTATGTAGATAGACATGCAGAGGCAATAATAAACACAACAAACAAGACAGCAAAACAAAACAACAGAAACCAATGACAAGAAAAGAAAAGCCTATAAATAGTTCCAGGTCTGTTTGTTGACTTTTAGGAGTGTTTTTCAGTTTAATCTAATGGGATGCCACGCCCTGGCCCCAAAGTCTAATTTTGGTATTCCACTTTGCTCCCTTGCTGCTCTGTTGCACACCCTTGGTGTTTCACCCCAGTGTGGTGTGTCCCAGTAAGACATTTTTTTATGCTTTGTTTCACATCTCTTAGCTTATCTTTTTGCTCAAGTTGCTCCTACAACAGTTAACTGCATTACATTATGTATTTCTTGCTTTCTGCCTCAAAACATCTCTGCTGCTGCAACATGGACATCTAACCAAAGGCCGCTCAACTATGTTGGCACAAACGTACAAGGAGTTAACATCCATTGTTGGGGATTAAACCCAAACAAAACACTCACTGCCATTGAGTTGTTTCTAAACTATAGGACAGAGGAAACTGCCCCATGAGTTTCCAAAAGTGTAAATCTTTACGGGAGTAGAAAGCCTCACCTCATTCCTGCAGAGTGGTCAGCAGCCGATCTCGTAACCTGTGACGTCACCAGAGCTCCTTTGTTGAGGATTAGTGTAAATACTCCCTTTTCCAATGTGCCGGGTCGACATCTGAGGCACAATCTCCATGGTTTCTCAGAGGGGATCAAAGGCAATTGAACCCTGGCTGTCTAGAGTAACAACCAGATCGATAACACAGCCCCTTTCCCTGTTTCATTTTCTCTACTCCTCCCATACTGGTTCTCTGCTTCTTAAGAAACCCACACTAGGCACCATTTATTTGTGGAAGAATACAGGTCATTTGGATTTTTATTAAATTCCTATAGTATGACTTAATTTGGTCATCTGTCCTTTCTATAGCATCTATACAAACTGAAAAGGAGTATAACAAAATGTTAACTCTCTGAATGTTGAAGTTATAAAGAACTGTATTTTATATATGTATATTTTAATAGCCTTCATGTACATTTATTCAACAAATATTGATGGACCACCTATCTTTTATGGGTTAAACACTGTTCTAGGTATGAGGATGCAGAAATGAACAGAACAGGTAAAAATATTTTCCCTCTGGAAAGAAGATAAAGGTGTATGAAACTTTCCATTAATTGAACTCTTTTATCAGCTTTAGTTTGGATAGAAGGAAGTAAAAAGGCCTGTGCATAAAATAAGAGAAAAGAGGATTATTATAGAAACCCAAGAATATATCTTGGTTTAAAATTATAGTATGATAGTACGATATTTCCATACCTATTGAAAATATTTCTACTTTTCAGATGAATTCTAATTTATATTAATAACTTTAAGAATGCACCTTGCTTCCAGTATAACAGAGAAAATGAAACAAGACTTTAGAAAGGTCACAAAAGATTATTTGGTCATTTGAGGAAAATTATTTTAATCTAGTTGAAAATCATTATATATTTGTATTTTATTTTATATTCTGATTGGAATTTAACTGTGTATTCTTTGGTTTCTTAAGCTATTACGTCCTGTTACATGGCCAGGATGGCTAATAAATGACTTAATATGCCAAATGCATTCCTGGTTTTCATAAAAAGGCTGAATAATTAATAATTGCTTTTCTTCTAGGATACTAGTCATGAGCAAAAATTCTTGTATATTAAATTGAAATTTCTTAGGGAATTTGACTTTACTTTTTCTTGCTCCTGAATAGGGATTTCTACAAATCTCAATGGAGCAAAACTAGAATAAATATGAGGTTTTTAAAAGTTTGTGGAAATTTTGTTATCTCTTTATTCCATTTTTCCACAAACTTTTTGAAACAACCTCATATTCGTGTGATTTGAAAGAAAGGAAGACATGAGCCTATAGATTTTTTAATAATTTGGATTTTTGTCACCAAATGGTGAGATTCTGAGTATTAACTCATAATTCAACTTTGTTTTCTCATATCTTTTATACCTAACAGATGAGAAATTGTGAGTTTTAGCTTTAGAAAAGTTCAAAAATAATTACACCGAACAGACAGCCCTAATATTTAGCAGTTTTAAAATGACCTTGTGTTTGTCTTCAGCTCTAAAATATTTTCAACATTTTTTTCCCTTCCCTATTTCTGAGTAGGAAAGAATCCTATAGGATATTGGACCATTTCAATTTGGCCTCTGTTTTCTACAACTCTCTCTTGTGTTTTTATTTTCCATGTTACTTTCTTTTTGGCAGTAGTCTGGGAAATTTTCTTATGCTAATCTTTTAATTTAAAATATTTTAACATAGGCAATCTTAGTTTTAATTGTCTAGACTTCTTTGTTCTTCCCCTGAGTTCTCATAGAAATCTGTCCTGCCTTTGTGACTGTGATATCTTCTTGAATATTGGTGAGGCCACAAATTAAAACTGTTTTCAGGTTCCTCCCGTGTCCTGAATTACATCTTTCTTTTGCAGTCGCTGGTCACTTGGTGCAGGCAGGCTTTGAGACGGGAATGCGCTTTTCCCATAAGGAGCATGTGTAACCAAGTGTGTGGAAGCAGAACTGCAAAAAGCTCTCTATGAGCAACAATAATTTTATTATTGTAATGTTATGGGCATAACAAGATAAGGGCTTGAATAGCAAGAATACAGGGAAAACTTAAAACAAAAGTAAAAACCCAACAATCACGTAAGAAAATTTTGTTCTTAAGTCTCCCACCATCAATCAAACAAAATACAAATCCACTGTCTAATTGTGTTGATTCTGATACATATAGACCCTACAGCACCCTATTAAATGAATTGTAAATTCCCTTAAAAATCAATTAATTGTGTCTACAAGCCCGGAACTGTATTTTGCTTACGCATTCCTTTACAGATGTATATGGATCAGCCACTCTCCCAAGTGCTAGGGATGTAGAGCAGTGAGTAGTAAAGTGAGACAAGTCCCTGGCACCCAGTCGTGCATCATGCTCCAGGTAAAAGATGAAGCTGTCTGCCTCTGAAGAGATTGACATTCTCGGAAACCCTATGTAGAGTCACCATGAGTTCTGATCCCCTTGATGTCAGTGGGTTTGCTTTTGTTTTGGTTTCATCGTGTTTAGAACTTAATATTCAGGAGTTCCAAGGTAGCTAGTGTGTTAGGTCTGGGTAGACAAGAAATCCAGGGAGACTCATGTGTATAAGAAAGAGAAAGAGTACTTTATACATTAAGAAACCATCCCAGCCCAGTCCAGATCAAGTCCATCGGTCTGATGTTAGCCCCTATGTCCGATACAAATTTATAAATTCCTCTTCAGACTCATGAAACACACGTATTGATGCTGAATGCAGAAAGATCACAGGCCATTGAGTGGGAGTCTTGTGGATCCAGTGGTGTTGTAAGCATCTCAGCGCTGGCAGGGGTCTTCATGTGCCTTCTCCGGCTCCAGAGGTCTGGCTCCATCAGCCTTTCTCCATGTGTCTTCTCCACAGGGATGTCTCACAGGGAGTGAGTAGAGAAAGCGCGTCTCCTGCCTCCAAGGAGGAAATACAGCAGTTCCCAGAAACTTCAGGGGAAGGACGTGTCCACACAGAGGCCTCATTGGCTATATCCTGATTGACAGGCTAGACTCCACCCCTACACTCTTTTTTTTCTTTAATCATTTTATTGGGGGCTTGTACAACGCTTACCACAGTCCATACATACTCAAGCACATTTGCACATTTGTTGCCATCATCATTCTCAAAACATCTGCTTTCCACTTGAGCCCCCGGCATCGGCTTCTCATTTTTTCCCCTCCCTCATGAACCCTTGATAATTTACAAGTCATTATTTGTCATATCTTTCACTGTCCAACATCTCCCTTCACCCACTTTTCTGTTGTCAGACCTCCAGGGAGGAGGTTATATGTAGATCCTTGTAATCGGTTCCCCCTTTCTACCCCACCTTCCCTCCACCCTCCCAGTATCACCACTCTCACCACTGATCCTGAAGGGTTCATCTGTCCTATATTCCCTGTGTTTCCAGTTCCTATCTGTACCAGTATACATCCTCCAGTCCAGCTGGATTTGTAAAGTAGAATTGGGATCATGATAGTGGGGGGAGCAAGCATTCAAGAACTAGAGGAAAGTTGTATGTTTCATCATTGCTATATTGCACCCTGACCGGCTCGTCTCCTCCCCACGATCCTCCTGTAAGGGGATGTCCATTCCACCCCTACACTCTTAATCCTCAAATTGACACCAGATTATGTAACTACCACAGCTAATATTTACTATTTAACCCAAGTGAAAAAGGTAATGTCAAAATAGTCTGTTTTTTTTCTGTGTATGTGTATTGTGTAATTTCTTTTTGGTTTTGCACTTTTTGCTCTTTTACAGGATGTAAAAAATTCTTAAGAACTCAGATTAAACTAACATACATCAACTCAATTAGAGGTAATAAGACACCCTGACATAATGACATGTGCCTAGTCCAGGGTTCTAGTTTGAGTCTGTTGTTAACCAGGTGAATAGATTTGCACATAAAACTTTTATCCTCTTTGCCCTTGAAGAGCCTAAATTTTCTCACATGTTAAATGACGCGGTTGGTATCTTTTTAGTTTGACCATTTTGAGTCCGAAAAGTAAGACAAAGTTTTTGTTGCTGTGGCCTCAGTTGAATAAATATTGTAAATAAATTATCTAGTTCATTTAATTGAAAGATTTGAAATAAAAGAGCTGCCATTTTATGTTTCACTTGCAGTATATTCAGGGACTAAATATTTATTTCTTCTCTTTCTCAGACTTGGGCCTGGATCAATATATAATAAAACGCTTTGATGGAAAGGTGAGAGAACTATGATACTCGTGTGTGTATATATCTGTAAGATTCTAAAGTTCTTCTTGAATTGGGTCGGAGAGATTCCAGAGTACCTCTTGTTTATCTTTTTAAGTTAATATTGCATAGTGATAGAAGGCTTGTAACTATACTTATCCTTAAATACCCTTATAAAAAACAAAATCCAAATAAACCAAAATCTTCTTCTATATTTTTCCAAATAAGGTAACTCTGGTGGATTGCCTATGTTTCTTTAAGAGATTACCCAGTATATGTTTATGATTTTATTGTTTAACTTAGTAGAAGCTTCAAAATGATCATCTTTTTAAAGTGTGCTCTTTTATTAAATTCTTGTGCAGGTTTTATACTTCAGTACAGAAAAGTTTAACCTCGTAGTGTACATTTTTGTATGTAAAACGTCTTTCAAGTTGCCTTATCCTTATTTAAATGAACTGAATAAAACTTAAAAAACATAATTAACTAGCTCCTGATATTACATTTGCATTTCTTGCAAAACACCTGCCTTCCTCAAATGTTCTCATAATATCCAGCAATAATCCTAACTGGAAAATCACAAATGTACTTAATAGTATTTGTAAAGTCATAATTATGATGGCCACACAGATTTCACATTCTATTTGCTGATAGTTCTTTATTTTGTACCTGAGTAAGGCATGAAGTAAATCTGTTAAGTATGGAGAACAGAACCTTCAATACTACTGTCTTATAAAGCACTCAGTCAAACATGTTCTTCCCTTTTAGGGTGAAATCTCCAAAAAGAAAAAAAATATATTACACAGGGTCAGAAAGACAGCTAAAGGATTAATTTTAAAACCGAGCAAGAAAGTGCATCAGAAAGAAGCAAAAAGGAAGCGTGGCTTTACAAAGCTTAGAGTGGAGAAACTCAGAAGGGAAGTCATGGAGTGGATGCAAAAGGCAGGATTTCAAAAGAGGGTTTTGATGGCGTAGGGGTAAGGGTTAGTGGAAACTGATGCCTCTGCCTGAATGATTACATAAAGCTCCTTAGCAATGGTACAGTCCATACGTGGAATGAATGAGTGGCAACCATGATCTGAGCAATCGCAGCCAAGGCTGTCCACCTGAAAGTTACTTTTCCTATTCAGGTAACTTTGGGCCTATAATGCATCCATCTGGGGATATCTTTTTTGGGTAGCTACGTATTCTAAAAGAAAGAAAGACCAAAAAAGAGAAATAATTAGGCTAGGTGCTAGGAGACCCAAGTGTAGAGTCCTGACTTGCTTTGGTTCAGCCACTTCTAGTCCGTGGTGTCTCTCTTTTATGTAACTTTAGTAAAGGTTGACTGCAGACACTGATGTGCGGGTACAAGTTCAGAGTCTCTGGTATGTCAGGCCGCTGTCTGATCTGTCCTTGTGTCACACAACAGCATAGGCCTAGCACATAGGGCGTGACTAATAAATGTTTGGTGATTTGCAGAAAATGAGTCAGTCAGTAAATCACATCCTCCTTGGAGGGGTGACTCGTTAGCATAAGTAATCTTTTTGAGAACTCAGGACATCTAGAGTAGCGGGAGAATGCAGTCGACTTGTGTAGTATATATATATAAACCTGAAAACTTCAAGAAGTTGAGTGAATGCAAGTTGAGCAGCAGATTTACATGTTGTGATAGGAATTTACCAGTGATTTGGCCAACGTGAAATCCCTAACGGTGTCTCTTGTTTCATTATGCTCTTTAATATTTTCTTGTCCACTTAATGCTACATTTTTGCAGTTCAGCTTTCAGAATGGCTGATGGGTTTAATTTTTATTTCAACTATATTAGATAAATGGGCTCTACATTTTTTAATCGATGTCATTTGGAATTTTTTATTTCCACTTATTTTTGCAAAAAAAATTTGTTTTGCAAAATAGCAAGTGTAATAAGATACAGTAAAATATTAAAGTATTTGAGGACTAACCTGAGGGGAAACAAAAATGGCAGTGTTTCTGTGTTTGGAAGGCAGGCCTTGAAGGTTGTACTTGCAAATGTGTATTTGTTCACTGAAGTGTACAATTCTGAAATTGGTGTATGAAAGGGAAAATATAGGGGTATTGAATGCATTATACATGAAATGTATGACTTATATACAAGTCATATATTTTAAAAATTTGTATTAAAAGTGACTTGTTTATAAAAGTCACTGATACTAAGGTTGATTTCATGCTTCCCGGGGAAGTTCTGAAAAAGAAAAAAATCGAGAACTCACTCAAGAATGGGTAGAAATAGGCCATTGACCTTGAACCTTTGGCAAGGAGTAAATAGGCTATAGTTCCCTTCCATCCATGTTATGATGTGCATTTTGAATCCCTTTTCCAGATCCTCTATCTGAATCTTATATTAATTTCTGTGAAGTGCACCCTGAAGTTTTTTGTTTTGTTTTGTAGCTAATATTAAGCTTCTTAAATAGGATTTTAAAACTGATTTCACCTATGATTTATATATTTTTGGATTATCTTTTATATCATATAAAATTTAAGAAATTAGGTTCTATACTTTTGCCCAGTTTTAAAACCTTTATTTTATCTGTAAACATTGCAAAATTCACTGAATATTTGGTCAGTTTAAGTTTTTCCAGTTTTTTTATGTTTTTAAGTCCTTTACTTGGTAACTTTAAAGATCAGTACTTATTCTACTGCCGATCTTATTGTTTGCCTTTGGCTTTTCATAACTCTTGTTATTTCAAACAGAAAATTTTAATCCATAAGTAACATTGTCTTGATTTTATAAATCCTAAATTCCATTTCCTATTGAAAAACATTTCCATGGTAATTACTATAATTTGCATGACATATTTTGTTAGAAAGCGAACACTGTAGAGCATACACTCCCAAACTTATTTGGTTTACTGCCCACCTTTTCAGAAAAAAAGTTACTCAGCACCCTCCTGACAATTAAAAACCTTTGCACAGTAGCCCCTCTGAATCCGTCCAAAAACCTCTAATGGGCAGTATCGCCCTGGGGAAACACTGCTCTGGACTAATTTGCTTTTACATTTATTTTGATCTTTAAATAATGTTTTAATTTTAATTTGGAAATGAAATTAGCCATGAACCACTTAAAGAATTACTTGTTCCCACCATCTTAGCCTCCATTCTTTTAACTTTTAACCACCGGTGAACATACATCATTGACAATAGCAAATGCTTTGTTAACACTAGCTTATTGTATTGCCTTCTAATTGCAATACATGTTAGTCTTTTTTGATCACTGAAAGCAAGAACAAAATGAAAATAATAAGTGTTTTCTCATTTGTACTTGAATTTCATAGGACCCTCCACATTATAATGCAGACATGAATGACCCAGGCGGTGTAGACAGATAACTGACTTATTATTCCTTGTTTTGGTACCCATTATCAACTCTCCTATTCTTTTTAACTGGAAAATTCCCATGACAAACAAAATTTCACTAGTAGTCAGTGAAATTGGATCTAAGTATCACACTTTATCATCATTTTAAAGAGAGTCTTTTTTGAGAATCCAACACTACCTTTATGTTTTTAAATGCGTGCTAATTACTTACTCCCAGGACACTAGCAATTTCCTTTGTTGAAAAGTCTTGAAATCTATTATTTTTGGCACCTGTATCATCCAAGTATATCTCAAAACAATCTAATACAGGCTTTGTTTAAAGAATGGCTGGCAGCTGTAGTCAATGGCCTTTTATCTTCAGGATAGATCAGGAAAAATTTTGAAGGTACCGTATGTGCTCAAGTATAAGCCGAGTTTTTCAGCACATTTTTAATGCAGTTTTTGTGGTAAAAATTGGGTGCCTCGGCTGATATTCGGGTCGGCTTATACTCGAATAAATACGGTGATAGTTTTAAAATATGCAACTAGAGTTAAGAATTTTAAAACTTCAAAACATGAACAAATTCAGATTTTTCTCTGAGAGGATATTTGAAATCCTTGTAAATAGCCTATTAGCACTATTATAGAGATGATAATAAAAAGCATGGCCTGGCTTCCATTTTAGATAATGTTACAGATTTTAAAAATGCAAATACCTCTATATCCATGTATTCTTTTTAGGTCTTGTTCATACAGGCTTTTATTGAATTTTGGATTCTTTCTTTAAGGAAAACTATATATTTTTCTGGGTTTAATTTTTTTATCACCTAGTGATTGGCCTATAAACATTTCTAAGAAAAGGTTTTATCCTATCTTATTGTCAAATCTTTCTTTCATTTAACCATTGAGTTGCTGTTTTTTGTTGTCTCTTAATATCTCGAGTGGTTAATATCCTTCTTGATTACTCAGTTTTCTACTACCTCTCCTTTCTTTAACTCAGCAAACCAAAAAAATAGAAATTATGGGGTTTTTTTAGTCCCTGCTACCCTCAGTAGACACCTTTAATCCAAATCAAGCACCATGTTTTTAAAAATCACAGTCGCCTCCACCTAATTCACAACATAAACTTAAAAAAAAAAAAACTATAGTAGAAAACTGCATGGTCTAGGTCTATATAATGAATATTGACTTCCATGTCTCTCCTGAAAACAATGAAGTCCATTTCCTGTTTTTAAGTAAGAAAACTTTGACCCTTGAAACTATTGTGCATTGTCATTATTTCACCATTTACTTCTTTTTTAGAAAATACACTTGTGATATTTTCCTCTCTATCAATCCCTTTTCATCCAATCTCTCCCAGAATATTTTAGAAACACCACCTCTGATTTCAGGTTTTTCAATATTGCTATTATAATCTGTTTAGAATTTCAATGAGCTTTCCACTTTTGAAGTAAGAAATTAGCATTTAAATGTTTCTATTTCCTTTATGAATATCTGTTCACATAGAACAGGAAGACATTTTATATCAAATGATAACGATGTTATTGTCCACATTCCGATGAATCGCACGATCAAAACCTAAGAAGGGAAGTACCCCTGGTTTGTATAACAGAAAAGATATGATCAGCAGGAAAAAAAACATGAGAAAGCAAAGCTTTAATACAAGCAACTGCTCTTAATTGTTTACTAGGTAAAGGTTCTTTGAAGTACTGGTAAATTAACTTTCAATTACCCTTCTCTGGGACAGAAGATCTTTATTTATTCATATGTGGGCACTTTCTTTTCCTCTATAATGTTATTGTTTCAGGGCTTTATTTGAGTTGTGATTATTTCATAAAACCATAAAATATGAGTCTAGAATAAGAACCTTGATATGTAGAATGAGCTATGTAAGCAATTTCTTGCCCTCTTAAGATTGAAATGTGTTTCAGATCAAAGAAATTTAAATTAAGAGAACTTGGACTAAAATTCTCATGAGACAGACTAATGCATCTTCACAGATTTATTTGAACTGCTTAAGTTCTGCTTAAATTTAGATAGCAGATTGTGATTTTTTTAATGTAATTTTACACTGTTAATTAGTACCTCTCTATTTCTCTCAGCTTCCAGCATTTTTTTAACCAAATACAAATTCTTTTTT
>NW_022103968.1:64730140-64733296 GCF_000313985.2 Echinops telfairi | reverse complement strand
AGGAAGGCCAACTGACCAAGTATCAAATTGTACCATGATTCGATCCACCATAATTAAGTTTACAGTCCCATCTTTAGACTGCAGCACTTATATACTTATATTTTCTTTCTAACAAGGACATTCTTGCTTAAAAACAAACAAAAGTGTAACAATCCAAAAGAATGTGCAAGCAATTTCAAATCCTTGAGGCCAGAAGACCTCCACAAATATTTCATAGCTTCATGTTAGAGTGACATTTTAGCCCTTTTAAAGAAACCCATTAATACATTTGTTCATTGATTGTCACTTTGTTTTTCAAGTTGAACGGTGAAATTTTTAAATGAAAAAATCATGGCTTTGTCATTTGAGACCATTATAACCAATCATAACAGTAACAAAATGATTAGTTTAAGCTTAGTTCATATTTATTTATGGGCCAGGTACTGATCTCAGTGCTTACATATAATAGCTCACTTAAAAAGGTTATTGTTCTTACCACTTCAGAGACCAAGAAACTAAGGAACACACAAAAGTTAATTAATTAGTCTAAAACCACAGCCAGCAAGTGATAGAGCCAGGATTCTAAATTGGTTCCACTCCTACCCACTCTTCTGAACCAACACTTACATAGGTAAGTAATTGGCATGTGACCTATTAGTGAAGTGACCTTGCTCATCAATTGGTTCTCTCATTTTACTACCTTACTATAACTTGCTAAAAGTAAGAGTTGTTAAACTCAACCATTTTATTTTGATAACATACAGGTTTCTCATTGTAATGTGCCTTCAAATTGGTTCTGACTGACAGCAACCCTTTATACTACAGAAAATCATAGTCCTGCACCAACCTCCTTCCTATGTTGGAGCCCATTGTTGCAGCCACGTGTCAGTCCATCTCGTTTAGGATGGTGTCTTCTCCATGTTCTTCTCCAGGGACTGGTTCCTCCTGATACCATGTCCAAAGCATGAGACAAAGCCTCCTTGCCACCCTTGCTAATAAGTACCTCCCTGACTGTTTGTTTTCCTGGCAGTCCATGGTAGATTCAATATTCCTCACCAATATTTTAAAGATTTTCTTTATTCATTTTCTAACTTTCACATGCATATGAGGTGATTGACAATACCATAGCTTGTGTCAGGATTACTGTAGTTCTCCAAGTGATAGATACATTTGATTTTTAACTGGAGGACTTTTGCCCAATGCAAATCAGTTGCCCACTGCATCCATTTGATTTCTTGGCTGCTGCTTTCAGTGGATCCATGTAAAATGAGATAGTTGGCAGCTGCTGTCTTTTCTCCACTTATCATAATGTTGCACATTGGGATCACTTGACTTGTGAGTAGTTTTGTTTATGCTGAGGTCTAATCCATACTAAAGACTATGTAGTGTTCAATAAGTGCTTCAAGTCATTTCGCTTTCAGCAAGCCAGCTTGTGTCTTCTGCATCTTTCCGCCGATCCTGATCCACATTCTTCTTCAAATTGTTCAAATTGTTTGCACCACATACAGATAGAACCAGTATGGTAGAAACCCACAATAACTTGAAAACCACATAATATTTCATTTTGAAGCCATACAGATGAGCACTGTCAGAGTACATCATACAGAGAAAATGTTTTTTTCTGTTTCAGATTATTTAGTCTCATCAGCTTGTATGTTAAATGTAGTATCATTTATATGGGGCTGTTGTTAGGTGCCATCCAACTGGTTCTGACTCATAGGACCCTTTTGTACAATAGAACAAAACACGCCTTATGTGAAACACTGCCCTGTTCTTTGCCTTCGCATAATCATTGTTAGGTAAATAGAGTTACCTATCTCTTATAGGTAACTAGTCTTTATACTAGTCCTTGGATGGTGCAAACTTTTAACTCACGTGTTGCTAACCAAAAGATTGGTAGTGCAAGTCTGCTGGGAAAGCATCTCAGAATTAAAAGGCCCAGTAATCCACTGCCCCCAAATCACCCTACGCTGTTCCACCTTGACGTCCGTGGGACTGCCATGAAGGCATCAGGTGAAGAGCAATTAGTTTTATACAAGCAAACATTTAGAATGAAATTAAATTTCCGAAATGAATTCAGTTATTGATTGATCATTTTTGGAATTCTGTTGACACCTGCTGGAATTTTCTCTTTTTAGTGACATTTTAAATTTTCATTCCTTCTTATCCAAGTCCTTTAAGTTATTTTCAAAACATTTTCCCATAAAGACTTACAGTTTTAGAAACCCACTGGGTTTCTTACTCTGCTCTGTAGGACTGCTGTGAGTCAGAATTGACTTGATGGTAATGAAATTGGTTTCTGATGGCTGGTTCTTCATTCATGTGAATGACCTCAGGTTTTCTTTACACGCCATAGAAAATTGGATCTGTAGCATCTTCCCTGTCGGATATTTTCCAGGGACTTCCCATTTTGAGCAGCTAGTTCTGTAGTTGAAAACTGTGTAAGTGACTGGAGAATTTATAAAGTGTCCTGAACTACATAAAGCTTTGTGGCAGGATGCTAATAATAGGAGAAACCGTGTAAGAGGGAGGACTGTTGTGGAAGCCCCTGTGTTCTCTGCCAGTTGATTTGTCTTAAAAACAAAAACAAAATAATGTTAAGTCCATTTGAAGTTTGGAGATAACTCTGGTGATGTAGTGGATTACATGGTGAATTGCTAACCAGAAGATCAGGAGTTTGAAACCACCAGCCACTCCATGGGAAAAAGATGAGGCTTTCTACTACCATAAAGAGTTACACTCTCAGAAACCCACAGGTTTCGTTCTACTCTTCCCCGTAGAGTCACTATGAGTCGGAATTGACTGGGCAGTGGGAAAACAGTAGTTAAATTATCTGACCTAAATTTCTGCATCAAATGCCAGCCCCTGATGTCTGACTTTTTATTGCTAATGTGGATTGCACTTTATTTAGTGTGACTTGATTTGGGAAACAGTGTATTTCCATGTAGTCATTCTGAAATTTCCTTAGAGTAGGCACTACTAATACGCTGAACTCATCCAAGTGCAGTTGCCTGCCTGTTAATAGGATGTTAAAGCAACTAAAGCCCTGAAAAGATAAGGAGGCATCTTAAATAAGAAAGTTAGTGATAGGCTTCTACTACACCGGGGTTTGGCGGGGGTGGGCTGGGCTGGGCCGTGGGGTGGAGAAGGGAGGCAGATGAAATGTTTGTTTCTTCC
>NW_022103968.1:64727505-64729416 GCF_000313985.2 Echinops telfairi | reverse complement strand
CTTTCGGGGAAACACGGTAACTTTCTGTATTTTCTTTTTGTAAAAACATGGTGTCTTCTACAACTGGTGTCTTCTACAACTTCTATGTTTAATTTTATGCTCCTTTGGAACTGAGTTTTGTTTGAACTGTGCCTAGTAAAAATTATATAGGACATTTCTATGTGTTCCTCATTTTCTCTTTTCAGATGTTTGGTGATTTTATTACAAGTGTTTAGTTGGCTGTTTATCTGCTATAATGTTTTGTGATATATAATCAATGTCAATTTTTTTCCTTTTTCTCATCTTCTGATCAGGATTTCTGGCAGGTATTGACTCAGAAGCATGTGCTTTAAATTCATGCTCCCAAAGCCATCATCGTAATGCTTCAGGGACAAAGGTTCAGTGCATGCCCAGGTCCTTCCCATGCTCCCTTCAGAATAACTCTGTTCTGTCGACCTAAATTAGCATACTTCATCTTTAATCCGGCAATTCAAACACTGCACATGTCCCTGAGAAGACAGAGCGCAGCATAGTTTAAAGGCGGTTTTCAACATTAAGAGCTACACACAGATTGAGGACCTTTGTTTGAAAGCGCTGTGATCTATAAGGCATGCTCAGTTGGTTGGGTTGTTTAGTCTTATTTGAGATGCCATGTTCCCAGTTAAATGTTAATTGGCAAAATGAGCACCACGGAAAGCAATCTTTCGGGTTTTTTTAAGTCCTATGTAATAAACATAGATAAGCATTTCCCTGGTTGCGCTTTGTTTTTTGAGCTAGTCAACAACTAACTGGGAAACACAGCAAACACATGGAGAAAACTGGAAAAAAATCAAGTTTTAGTCTGGCAGGAAGTACTTTTAAAAATTGATCTTTGAAAGTTCTGACCCTTTAATTGTAGCTTATAAAATTATTAAAATTTATTAATTTAAAAAAAACTTACTCTTGCATTTCTGACAGCTAGCAGTGCTAAAACTTTAAACTGCATTTAAAACATTTTGTGGTTTAAAATGATGATAGAATTGGTGACAATCACAAGGTTTTCTTTATTTTAATAGTACATTTTTCTATACTTCTTTGTTTTTAAAGTCAAATATATATTTAGTAGTCCCCAAACCAACAGAGTTACAGAGTGGGAGGAAATGAGCGAGATTAACTTGGCATACAGATGGCTAAATAAAGCTATCTTGTTATTGGCACAACAGATTATCTTCCAGATATAATCTGAAACATACCAGTGCATAATTAAACAATTATGGCCCTAAGAAACATTATTAATAATCCCATTGTCTATGTTTCTGATCCTGGAGATTCTATTTATAGCTGAACCATCAGAAGGATGGAAGAAGAATAAATCTGCTTAGATTGAGGATGGCCACGTCTAGTTCTCTAGTTATGGTAGGACAATGCAGGAGGCAGCTAGAGTGCGTATTCGCCTTTGATAGCTGTTAGCTTTGCATTGGGTAGGTTCCCTTGCGGGAGAGTAAGCAGCAGAGAGTAGAAACTGGTAAATGCTTGGAATCCTCAGGGAAATCCTCTGGCTCCTGCAGCTTTGAGTAGTTCATCACTGACAGAGCGTCAGTTTTCTATACACTTGCACTATTGAAGCTAGTAGCCTGTGTTGATCATAGATTTTCAATCAAGTTAACTGTCTCAGTAAGATCTGATGTGTCAGGGTAAATCCAGCCCCTAACACATCATCACGGGTCCAGGAGGAGCAATTGTACAGCAGTAATAAGTAATGATTATAGCAAAGTTATAGAGAGCATGAGAGAGAGAACAGAGATTGAAATAATGGAGTCAGACACATTTCATGGTAGCAATGCTCACCTCAGCCTCACTTGGTGGTCCACATAGAGAAAGATATTTATTGCTAACCAAGGCTTTTATAGTCTCTGGGGACACGCTAGCCCCCTAATTACAGGTGAAGACATA
>NW_022103968.1:64721622-64726951 GCF_000313985.2 Echinops telfairi | reverse complement strand
AAAAAAAGATAAAACAGTAATTTCCCCCCTTAAAATAGATTCTGGAGAATTATCTATTTGGGGTTCTATAAATATCAGGGTTCTGATGACACTAGCGTGAATCCTTAACCTTTCTTGCTTGCTTCCTTGAAAGAACTTGCTTTCTGCATGCCAAGTTCCTATTGCCTGCGGAAAGTCTGGAATCATTTTGTTTTCCTGGTAGAATAGAATGCTGTTCTTCAGATGCAGCTTGTTAACTGTGTGAAGCACTCATTCTATTGCTGTGAGGAGTATCTGTAATGTCTCTTTCCAGTCTTAGAGTTCCACCACTATTAAGGTCCGTTGGTTTGACCCATTTGCTTATTCAGGCTTGAAAAAAAAAATGGCGATGCACTCCAAAGGAGATTGTAGTTGCTTTGGTTGTTCCAAATATTTGGACTCAAATTATGATGTCTTTTTTTTTATGATTTCTTTATATACATTTTCATATTAGAATCTCATGTGTTTTAAATTTGACCCATCTGATTTCTCACTGTTGATTTTGAAGGCATAAACATGATTAACCATTACATTTCTAATATCTTCATTTTTAGCTATTTATCATAAAGCAATATTTTAAATTCACTTTCACATAATGGGACTTGATTCCAGATATATTTAGTTTTTCTTACTATTGTAGCAAAAATACGCTAGCATGTTTTAACGGCACACAAATAAATTTATAAGAAAGCTAATCAACGATTTATTTTTACTTTTCTTCTGGTAAAATGGACTCTCAACTTAGCCTAAACAACTATTGATGAACTATAATTATAGAGAATGTGTGAGAACAGTATTTGCTTGCGTATTTGTTTTTGGCATGATTGATTTTTAAATTTTTTGATCAAAATTTAGAACTTCATCAATTGCAGATTAATCTAATATCTATTAATAAAACTGTAAGAAACTATTCTTAAACTGATGCTTATTTTGAAAAGCATTAAAATATGCATTTGAATCAAGTTTCCTATTCAGTTTCAAGTTTACTTGAATTCAGGCTAAGCCCCAAGGTTAATATTTCACAGTAACGAATTATGTTTTGCTTTTGAATATTTCTTTTTTAGAAACTGCAAGCAATATAGATAGATACCCGGGGTATTCCTGTGCATTTTGTGCAAAGTAACATAAAATGTTTACTAGCATGCCCCCTGGAATCAGACCATGGTCTCTTGTACCATTTAAATACCATTTTTACCTTGAACTGCTTATTTTGCTTCTATAAACGTTAATTTTCTCAATTGTAAGTTGAAGGTAATACTATTACCTACCTCATAGGTTTGTATTGAGGACTGAAAAAGGGTACAAATATAATAAGTGCCTGGCTAGAATATGGAAGCTATACTTTTTAAATTATTGATAGATCTTTAATGATCTGTGGTGCTCAAGGGATGCTCATAAATGGTTTCAAGATTGATTTTGAAATCCTTCAGCTTCATCCTCCAGAGATGATAGTGACTAGAACAGTATAAATCAAGGGTGGGAAGAGTGATCCTCAAAAAAAAGATTATTTTATTTTTGTTCTTATGTTGCATTTTTTTCCTGTAATATTTTTTTCCTAATGGGAGATGAAACTTCCATATTCACTTATTTCTCAAAAAATTGTTCTTGAGGTTGTTTTGACATTAAGTGGAAGGGAAGCCTTTTATAATTCGTGACTGCAAACCCAGGACTGAAGCCGAGTTTCCCCACTGCCAAGTTGATTCCCCACAGCCAAGGTAGGACACAATTGAACTCTCCTTTGGTTTTCTGAGGCGGTAAATCTTTCCACTTTCTCTCCCAGTGCCCATTTGAACCACTGACCTGCACAGTACCCGACATTGAACCCCCTAGGCCTCCAGGACTCCGCCATACTTAGCCCAGGGCAGTGTTCTTCAGCAGTGAGCTGTGTGAGTGACCAAAGCTCACAATAAAATTCTCAAGTTTAAATAGCAGGTGGTCAATAATGACAAAACACTCTGCTCATCCAGAGCTGATGTTAGGCAAGTACGTAGGAATCGTGCAGTAGAAAATTAATAGAGTTCACGATTTTCCCCTTGTAGAAGTTTGGTAATACCTCATCAGATACTTGGGACTGAAATAAATCATTTCAGTAAAGTTGTATCATTTCCTGGAAGTTAATGATTTTATAGTAGTTTAAATTTTGTTATCATTGTTTTAATCAAACCTCTGCCTTAAAAAAAACTCATCTTCATTAGTACTCATTTTCTCGATAGCCAGCTAGTTAATGAAATGGGAGGTCATTTGCATTTTAGGTTTTTTTTGGACTTGTTCTCAGAACTTAATAAGGTGGTTAAAATTGGGACTGAAAAGAGAATTGCTTTCTGGCAGGTTGCAATTTATAGTATCTTAAGCATTCATCTTCCACAATTTGTTGCATAGTGATTGTATTCATGTGTCTCAAAAGCCCTGTACCTTTTGAAAATACTGGAAGAAAATCTGAATCAAGAGAAGTTAACTCCTATAATTAGCATCATAATTTTTTCTCTGGCATTTTCCCAAATTTTGCCTTTGTACAACTTCAGGGATCAGTGTGGAGGAAGCGTAACATTTTAACTGTGCAACATTTTGTTTGATTGGGAATAGTGTGATTGCTTAAGATTGGTATCTTACCAAGGCTTTAGCATCTATCTGTGCACCAACATATAATGAAGTATGAGCATTAATTGCATGGGGAAACTGCTGAATTTTCTCCCCAACCCCTGACTTGACTTAAGTTTAAAAATACTCTTTATCATTTGAAAATTATATACCAAAGAGCATTTTCAGGCAAGTATTTTAATTATCTCCATTAATTTATTTTTTAAATATAAACACAATTGTTGCTTGAGGGACTTAGATAAACTTTGAAAATCATTTCTGTAACATACAGAGGTATTACTATTAGAATATGCCAATTATTTTTGCTTCATAAAAGATTAACTTAAATAGTAAAACTATGTTCTTTATCCAATTTTCTATATACCAAAGATGGTTTAAAATCCTAGATGGTAGGGAACCCATCTATTTTTCAGGCATATTGCACTGACTCAATCTGATAGAAGAAAGTTTGTGTAGAACTTTAGAACTTAAAAGGTGAGTCTTAACTAGAAGAAATGATCTGATGTAGCTTGTAAGTGTATTTTTTTCCTCTTTGGCTTCACCCATTTGAATCTCAAATAACAAAAAAAATATATATGTTTTTCTGTGGGTCAAGAATTGGAAGCAATTTGGCTACATGGTTTGGGCTTCCATCTAAAACAGTAGATAAGGCCTAGTTATCTAGCTTGTTGAAGTTGGAGGAGTCGCTTGCTTCCAAAGTGGTTTCCTCCATGGCTGGTGAGATAGTACTGATTGCTACTGGACCTGGTAGACCTCTCTATAGGCTTTGTTGAGTGTTTTATTTATTTTTTTCTTTCAAATGGCAATAGACTTCCCCTCAGGAGAGTAAAGTAGACACCACAATGCCATTTGCTTACTTTGGACCTGTTATCAGGAGAGACCAGTCCTTGGAGGACATCAAGTTTTGTAAAGAACAGCGAAAAAAAGACAGGCCCTCAAGGAGCTGGATTGACACAGTGGCTACAACAAGAGGTTCAAGCTTGGGAACGATTGTGAGGATGGAGCAGGATTGTGCAGTGTTTCATTCTGTGGTACATAAGGTTGTTATGGATCCGGACCGACTCGCACTCCACGGTACCTGAGAACAGCCACCAGTCCGTCTGTAGTCTATGAAGGACTAAAAAACCTCATTGGAAATTTCCATGCTCTGTTTATGCAGTTTTTCCATGGACTTTCTGGAAGCCTCTCCTGAATCAGACCCACCCTGATCCAGTGTGTAGAGGACAAAGACTGTGGAAGAACACAAATAGGAGGCAAGCATTATCGATGCCATTTTGGACTCTGGCTATACAAACTTGATGAAAGATGACGAAAGCCTTTTGTCTGGAATATATAATAAATTCCTGCAGTAAAAGAAACAACTCAATTAAGAATGGGCAAAACAGAAAGACAATTGCCAAGAAACACAATAAATTCTCAACTACAGGGTTCAGCAAGAAGTGCAAACAAACCCCAGTGAGATACCACTACACAGCCACAGCAATGGCTAAAATTAAAGATGCCTGCAGCACAAATGATGGAGCTTGCATTCATCGATGGTGAGAATGAAAAAATAGAACAATTTGGGGGAAAGTTTGGCAGTTCCATATATAGGAAAATTATATACCAAATTTCCCACAAATGTGCCCAAGTAAATCACTTGCATAGTATGCATTAGAAACTAATGTGCAAGGGAGTTGTACAATTTCCAAAAAATAATGTGTTCATTATTTGCATTAAATACATTAGCTACCCTGATGTAGCAATTCTACTCTGAGATATAGACCCAACAGAAGCAAAAGTATGTATCTAAAAAAGATATGTATTAAGAATTCTCATAATAAGCAAAAACTGAAAAGAACCGAAGTATTTATCAACAAGGGAATTAAGTAAATTGTATTATTTGTATTACACATACAATATATATAGGGGATAATTGATATCAGTAAAATATTAATGTGCTATAATATTTTAAGTTTTCAATTGTCCAGTAGTAGTTCATACCACCATTAAAAGGGAATTAACTATTGATAACTATAACAATATATATGATTCTTCCTTAACATTATGCTGTGCTATAAAAACTGGACACAAAGAGTATTTGAGTGATAGCGGATGTGTGAAGTTCTAGAATAGGTCAATGGAAAATATGGTTGGAATTAATTGTAAAGGAACATAAAAAAAACTTCCTAAGCTGATAGAATTGTTCTGTATTTTGATGAGGATATGGTATACTGAAGAACACACATGAGGGGCTTCACAAAGTTCATGGAAAATGGAATTAAAATAAAATGCAATTTTTCAATGAACTCCTTGAAGTTCATGTACTTTTAAAACTCACTGATTGTATGCATTTAGTTTTTGTTAGATGCTGTCAAGTCGGGGCCAGCTCCCAGCAACCCTGTGTAAAACTACATGAAGCCATGTCTGGTGCTGCCCCATCCCCTTCTGGTTGGACCTTCGCAGCCGCCGGGTCACTTCAGCTCGAGGAGCAGCTTGCTCCTCCTTTGTCATGGACTCTCTTTAAGCATGATGTCCTTCTCCAGGAACTCGTCCCTCTCGATAACACATCTAAAGTACATGAGGTGAAGCCTTACGATCTTCATTTGCAAGGAGCATATGGGCTGTATTTCTTTCCAAAACTTAGTTGTTTGTTCTTCTGGTGGCCATGGTATAATTCAAAGACTTCAGCTCTTCTCTGATCTTTCTTATTAATTGTTTAGCTTTCACATGC
>NW_022103968.1:64716006-64721522 GCF_000313985.2 Echinops telfairi | reverse complement strand
CAAATGGCATCTTTATTTTTTAATATTTTCAGGAGGTATTTTGCAGCAGATTTGCCCAATGCAATGTTAATTTCTTGACTGCTGCTTCCATGGGCATTCATTAATTATACATTTTACCGTATGTGCATTTTACTTTCAAAAAGATTTTAACATTATTAATAATTTGTTTGCTTTCCAGAGTATGAACTAGTAATTCTAAAATTACTTGTTATATAAATTTGAGCAAATGAATAAATATATTGAAAATAATGGAAAACATAGCTTTCTCTGAAGATAATGGAAAATGTAGCATTCTCTTACAGAGAAGGGAGTTAGAGTTCTGTATGGAGAACAGCTAAATTGTGCCTTATAGTACTAGAATGGAATTAAGGCATTAATCTGAGCATATAAGTTATAATTAATAGATAAGTAGCAGTATTTGTATGTGGATGTAGGCACATGCATGTCAACTTGGTCCACTGAGAAAACTAGAAATAATGAGCATACCTACCACCTAGATCTCAGTTTCTGAATATCTCTGTCCACTGAAAGTAGCTAGGACCTGTAACTGGAACAGGTGCTCCAGGGTTGGAAATGTAAAGATGATGAATCTGGAGCATCTAGTACCAGAAAGACAGAAGTGCTCAAACCCGTGTTTTCTTTTCTTTTTTTGGAGGGGTGTGTTTGTGGAGGGATGGGATAAGAAGATGTACCAGAAAATAACACAGGACACAGGCATCCATTTTAGGAGTCAAACTAGCCAAACCTAGGACAATGTGAGCATTGACGTAAATACTGATAACTGCAATACCCATCAAATCACAAAATTTACAAGTCTGTACTATATAAAGGAATATTAAAAGGAGAGAAAAGAAAACTACTCTTTGCAATGGGATGCCAGCCACTCATTATAGAAGGGATGATAGTGTGACAAATCAAATCAGTGCTAAAACTGGGGGAAAGTGTATATAGTCACAACATACATATTAATTGTAACAGAAAAATAGCAACTTTACAGTGGAGAATTAGGCTGATACACCTTAATCAAATAAAACTGAGACAACCCAACATCATGTGCTTTTGGTGTTATCCAACTAAAAGGACGAAATATCATTTATGTAATCTTCCTGCTGAAGATGCATGATCTGACTCTAATCTCAAGAAAACAAAAACTAATGCAAGTTGAGGGATATTTTTCCCGATAACTCATCTGTGCTTTTCTAAACTGTCTCCAGCTAGAAGGACAAAGGCAATTACGAGTTAATAAAGATTAAAAGTTAAATGCAGTATATGACATGTAATCGTGGATTGCGAGATCCTAGACTCAGGAAAAAAATTATAAAGGATATTATTGGAACAGTTGACTCAATTTGAATATGGAACATCAACTGGATAATGTATGAGTGTCATTGTTAAATGTATTGGTTTTGATATATTTGTACTGTAGCATGTAAGAGAATGTCTTTGTTCTTAGGAAATATATTCGGAAGTATTAGTTTTAAGTGTTAAGTGTTGAAGTAAAGGGTCATGAAATCTCCCATTTACTCTCAAACTAGTGCAAAGAGGAAATCCATGTATAATACACGTAGTGATAAAGTAATGGGTATAGTTAAATTGCTGGTGGATTTGAATATGATAGTTCCTTTTATAAACCTTTCAACTGTCTGTGAGTTTGAAAGTTCATAAAAATTTAGAGTTAGCAACAAAATTAGATTTGCATTTTATTTTCTGAGCGTCAGCAAGTCCAGATGATTGTTGGAAAGAGTGTTTGGTATGCTTGACTTAGCTGCCAAGTTCCACTCTGCCCTTAGGTTTTTCTCTTTCTCAATTTTTAGCTAAAAAAACCCAAACCAGTTGCCATTAGGTTGACTACAACTCAACTTCTACCTATGTGTTAGAAAAATAAAAGTTCTGACTATAAGTATTAAATATGTTACTTTTTTTCATTGTTATAAGAATCTCATAATTTGTTTCATAATTGTTATGAAATGTTTAGCTCCTATACACATTGTTTGAGTTAGTAATGGTATGTATTTGAGGACCTGTACTCATTTTGTATATATTTTTCTATTCTTAATGTTTGCCGTTAATAATGTAAAAAATGTAACCCTTTGCTGAGAAAATTTATGTATTAACTTCCCATTGAAAGGCTTTGCTGCTCTAGCTGTTGACCTTTTTTTATCTCGTGTTTATGTTTAATTTCTTGGTAGAAGATTAAGTGTGGCATGAGGTCTCCCTTTAATTAGAACCTATTAAATAATGTGCTCACCTTTGTCATCAGCGCAACAAACTAGTATCTAAATGCAATCAAGCAGAACATGTCTGCTGTCTGCCACATTATCAAAACCTGCTGCTACTTTGTTGACTGCCCTATGGTTTCTATTGCAAGCAGCTCTCTGCAGGGGCTGCAAACAGACTTCATGATGATTCACTTAGTACTGTGTTTTCAATTGGTTAACCAGTTTTCTTTCCTTTGTGGTATATGATGGATCTACACTAGACAGAGGTAACCTATTGGATAGCTGTGTACCTTGATGCTGGTGTGTTGGTGCTTGTTGGTTTATTTTCATGACACCTCCAGAAGTTATGTTTGCAATGCTGCCTCTTATTATTTTATGCTTGCATGACATTATAACTTTGATTGCGCTTTGTTGGTTCAGGTTCTTAAAACCTTCTATCTTTCTTTCTTTTTCTTTTTTTTTTTGTACTCAGAATAACCGAATATCTTCAGTTGGCCCAGAACTAAAGAAATTCATTCCAAGTCTAACTTCTTGATGACTCCTTTTCAGTTTTTAAAATCTCTGCACCACTGAGTTCATGATTTGGCTAGGAATTCTAAAAAAAAAAAAAAAAAGTCCGGGGTGGGTTGGGGAAGGGTAGGTTTTCTTAAATACTAAAGAAGAGAACAGCTGCTTGATGTAGACAGTTACAGAATCTGAGAGAGGCGCTGTGTAAATCTTCAGGAGGCCATTTAATCAAATGGCCGATTTATATGAGTAAATTAAGTCGTGCCTAAAGGTTGGCATACATTTCTCATTTAACCTTAAGTTTCAGGATGCTGTGCACTTTGCATATGGTTCTACATTCCCAAACTCAGATTTCTGGGATCATCCAGTAAAACTTCAAATTGCTATTTAAGAAAGAAATTCGTTTTCCAAACATTCATGTGGACCTTGGAAATATCTGCTTTCTTCATTTCCGATTATTAACAGTTTTGGGGTGTTTTTTTTGGGGGGGGTTGTGTATTTTAGGGGGAGCAGATTTATTTCCTTTTCGCTTTCATTTGTTTAGTTCTTTTTTTTAAAACTATTTTATTTTATTTTTAACTACTTTATACAGGAAGGCAAGGAGCGCCGGGCATAGTGGGTTACTTGACCTGCTAACTACAAGGTCAGCAGTTTGAACCCACCAGTTGCTCCATGTAAGAAAATTGAGGTTTTCTGCTCCCATAAGGGTTTACAGTGTTGAAAACTCTAGGGAGCAGTGAGGTTTTTGGTTGTTTTTTATGCAAGATGATTTATTGTTTTTAAAATGAAAACAAAATTGTTCCTTAAGTGGGCTCTATGTTTTTAAAGGGCAGCTGGTCATAAAATTGAAAATATTTTCCAATTTTTGTATTAAGCCAGTATTGAAATGAGCAACACACACACACACACACACAACCTCTTTGTCTTATAATTTTCATCACCTTGAAAACTGTAAAGGATTCATTGACTTAGAATGGCCATCAGGAAAAATGCTTATGAGAAATGGCATAAAACTGTCAGATAAATGATGACAACTCCTATCACTGTTTTCTAATTCAATTTATCTTTATCTTTTTGATGTGACTCGAACTTTAATAGAAAATTTCCCAGGAACGAGAAAAATTTGCTGACGAAGGCAGTATATTTTACACACTTGGAGAATGTGGACTCATATCCTTTTCAGACTACATTTTTCTTACAACTGTTCTTTCTAGTAAGTATTGAATTTTCCTTTCAGCCATTTGTGAGGAGTATATGGTATTTTTTTTTAACTAAGTTGATTGAAGATAGAAGACACAAGTAAATAGTATTTGTTTTGAATTGTCAGTAATGTATAGCATGACCTGATATGGGGTAAAGAAGAAGTATAAAGGTAACGGTAAAAATAAATAAAAACTATGGAATTCCATTTAATTATCTGAAAACTGTCTTCTGTTTACCTATAGCCTTCTGTATTAATGTTACTCTTGTCGTTACTTGCCCTTGAGTTGACTTGAACTCATGATGACCTTGTCTGTGGAGTAGCACTGCTCTGCAGAGTTTTCAAGGCTTTGACATTCTAGGACAGCGCTCACTAACCCACCTGCTTTCTAAGGTTGTAATCCTTATGGAAGCCAGCCGATTTTGTCACATCTTTCTCCCATGCAGGCTGACAGTTTGAATGGACAACATTTGGTTAGCAGCCGAGCACTTAAGCACTGTGCTACCAAGGCTCGATTATCAAGTATTTATAAAACTCCAAACCAAACTCGCTGCCATCGAGTCAATGCTGACTCATAACGACCCCAAACAGTCCTACACCATTCCTTTTCAGTCAAATAAATTTGAGAATGCTGTGCCATTTCAGCAGAGGAGCCCTGATGGAATAGTGGTTATACACTGGGCTGCAATCCGCATGGTTGGCAGTTTGAAACCACCAGAAGCTCCGGGGGAGAAAGACTGAGTATTCCACTCCAGTCAACAGTTACAGTCTTGGAAACCCACAGTAGAGGGGTTGAGGGGCTGTGTCGCTATGAATCAACTTTGACTCGATGGCAGTCAATTTGGTTCGGGTGCCATTTCAGTATCCCTAGTTGTTAGAGAAAGTCAAGGCATTTCCATATTTGTCTCAAAAACGCCTCAAGACATGGAGAGAGAGGAGACAAAGAGGAACTGATAATAAGGAGTTCAAGAAGAATGAAAATGTTTTGAAACTGATGGTGGCAACAATTGTGGCAACAAGCAAGTATAAACATGCTTGATCTAATTGAATTATGAATCGTTAACAACATCTGTTAAGTGCTCCCAATAAAATGACTTAAAAAAAAAACCCCAGCAAAAAATAAGTGGTGTTTATGTCTTTCAAATCTGCCTGTCACAATACTGAAAGAGTCAACTATATCTTGCAGAATATTTCATAACTTCATATCCATGCAGGAACCAGTTCATTCTTCTTATTAGTCTTTTGATGTTTATGTTTATTTCAGTAGATATATTTTCCTTTTTTTTTAACTTCAAAAAATGTTTCTTTTAAATGCTATGAAATCTAATTAGGGCCATTGTTTTTGGACTTCCATTCTTTCAATATAAATACCCTGATGGGGCGATGGCTATAAAAAGAAAAGCGTATCGAATGAAGTGGTTCAGGAAAGTTCTGTATCACCTGCATATACTGAGTCTTCTTTCCAACAGTTGATAGTTCTTTGCCATGGAGTCATTTCCCTCTGGGAACTGGGAATCAGACAGGAACTCTAGAAGAGAAAAGAGGAGGGGCTGGTTAGGCCCTTGAGAACGCCTAAGAGGAAAAGCATT
>NW_022103968.1:64713925-64715095 GCF_000313985.2 Echinops telfairi | reverse complement strand
AAAAAATAGGGACAAGCTTAGGGTCCCTAATTCCCAGCATAAATGCAGTGTCAAACATAACTGAAAGGACATAAACAGTAGAAGACAAACTAGATGTCTGGGACTTCCTGAAAATGTACATCAAAAGATTTCACCAATAGGGATGTGGCTTCTCTGGAATCCCTGTTTTGTAGAAAGGAGATCTAAGCCACCCACCCATCTCCATAGCACCCTTGATTACACTACCAGACAGACCTCATTGGACCTCTGTAATCTTTCCTTCGTTTCCACAGTAGATTGTAGAAAATTTCCCTGATGTTAGGCCCTTACAACTCTTCTAATTTCCTCAGGCTCTACCTAGGCCTGTGGATATTTTTCATGGTTGAGATGGCTCTGTCGGAATTAGGACCCCAGTAATTGATTGATAATGTTTAAAATCTTTTGCTTATAGTCCGTGAGCTCACTTTTTCCACATCATTGGTCTCTTAGAAACTGGACTGGAATCATATATCGGTCCAATTATAACTGACCTTTCCCTAAAACTTACAACTGAATAATACTCGGTTATACTTAGGCTTCATCATCTGTGACTTAACTTTACCTGGAACAGCTTGAGAAAATGTTTAATGGTTGTGCTGAGGAAATGGAAAGTACAAAGGGGGGTTAGAGTCAGCCAATAGTGGTTGTCATTGGTGTAGGTAATCATTGCCCTTCTGGGGAAGATATCCATGAGACATTTTTTCTCATTGATTAATAGGTTTTTAAAAAAAATCTGTTGCCTTTGAGTAGGTTCCAACTCATAACAACCCTATAGGGGAGGGGAGACTGCACTTATAGGGCCTTCCAAGGCTGTAATCAATTACTGAACCTTTCTCCCACGGAAGAGATTGTTGGTTTCAAACTGCTGACCTTTCAGTTAACAGAAAAGCACATCAAGCACGGCCACCAGAGATCTCTGCTTACTCAGTGTACACACTTAAACTTTACGTTCTATGCACCCTTGGCATCTTGCCAGGTGTCTTAAGACTGTTTAGAAGTAATAGTTATTTGCTCTATGTACATAAGCCACTGCTATTCTTCTGACTTATCACTACTCTACAGAGTCTTTAAGGCTATAAATCCTTATGGGAGCAAATAAAACACTACCACATAAAAAAATCCTTCAAGTTAGCATAGCTTAGGTAACAAACC
>NW_022103968.1:64706592-64708065 GCF_000313985.2 Echinops telfairi | reverse complement strand
ACCCCATGAGGTATTCTATGCCCTCCTCGCCATAGATTTTAGATCTCTTATTGTCCCCGTGTTCCTGGGCTTGTTGGCTCTCCCCTCCCTTTCTCCTGTTGTCTATTCTCCCATGTCCCCCTAGCACCATCGGCCTATTTTTTTCCCCTTGGGATTGGTTATCCTGCCGAGCCTATATGGATAGACATGAGAAAAAGAAAAAGAAAAAAAATTCTGTAAATAGTTCCAGGTCTGTCTGCTGACCCTTCTGCTTGTTTTCCAATCGGATCTGGTGAAGTGCCATGCCCTGCCCACCGATTCCAAAGTCTATTTTGGGGATTCCTCGGGGACTTCATTGCTTTGCTCCCTTTGCTGCTCTGTTGGCTCTCCCTTCGTGTTTCGCCCCAGTGTGGAGGGTTAGACTGGGCACAGTTCCTGCGCTGTGTCTCCAGCGCTGTCCCTGTAGCCCCATGGGGCAGTGGGGGGACATCGTGTCTTGTGATGGGGCCAGTCCCATAGTCCTGTCTGTGCATTGGCTGCTCCAAGCAGGCATGTCCTCCTTAGGCTTGGTGGGCTGGGATGCGGTATTCTCTCTAGCTGCCTCTCCCTCATCTCTCTCTCTCTCTTCTTAGTTTATCCCCCTGTGGTCTGGGCAGACCCACCACTCTGCCAGACTGTATGTATCTTCAGTGCTGTCCTCTGCAGTGCCTTCTTCTGGGGAGGGGTCGACGTAGCTGGGACTGAGGCCAACCCGCAGACCTTTCTGTTTGTTCACTGCTTCGTGCCGGTATATTGCCTTCAAGTCTTGGCACCCAGGTTGAAGTCTGTCCCTTTCTCGCTTTACTGTGAACGTGTTAATCCCCTCCTTGTGTGGGGGTTAGTGCCCTGTTTCCCCACTATTTATGTTTCCCCTGCCTTTCCTCTCCTTTTTAGTTGGGCCCAATACTTTGAATATCTAATTTGTTATCTAGTACCAACAGGGTACATTAACTCCTTGAAAGCCCAAGACAGTTGCACAGTTAACATCAGTCTTCCTGTGTTGTCAGCTGTCACAGAGTTGCTTTTAATTAAACAGAGTGAATATGAATCCATGAGAGAAGGTATTGCATACTCCACATTAAGCAGAAAAGCAGTGATCCGAAATCTGGACTTATAAAGCAGATAAATTAAAGGGTAATTGTTATCACCACAGGAGCACTGCCCTGTTTCCTTAAATAGTTTCCCTTTTCAAGTCTAGGCTATATGTAAAATAACATTTAACTGCATTTTAATGAACACAAGCTGCTTTGCAGATAACAGTCACATATTATCTGTGGGGATTTATTGTAAAATGGGTGCATAATCAACCTGTTCCAGCCGCAGAGATGAAAATGTTCAAATCAGAACATTGTTGTATCTTAGTGCCACCATTCGCACAAATGGGTAGTCTGGCTTCTTGTTCTGCATAAAACTCATTGGCCATCTCTTTTGACTTTTTATAGTGCTAACCCTACT
>NW_022103968.1:64703842-64705873 GCF_000313985.2 Echinops telfairi | reverse complement strand
CTCTCATAAAATAACAGAACTAGGTGTTTGTTCTTGGTCTTCAGGTGAGATGGTTAGAAATGACCCACATATTCCCTAATGATTTTAGAAATGTTTTAAAAGACTACTTGTAAATTCAGAGCACTCCCTAGATAATGGAAGCTTATACCCTGGATGTGGTCTACTATGACTGGATCTTTGAAAAGAGGAACATGACGATGTTAAATCCCCAGAATCTCCTTAACGATGGCTGGACAAAGGGCTTGACACGTAGTGCCTTCATAAATTATGTACACTTACTATTAACTGAACTTGTCAGGTAAATCATCTCTTACCACTGCAGATACTTAGAATCATGAGATCTTTACTGACGTGGAGGGCCCTTGAATCTTCTTAGTGTTTCTCTTTCACCTTCTAGAGCATGGATGTAGCCCCCAAAGGTTCCAGTGTACTTGCTATTTGGTATTCATCTGATGTGATTAACATGATGCCGTCTGTAGGAAGAGTAATGTGGTGTGATAACCTGAAGACTGGCCAGGCAGGCCAAAACTAATTATAACTCGATGATGACTCAGAAACGAGATTATCATCTCGCCCTGGATGAAACAAAAATGGACTGTATGTGCTCGAGTATAAGCCGAGTTTTTTCAGCAAATTTTTAATGCCGTTTTTGTAGTAAAATTGGGTGCTTTGGCTGATATTCGGGTTGACCTATACTTGTATATACGGTATATTGTTGTTAGCTGCTATTGAGGGGATTCTGACTCCTAGTGTACAACAGAATGAATCACTTCCTGGTACTGCACCATCCTCACGTTTGTTAAGTTGAGCCCACTGTTGACAGCCACAGTCTCAATCCATCCTTTCCGAGGTCTTCCTCATTTTCTCTGCCCTTCTGTTTTACCCAGCATAAGTCTTTTCCATACACTCGTCTCTCCTGATAGCATGTCCAAAGTAGGTGCTTCAAGTCCTGCTCACTTTCATCATGCAAGCCTGCATCAACTGCATATCAGTTATTAATAAGCCTTCTTCCAACTGTGATAGCACGTTCTTCTTCATATAGTCCAGCTTCTCAGCTTATTTATTTGCTCAGCATGCATATTGAAGAAGTATGGTGAAAGGATACAACCCTGACAAGTTTCTGATTTCAAACCTTGCAGTATTCCTTTATTCTGTTTTCACAACTGCCTAATTCCCATTCTTCTCAGGGTTCTCCATAGTTGCCTGTGAGCCACACAGTCGCATGCCTTTGCATAATCTGTAAACCACAGGTAGACATCTTTTTGGTATTCTGTGTTTTCAGCAAAGATCCCTCTGGCATCAGCAATGCTTTCCCTTGTTCCATGTCATCTTCTGAATCCATCTTGAACCTCTGTCAGTGCCCTGTCAGTGTGCTGCTGCCATCACAGTGAAATGTTCTTCAGCAAAAATCTCCACATTCTGCAGGGTCATCTTTCTTTGGAATGAGTATAAATATGGATCTCTTCCTGTGAGTTGACCAGGTAGCTGTCTTAAATCGTCATAAATGAGTGAGTGCTTCCAGTGCTTAGAACATTTCAACTAGTATTCTTTCAATTCCTAGAGCCTTGTTTTGGCTTCAGTGCAGCAGGAACTTTATCCTTCAGTACCATTGGTTCTCAATCATATGCTAGCTCTTGAAATGGTTGACTATAGACTAGTTCTTTTTTATATAGAGACTCTGTGTATTACTTCCATCTTTTGATGCTGCCTATATCTTATTTTACCCATAGAATCTTTCAAAATTGCACCTTGAAGCTTGAATTAAAAAAAAAAAAAGTTAAGTTAAGATATGCTAGAATGTTCTTCTCAGTTTTCTATCTCTAGGTCTTTGCACATTTCATTGTAACACTTTGTCCTCTCAAGCTGCCCTTTGAAATTTTTTGTTCAGCTCTTTCACTTCATCAGTTTTTCCATTTCCTATATATACTCGAGTATAAGCTGACCTAAATATCAGCCGAGGCATCTAATTTTTTTAAATACTTTTATTGGGGGCTCTTACATCTTTTATCACAATCCATACATTCATCCAGT
>NW_022103968.1:64699604-64701712 GCF_000313985.2 Echinops telfairi | reverse complement strand
CTTCCTCTGTGGAGATATAAACAATACCCTCCCCTTAGGTGAGTTAGTGCCCTGCTGCCCCCCTACCCATGTCTGTCTGTCTCTCTCTCTCTTTCCCTTCCTTATTTAATTGGCTGCTATATGTATCCCTGGATTCGGTTTGGCCCCTGCCATAGTTGCTGGACCTCACCCCAGAGATGTATGTATATAGTTGCTTTTCCTCTATGCATTTTTTGGTTTTGTTTTTTTAAAGCTTACCTCGGACTCATGTTGTACTTGTCCTTTTGTGCTTGACTTTCTTCCCATGCGGCAATGTGCTTCATGTGTTCATCGCTGCTTTTTAGGGAC
Source organism: Echinops telfairi (assembly GCF_000313985.2). Taxonomy (NCBI): domain Eukaryota; kingdom Metazoa; phylum Chordata; class Mammalia; order Afrosoricida; family Tenrecidae; genus Echinops; species Echinops telfairi. The sequence goes on along the minus strand of NW_022103968.1, from coordinate 64,701,385 downwards.
GTGTAGTACTCCATTGTATGTATATACCACAGTTTTTTGATCCATTCGTCTTTTGATGGAAAAATCGGTTGTTTCCAACTACTTGCAATTGTGAAACAGAGCCACCTAATTTTACCACCAAGACGGCATTAAAAATGTGCTGAAAAACTTGGCTTATACATGAGTATATACGGTACTTTACAATCAAAAGCAAAATTGAAAGTAAATGTTTAAAAGATGATGGCAACATATGTATAAATATACTTGATACAATTGATGCATGGAATGTTATAAGAGTTCTAAGAGCCCCTAATACAATGATTTTTTTAATTAAAATTTAAAAAGCAAATTTCAGAGTATCTTCTGGCATCCATTTCGATTTTTCTTTCCTGCCATTTTAAAAATATTTATTTCAATGGGAGCTCTCAGAGACACTGTAACAATCCTTATTTCAATTAAATCAAGCATAATTGTAAAACTACTACCACCATCAGTTTCAAGACATCTTCTTTCTCCTTGGACTCTCTGATATCAGCTCCCATTTCTTCCTGCCTTTTTAATGACCGTTTGCTTTCTTTGGATATTACGTTCTTTGGGTATCACAGCTCATCAGCTCTTCTGTTGTTAATATTCCGTGAGTCACATCTGTTCTTGAGATGTTCTCAAAATCTAGGTGGAGTGTACTCAAGGTCATAGTTTGTCTCATGTGGCCTTTTTAAATTTTTCTTTAACTTCAGCTTGAATGTACTCGTGAGTAGTTGGTCTGTTCCGCAGCCAGCCCTGGCCTCATGTGGATGCTGATAGCTAGTTTCTCCATCGTCTATTCCCATCGGGTATTCGATTTAGAGAAGTTCTTGTATTGCGCACCATGTGTGATGTTAAAAAAAAGGTATTGGTGATGAAGAAGTCATTGACCTTGCAAAATTCTGGCAAGCAGTTTCCAGCTTTGTTACTGTCATCTAGACCATGTTTTCCATCTACTTTTCCTCCCTCTTTGTTTCCAGCTTTTTGTATTCCGTTCACCAATAATTATTCATGCATCTTGATTGCACATGTGATCAATTTCAGTCTGAAGAGATTGATAAAATTCTTCAATATCTTCCTCACTAGGTCTAGTGGATGGTGTATAAATTTGTATGATAGTTGTATTGATTAGATTCCTTGTATGTGCGTCAATATATCCTTTCACAGAGAGCATTGTACTTCCAGATTGAGCTTGAAATGTTCTTTTTGAGGATGAATGTGACACCTTAACTCTTGAATTCGTTATTCCCAGAATAATAAACCATATAATTGTCTAATTCAGAATGTATATTGCTGTCTGTCTTAGATGAATACGAGTTGCTTCAGCTTTGCATGCTTGTGTGGGATGGGGTGGGAAGGCTTTCACTGGAGCAGTGGCTCCCTAACTTGTCTCAGAGGCTGTGTTGATATGTTCAAGTAAAGGTAGTACGTCTGCCACAGCACTTGCAGTTGGACCTACTGGTTGGTTAATTTTGCTACTTTACTGTCTGGGTATTATAGGAGTCAGAGAAGTCAATTAAATATGGGGACAGCACTTTAGAGACAGACAGAATCACAGCTTATTCATTTCGGTTCACTGTATTTCCTGTTCCTATCTGTGCCAGTGCACCACCTCTGGTCCAGCCGGATATATAAGGTAGAATTGGGATCATGGTAGTGGGGTGGAGAAAGCATTTAAGAACTAGAGGAAAATTGCATATTTCATCGTTACTACACTGCACTCCGATTTGCTCCTCACCTCCCCACAGCCCTTCTGCAAGGGTATGTCCAGTTTCCCC
>NW_022103968.1:64686434-64698645 GCF_000313985.2 Echinops telfairi | reverse complement strand
GACAGTGGGCCCCTACACAAGTACTCCCCCAACACAAGAACACTTTGGTCTAACAATTTGGCAGTCTGAGATGCTCACCTGCCTGGCATGATACGCTTTCTTTTAATGGAGGGTTTTCTATGTTTTGTATAGTCATTGTTGTTTTTGTTCATTTGGTTGCATGACTATTTCATATAATTTACTACAAATGAAGCCTAGGATAGGTAGATCTAAAGGGACAAAATCTGGGTTGCTAATTACCTAGCGGTATGGCTGAGGAGGATGTGGGGAAATGGGGAGCTAATGACAATGAATACAAGCAGAAAACCTTCTGAAATTAATTGTGGTGATGATTGCACAGATCTTCTTAATGTAATTGAATGATAAAGTATTTTGGTATGTGAAGTATATGCTAATTAAAAAGAAAATTCTTCCCTGATGGATTAGCCTGGCCTGAATAATAATAATGACATGCAGATCTCTTTCCCTGCCTTGCCTTCTCAGTGACCAGGGCATCGAATTTCAGCCTTCAAAGTAGCTCCACCTTAGGAGCTCTGGTGGCACAATGATGAATAACTAAAAGGTTGCTGGTTCTAATGAGCTCAGGGGCTCCGTGGGAGAAAGGCCTGACAATCTGCCCTAAGCTAAATTACAGCTTAGAAGACTGTCATGTGAGTTGCTGTGAGTCCACATTAGCTCTGCAGCATCTCCAACTAAAGCTAATATCCTCCTTGAGAGTCACTAAGCAAACAAAGCAGTTGCCAGTAAGTAAGTCAATTCCAGTACGTGGTGACCCGTTGTGTAACAAAGCAGAACTACCTGTACAGTATGTTTGCTGGCAGGCTTTTTTGGAAGTAGATCACTAGCCTTTTCTGTGGAGGTACGTCTGGGTGGATTTTATATTGCCAACCTTTCACCTAAAAGCTGGGTGCCTTATGATTTGCACCACCCAAGAACTCCTTGACAGCAAATCAGACAGGATAAAAAGATGCAGAAACACTGTGCTTTATTTGGTCAAATCCATTTGATCTTACCTGTAGAAGGAAGTATTTAAATGTGCCAGGCATGTGTCTTCAAGGAACTAAAGGGCACCGAGAATGAAAGTTTATGATGAGCCTGAAATTGTTGACGACACGGTGTCTGCCCGTCTGGTTGAGAGTCTTCCTCTTTTTTTGCTGACTCCCACTTTATCAAGCGTGGTGTCCTCCAGGCAGTGACCTCCCTGACAATATGTCCAAAGTACGTGAGAAAGCGTCTCCCCACCCTTGCTTCTCAGGAGCATTCTGGTTGTACTTCTTCTAAGATGAATTTGTTCATTTTTCTGGCAGTCCATGGTATATCCAATGTTCACCAACACCATAATTGAGAAGCATCAGTCCTTCTTAGAGTTTCCGTATGCATCGTCTAGCTAGCTTCCAGTGCATATAAATAAGGTGCATGTTTTGGGTCAAGCCCACCTTAATCTTCCAACTACATATTTGCTTTTCAACATTTTAAAGAGATCATTTGTAGCAGCTATGCAAATATAGTACATCACTTATTTCCTGACTGCTGCTTCCCTGGGTATTTATTTGGAACCCAAAGAAAATTAAATTCTTGTTAACTTGAATCTTTTCTCCATTTATCATGATGTTGTTTATTGGCCCAGTTATGAGGATTTTAGTTTTCTTTGTGTTTAGGTATAGTCCACACTGAAGGCTATAGTCGTCTTTGATCTTCATTCCACTACCGTCTAGTTGATTCCAACTCAGATCCCTACATAGTGTTTCCAAGGCTGAAGATTTTTACAAGAGCAGACAGCCTCATCTTTCTCCCATGGAGCAGCTGACTAGTTTAAATCATCAGCTGGTAGTTAGCAAACCAAGTGCTTCAGACAAATTTGTGACATTTACATATCACAGCTTGCTAATGAATCTTCCTTCAATTCTAATTGGGTGTTCTTCATGTAGTCCCAGGACTCAAGAGTGTTTGCTCAGCACTGTGGTAGGCGGAGGAGCCTGGTGGCAAAGGGGGTTAGGACTGGGATGCTAATCTCAAGGTCAGCAGTTTGAAACCACCAACAGCTCCTCAGGGTTGGAAACCCACAGGGGCAGTTCTATCCTGTCCTGAAGGGCCTCCTTGAGTCAGTATTGACTTGATGACAATGAGTTTGGTTTTTATGGTGGTGACTTGGGTGTTTCTGTAATGTTGAAAGCTAAGCTACCAATATTTCAAATACCAGCAAGTTCACCCATAGTGGACAGGTTTCACCTGAGATTACAGGTTAAGTCAGATTCTCAAAAAGAAAAATTATTGCTATCAAAGCCAATTCTGACTCATAGCGCCCTATGGGGAAGGCAAATAGTGAATGATAAAGGAAGTATCAAAAGAAAATAAGAATATACAGAGTTACGGCACCAAAAATAATTGGTTGCCATTTAGCCATTTCAAGAGGTAGCATATGTGATCAAGAACCGATGGTATTGAAGGAAGTTCAAGCTGCACAGGAAGGATGAGGAGATGGGGTAGTATATCGTTCTAGTGGGCTTACTAGGGTAGACTGGACAGCTTATAATAATCATCTATGATAGTAAACTTTCACCTGAAACAAAGGATTTTTAAAGCAAGAGTATGCTCAGATGAATTCTATGTCAAATTTTATAAATTGAAGAATTCCTAACTAGTAAAGGAAAAAAACAAAAGAATAAAGTGGGCCAATGTGAGACAACAAGGAAAAGCAGAAGAAGGCATTCCTATTTAAGAGATTCATATTCAGAATTTTTAAAGGCATGTAAAACACATGTCTGAGGATCCCATGTCACCTATGGGTCTCCAGTTGGTGCAGCCCAAAGTGCTGGGCATAGAATGTGGAGTGAGCTGAGCAGTGGGCAGTACTCCAAACCTATACAACCAGTGAGTTTGTTCTGTGTCTAGGTCAAAATATATCAGAGTAAAGAGTATGCTTTTATTATCATAACTGTCTCTTTATATTGGAAGCCATGTAACTTAATGAAAAGATTATGGAGTTTGCAATCAGTGTTGAACCAGGTTTGTCTACCACTTCTGTCACATATTAGTGTTGTAATTTTAAATTAATCATGTAACTACTTTGAGCCCCAATTTATACTACCTCTTTTTAAATAATACAAGCAACAAAAGCTTCCATTGAGAGAAATTTTCCCTATTAGGCTTTCCAATTTTCAATTTGCCTTTTTAAACTTTAGCTTCACTTTAGCATTTAAGTGTAAATTTCTCAGTCATTTTTGTACCACCACCACTACTATGAGCCGTGGCGGCATAGTGGGTTACACGTTTGGCTGCTAACCACGAGGTTAGCAGTTCACAACCTCTAGCTGCTCTTTGGGAGAAAGATGAAGCTTTCTACTCCCATAAGTTATGGTATCAGAGCCCCACAGGGGCAATTCTACCCTGCCTTGTATATAAGGTCCGAATTGACTCGATGGCAGAGAGAGTAATAGTTATTGGGTGTCATTGAGTCGAATCATGGGGTGTCCTAGGTTATAATCTTTGTGGAGCAGGCTGCCAGTATCTCCTGCATAATCTCTAGGTGAACTGCTAGCTTTTCAGTTAACAACCAGTGCTTACCCACCACACCACCAGGATTTCTTATTAAGAAATTACAGTGAGCTTTTCTGCCTAACCATACAGAACTTCAGTGATAATGAGTAAACTAGTAAGTGATAAATCTGTTGACAGAATGACATCTTCAAGACTCCTGATGATACTAACAGTGGAGATATTAACAGTGGAGAGACCAGACAGAACACAGGAGAAAGCTAGCTTGGTCCGCAAGACAGAGACTTCGATTTTCAGCTTGTTAGTTTCCAACTGTATGTCTTAACTCAGAACTTATTACCCAAGTAAATAATGCTATAAGCATCATAAAAAAGCATTAATATTAAACCAAGTAGATTGTGTCTAAGAAAGCCAACTAAATATATTTAAGATAGAAAGTAATGCAGTGATAGAGAATTGCTGTCATAACAGCCAGACTCTGCTGGTTTTAAGTCTTGTTATATGACTGGCCTGGACCAGTATTTCTCAGAGTGACTGATACTTCCCCCTGGAAGGGTGGGGCGGTGCTGGAATGACCCAGGGAGCGCTGCAAAAGCAGATACCTATAATCCTGGATTACAGGCTAGAGGAAAAAAATTTTAATTGCCAGGGCACTGAGTAACTTATCTTTCTGAAAAGGAGCAGTACGCCAAATAAGTGTGTAAAACTGTGCTGTAGGTAAATACAGGAGTTTTATGATTCTGGTGTGACTTTGTTGTATTGGTTAACCATATTTTTCTTGCACAAGTTTTTTTTAAGCCAATGTCTTTTTTCTCCTTTTTCCTTCCTCCTTTCCTTGATTCCAATTCTTTTTCCTTCTTTCCTTCCTTCACGTCTTCCTTCTTCTCTTCCTCTGTACTCTCAGCTCCTCAGAGAAATTTCGAAATTGCCTTCAAGATGTTTGACTTGAACGGAGATGGAGAAGTAGACATGGAGGAGTTTGAACAGGCAAGTGGTCTGTCCTGCAGGAGTCCATGTACCCCCACTACAGCAGAGATCTGATCCAAGGACCCATCACAAAGCAGGACAGGGCAGGGTTTCATTCCGTTGGACCGAGGTCGCTGTGAGTCAGAACCAAGTTGACAGCCCCTAACAACTCTTCTGTGATAGAGCACTGGTGGGTGACATGGTAGTTACGAGTTGGGCTGCTAACCACAAGGTTACCCAAACTACCGGCTGCTCCATGAAAAAAAAAAAGAAAAGACAAGGCTTTCTACTCCCAGAAAGAGTTAAAACCTTGGAAACCCAGAGGGGCAGTTCTGCCCTGTTCTATATGAGCCTCAGAATCAACTTGATGGCAGTGAGTTTAACACTTCCCAGAAGAGTTCTGTGTTCTTCAACTTACACCTTATCAAAATAGCAGTTCAGGCACTCCTGAGGGATTCGAACCATGTTCCTTTGAGTTTGGGGAACAAAAAGAAGTCATGGTTCTAGTATGGATGAAGTAAGGTTTCCCAACAAAATTCCCAAAGATAGCCCTTGCTATGATTGAAGAATGAACAGTTGCTGTCATGATGGAGGGAGAAATTCATTGGTGTAACTTTCTTGGCCTTTTCTCACCAAGAGTTTCCAGTTTTGTTAAAACCTTTTTCCAGTAAGCCCTGTTAATGTTCTCTGGTCTTTGACAAAATCTGTTAGCATGACCATGACCCCTTGAAATCCCAAAAGATAGTCACTTTAACTTTCTGAGTTGACATCTTTGCCTTGAATTTCACTGGCCCAGCAGACCCCCTTGGAAGCCAGTTTTGATTGGAGCATGTTTTGAAGGCACCCTAATAACACCTAGATAAGTGAATTTTTGAGGGAACCTGTCTGCAGCCATCCGCTGATTAGAGACATTGTTTAAGCATGTTTTGTTTGGAACAAACCTGTTTCTGTATGACGGGAACCCTACTAGCAATCATTTTTGACTCCACACTCATACATATTTCTATATGTAAACACTGACCAAGTCACACTGTTAAGTAAAAAGATTGGGCTACAGGATAAAATTCCATTTATGTAAAATAATATGTCTCATTGTGTCTGCATTTCTCTGTGTGTGCTCATGTGTACAAGTATACGAGGAAGCTTCAGAAATTCGTGGAAAACTGAGTTAATAGATAATGGTATGGAATCGTATATATGAATACATCTATGGGGGTGGTGCGGGAGGGGGGGGAGGAGAGGCAAGGATGTCAGGACTTCATTCTACTTATTTTGGACATGTTGTCAGGAAAGACCAATCCCTGGAGAAGAACATCATGCTTGATAAAGCAGAGGGTTTAGCAAAAAAAGGCCCTTCTTCAGATGGACTGACGGTCTCACCCATTAGAACGATGGTGAGGAGGAAGCAGGACCAGGAAGTGTCTCCTTTTGTTGTGTGTGGAGTGGCTCTGGGTCACAGCTGACTCGATGGCACCTAACAACAGCAGCACTTTTGGGCGGGGGGAGGGTATTTTTTGGCCTTTTTATTATAATAAATAAAATTCCAAACTCAACTGCCATCAAGTCAATTCCAATTCACAGTGACCCTACAGAGCAGGGTAGAACTAACTGCTCCTGTGGGCTTCTTAGACTCAGTCTACGCGGGTGGAAAGCCTTGCTCGTCTTTCTGATGTGGTGTGGCTGCTGGCTTCAGTGGATTCAAAATGCTGACCTTGTGGTTAACAGTCCAACGAGTAACCCACTATCGCACCAGGCCTCCCCTTTTATTGTAAGAGAATAATATTCTAATGCTATTTTTGAAAAGCAAAGTAAGTTTTTATGGTTGGAGATCATGGATAAAACAACAAATATTTAAGATGAATCTGTTGTGATATACATCTTTCACTTTAAATATAATGTTTTTGTAATTTGCACTTTAAAAATCGTCACTTAAGGATAGTGATGTTATTTTTTATTATTTATCCTTCTATATTCCAGTTTTAATTTTTTGGATATCTGTTTATTGTTATTTAGGTTACAAAGACATAGAAATGACTGCAGGAACTGGTTTTATAAAACAAGCTATAGTAAAAAACTTGTCTCAGAATCTCATTTGCATAGTTAGACCACGTGTTTCCAGTCTCAAAAAAATTTCCTTTCTCAAAAAGCGGATTGAAGGAGGAGGAGCGGTTCAGAGTACTAGAGTGCGAACGGAGCCTCAGCTTACAGAATACGATCAGTGTTGCCAAGGGGTACATGTAGAAATGGGTAAATTGGCATATGTTTTTCCTGTGTATAGTTTCTACAACAAAAAAACTTTTTAAGCTGATTCAAAGATTGAACCAATTCCCATCATGTCTTGGAGAATTCTTTCATACGCCATTTGTATTTACTCGCCATTCCAGTAAATGTGTTACATCTTGACACATCAAGTCTTTGCCTCCCGTTCTGCTGTTCCTCTTACCACAACTGCTGAGTCAGAAGTGAAGTGTGGAATTTTTAAATCTGGACGGTATTGCCGTGAGATTGATAACTGTGTAAGAGATGTTGACCCTTAAAAACGTTTGTGTTTGGTTTTTCCCTCTGAAAAGAGGTTTTGTCAGAGCATCTCAGTGTGAGAGCCCTGGTTATTACTAGCTAGCTACATGACCCTGCGTAAGTAATCATTTATTCTGTATGCTTCTGCCTTCTCATCTGTAAAATGAGGATAACAATAGGATTTACAGGATAGGAACACTATGAAAATTAGAAGAGAAAATTGTAACAGTGCAGTCATGTAGTAAGCCGTTAACAAAGCTACTTTTCTACTTCTACCCCACTGTTTCATTGTTTCTGGGTGGGGTTTGTTGGCCTCTTCATTAGGTTCAGAGCATCATCCGCTCCCAAACCAGCATGGGTATGCGGCACAGAGATCGTCCGACCACTGGGAACACTCTCAAGTCGGGCTTGTGTTCAGCCCTCACAACCTACTTCTTTGGCGCTGATCTCAAGGGGAAGCTGACAATCAAGAACTTCCTGGAATTTCAACGTAAACTTCAGCATGATGTTCTAAAGCTAGAGGTAGGCATTCCGGGAGCTATCCAACACGTGCACCTAAGCCACTGGGCTGGGAGGACCTGTGTGTGGGAATTCTCTGTCGACCTCCAGGTGTAGGGAACTGGGGGATGTGAGCACAGGTCATCGACAGGCGTCGGACGGCAGGGAGGAAATAACACGTCGGAACACATGGTGGCCCTGGGACTGAAAGTTGAAAGAGTCTACACGGAACATCTTTGTTTTTAGAGCCCCAGCTTGAGGAGAAAGTGACTCAGCGTTCAGAGCAGCTCTCAGTCTGACTCCAAACAGTGCCCAGTTTTATGCTGACGGTGTGGAAGGCACCAGGAGGTAGAGCTGAGGGGCTAATAGAAAGCTCTTACTGTGAAATTGTACGAAGGTAACAAATAGCTGCAGACACAAAATGCCCGCGTAAGCCTGTGTGCAGAGTTGCAAAGGGATCTTGCTGTGTTTAGAGCTTTACAAGTTACTTTTCCACTCAGAGTTTAGACCCTCAATCCACGCAGGCCCTAGGCACAATTCTATAATATAATAAAAGGCAAACTTCCATAATATGAATTATGTGGGGCTTGGGGTAATTAGTTGGCTACTGATTCTGTTCAGTTCAGTATATTTCTCAAATATCATCTATGTTCACTTTTGTCTGGAGAAAAAAATGTTGCTAATTTCTTGAAATTGTTTTATAAGGCTCACTAATGTTTCTCAGTGCCCCGTTTTAACATTGTTTGAGTTCCACACTGCTCAATAGTATGACAGAAGCACCTGAAAGTATTGGTGGGAAAAACAACTTTGTTTTCAGAGTACATATTTTACTTCTCTATCCACTCCCCGTGGATATCCCCAAGATTTTCATCGATGACTCCCACCTCTTCCACCCACTTAATCCAATGGAGACAGTGTTTTAGAAATCATAGCTGAATTCCCATTATTGATAGGAATCCTATTTAGTATTCATTCTCTAGGTGGGGAACAAAAAAATATGGAAATAAAAATCAGATCAAACTTTGAAATGTGCTTTTATACTTGCTTTTGAAAATGCATTCTCTATCAAGAGAATTTACCTCAAAAGCAAAAAGTAATAGATTTTCATAATTAAGGCAGATTCCTTGAGGTGGCTTCTCTATCCTTTATACTGCATGGCGGGTGCTATATAGAGAATAAAGGATCAATAAGCATTTACTAAATGGAAAGGCTTGGCAGCTTCCCTAGTTCACCTCCAGCAAGTGCTGCTGGGCAGGTCACTCTCTGTGTCTAGTTCAGAGCACAAAGCTGAAATCAAGAAAGGGGTTTACAAGAAAGAGACGATGTGTTTGCTTTTCAAAGGTGATTCTCTTCTACTTGCAGACTCAGAAATAGTGATGCATCTGCTTCAACAACAACAGTTGATGCAAGGGGGAAGAAGATCCAGTCAGCTCTTGTTGAACCAGAAAATTAGCCATACTGTTTCAGTTTCTAAATATTTTGGTTAGTTGGGGTTTTGGTTTTAGGTTGGCATTGTTTTTGTCTAGTTGTCCATGAGGGGCTTGGTCGTAAGAATAATTGCAGTTTTCTGGTTCTCGTCACTTACCTTGCCATAAGAAACCACTATTGGGAGTGGAATTCCAATAAAACCTCACATTGAGAAAACAGTACCCCCACCCGCCATGAGTCCAGCTCAGTCTGCGCCACACTGGCTTTCAGACTGAGTTACTGCACTCCTCCTCTGATTGGCTTCTGGACATGGAGTCTGGCGTGACATTCTGTGTCTGCCTTGTTTGCTAAAGAAAAAATGTTATCTGAATTTTTGCCACCACCCTTTGTTACTCAATTTGAGTGCTCTTTGCCACCCTTTGCCACTCAATTTGAGTGCTCTGACTATGAAAAGAAATATTGTTTGTGTTTTACAATGACACTTAAATTAGCATCGTAAATTAGCTCATTTGCAATTAGCTGGTTCATTTCTTCTTTTGACATTCCTTAGCTTATTTGATTAAAAGAAAAACATTTTAATGCTCTTCAAATTGTATTAGAAAAAAATGTACTAGTAAACCAATCTTTACTATTGGAAGCGGGTATAAAGTCTTTTCTATTGGAAAGGATTAGGATTGTTATACTTTGTGTTATTCTGGCCTTCTTGCCTCTGTTTAAGAATTTTTAAAACTTCAGTTTGAAGGAAAACTTTAAAATGAAAAGTTGTTTTTGTTTAATATCTTATCATAGTGGTTCTCAACCTTCCTAATGCCTCAACCGTTTCATACAGATCCTCATGTTGTGGTGACCCACCATCCATAAAATTATTTTCGTTGCTACTTTATAACTGTCATTTTGCTACTGTTATGAACTGAGCGGCCCCTGAGAAAGGGTCGTTCAACCCACAGGTTGAGAACCCCTGTCTTATCAAAAAACTCATCTACGACTACCAAGAATTACTGACTTAAGATCCTTGAAATTGGTGATTCCAGTTAGTATTTCTTCCAGTTAATATTAATTTACTGATCTCTTGAAGGTTGCAGCAAGTGGGATATCGTTAAACGTGAAAAGCGATAGAGAATTCTTTGAAAGACTGTGGTCCATCTTGAGAGATTTGGAAGAGAGGAGGGGTAGGACCTGTCATTATGCCAGAAGAAAAGTAAAAACAGAGTGCACCAGAAGGCAGTGTCCACGTCCAGAGTATACCACCCAGGAATGGGTGCCATCTAGCAGAATTGCCATAAGGAGCATGGTCTTTTTTTTTTTTTAATCAATTTGGGGTTCACACGCTTTTGTGTCAGATTATCATATTTTAAGAAAATAAGAGTATCAGTAGTCTGAGAGCAACTTAGACATGACTAAAAGAAAACCAGTATTTGGTCATGTTCCTAGTTTTTTAAAGAAAAATATTGAAGTTAACTAGATTTTTTTCAATCAGGAGAAAAGACAAAAAGGAGACATGAGGAACCATGCTTATTATTCTCATCTGTCAACAAAAAATTAAGAGGCTTAAGCTACTGAGGGCTGCTTTAACTTAAATAGTGAAGAACTGTTTGATGATTAGAAGTGCCTGAAGAAATTCTAGGATCACTTACCCTTTAAATTTTCACGTTGATGTTTTTGTGTCCATTTCCTTGAAGTGTTAGCGTAGAATTCAACATTGCTCTTGCCTTGATGCAGAGGGTCAAGTGAAGGGATTTCGGGGATGGATACCGGAAGGCAAAAGCAGATCTTGCTTTTACACGATTAGTATTGTTGTTGTCGTTGCTTCCTGGAAAAGGGCTCCATTTTGTAGACAGTGCTAAGAGTTGGCTCTTGGTCTAACTAAGACCAGGAGCTGAAATGAAGTGTGTTCAGGGAGGTTCCCGGTTGTGCCTCACTGGAGCATAGTGTGGATAGTAGTAAATCTATATTTTTCCTTCCACTCTTTGAATTTTCCAGAAGTCATTTAAAAAGTTTATGAAAGGTACTTATCTCTTTTACTTATTTATAACTTTAGCTAATTAAAATAATAATCCTAACCGTAGGAAAATTGCAACGTTCGTATTTTGTTACAATAATAAAATTCTTAAACTGGTACATTTTTTTCTAAGGACCTTAAAGCATTTAGTCCATACGAACTGCGTTATCCTTATAAAAGTCAGGTCAGGAAAGTCTATAACAAACCTAAATGTTAAAAAAAGAGCCTGTTACTTCCACTACCACCTGAAACTTAAGATAGTATTGCAAGTTGTGGGAAATTATAAAAACTCAAACATTACCTTCCCCTTTCCTCTTAGAAAACTTTTCTTGCCTTCTAAGCAAGAAAACGTTCTTCCAAGAATAGGAGATATTTTTATTTCTTGTTCCTCTTGTATCGTTTATTTTGATCTCTTTACTCCATAGATGATTTCAAAAAGTTTATGGAAAATTCCATTATCTTTTCATTCCATTTTCCACAGACTTTTTGAAGCTCCCTGATACTTCATAAACCCAGCCATCTGTTCATATTCTAAGAATTAACCAATTGAATCAGAAATCTGATCTATCCAACCTAATAGTCTTTTTTTGCTGGGGGCACAAAGGGATGTTATAGGAAATAATCATTGCTAAAAAAAAAAATAGAAATGTAGACAGTAGAATACAAGTTTCATTTTCTTCAGTAATTCCTTGAGTCAAAAGCTAATTATATATTTTTCCCTGTATCATATCTTGGGGAAGGTCCAATATATTATCCTGATTTTACCAGGCTAGCTAACTCACAGGGTGAGCAAATTTAAGATGATAAAGGAGCACTTTTTAAATCTAAAACTAATTTCTGGCAATTCTGCTCTCTATCTCTATCTCAAATGTATTACTTGTGGTCCATAGGTTTTCTGCCTTAAAGATCAGACTAAAAATAGGGTAGAATGTCAATGGTGATAGTAAAACTGCTTCAAAGTCTAAATGCAACATTGATAATTAGGACAAGGGGGCTTTACAATTTTTGTGTGGAAATTCCATTACCTTTTAATTCCATTTCTCTACAAAGTTTTTGAAGTACGTAAAAAGTATACTAAAATGTGCTTTTTGTTTCATGTCTTTTGGAGAATGGAGTTTTGAAAATGATGCTTGTTGCTTAAAATATATCTAGGCCTGATTTTTAAAAAAAGATTTAGCCCCCCAACTACCAGGACCCCAATTCTGCCTTGCAGACCTGGTTAGACCAGAGGATGCACAGCGGTACAGATGGGAATTGGAAACGCAGGGAATCTAGGACAGATGAACCCCTCAGGACCAGGGGTGACAG
>NW_022103968.1:64684911-64686090 GCF_000313985.2 Echinops telfairi | reverse complement strand
AAAAACAGATTTAGCACGTCTGAATCTGACCTTTCAAACTGATCATTAAAGTGCAGGTAATTGTTAGAGATAGCTTTGCATCAGAATCAACTCAATAGCAATAGATTTTTGGGTTGCAATTTCAAAATCAATGATAAGTTAGCGCTTTCTTTCTAATACTTGGCAATCTCCAGGATTTTCCTATCAGTGGACACCTTTAATGTTCATTTTAAACTAAAAGAAGAATCCCCCCAAAAGGAGCTAATACATAAATCATGGAAATTTTCTTTTTCTCCAGTGGAAATTTTTTCTTCTGTCTTTCAAATCATTGTACCAGCCAATTTTTGGTAGAACATAACTACTTGTCAAGTTATGAATGAACTGTGTATCAATGTTTTTTAAAAGTTCATATTTTTACAGAATCTTGCCATCTGCAGTGGGTAAACCGGTAGACACACAAGCTGAACTTGTGCATGATGGAGAAGGGGAGTGTACTCACAAATATATATAGATTTAACAGGATATTTCACATTTATATTTACCTATGCTGAAAATATATCCGTGAATGTGGAGGAGCCTACAGGGGGCAAAATTATGAAACCTTCTGGAACACCTTGAGAGAGAGAGCTACTAAGACTAGGGGCTCAGGTCACACCTCAGGGTTCACCAAGGTCACTTGGCATAACATAGTCCACAATGATAATGGTTTCCATCCCACTTGGTAAGTAGCAACTGGAGTCTGAAAAGCTCATGAGCAGCCATTTAAATTAGTGTAACTATTGGTCTTACCCTGTCTGGAGGAAAGAAGAGTGAAGAAAATTGAACACACATGGGAACAATTCGTCCAATAGACAACTGTTTCCCAGAGTGAGCAGTGCCATTCCTTGGGGGTTGCTGGATAATCCAAAATTGAACCAAACTTGCTGCCATTGAGTCGATGCCAACTCACAGTGACCTTATAGGACAGGGTGGAACTGCCCTTGTGAGTTTCCGATACTGTAAGTTTTTAGGGGGATAGAAAGCTCCATCTTCCTCCCAAGAAACACCTGGTGGTTTTGGACTGCTGACCTTTAGCAGTCCAACTCGTGACCACTGTACCACCAGGTCTCCAGGGAATGATCCAGGGTGGCTGCAAAAGCAGATACCTATACTTTTTTTTTTTAATCATTTTATTGGGGGCTCATACAACTCTTATCACAA
>NW_022103968.1:64670539-64683971 GCF_000313985.2 Echinops telfairi | reverse complement strand
TCCAGTGTCCAGCAATACCTATACTTTGCTAGATTATGGGCTATAGTACAAAAGTCTTTCATTGCCAGGTGGCATTGAGTAATTTTTTTCTCTAAAATGTGGGCAGTAGGCCAAATGAGTTTGGGAATCTATGCAATAGTCTAATGCATTGGTTCTCAACCTTCCTAATTCCGCGACCCTTTAATACAGTTCCTCATGTTGTGGTGACCCCAATCATAAAATTATTTTCGTTGCTACTTCATAACTAATTTTGCTACTGTTATGAATTGGGCGACCTCTGTGAAAGGGTCGTTTCACCCTCAAAAAGGGTCACAACCCACAGGTTGAGAACCCCTGGTCTAATGGAATGCATGACCCTCAGCCTCCAAGACCCTGAGATCAGAAGAACTCAATGGTGCCTGGCTGCTGCTACCTGTAAGGGATCATATTAGAGGGTCCTAGGTAGAAGAACAGAAAAATAATGAACAAAAGTCAAAATCATTAACAAGACCAGACTTCTGGTTTGCAGAAGGCTGTGGAGGGCAGTCGAAGCCCAAAATCTATTTACAGGGTCCCCACATGGATTAAGCCTTCGGTGAATTACCCCCTGACCAGTCAAGGGATATATATATAGATATAGATATCTAGATATAGATATAGATCTATATATATAAAACCTTGCTATCAAACAAAACACTGTAAAGCTGATTATGGCAGATGTAGTGAGGTTAAAATGTAGTACCTTATCATTTGATTTTCCTGTTGACCCATTTTGAAGTTGTTTAAGTTTTTTTTTTTCTCTTCACCCTTTAAGGTTTTTGGTTTTTTTTAATCATTTTATTAGGGTCTCATACAACTCTTATCACAATCTATACATACATCAATTGTGTAAAGCGCATTTGTATATTCATTGCCCTCATCATTCTCAAAACATTTCCTCTCCACGTAAGCCCCCGGCATTAGGTCCTCATTTTCCCCCTCCTTGTTTAAGTTTTGAATATCTTTCTACTGTCTTTTTAATTGAGGTTTTTCTCTTACTGTTTTTTTCTCCCTGGTCATTGATGTTGTTTTGTTTCTTTGTTTGCTTCCTGTTGTGTTTCGTGTAATTTTTGTGTATGAAATCCAGGATAGGTATATCTGTAGAGACAGTACTGGATTGATAATTGCCTGGGCTTGGTAGGGGAAGATAGGAAGAGATGGGGAGCTAAGAACAATGAGTATGAGAAGAAAATATTTTGAAATTATTGTGGTGATGATTGTACAAATCTTCTTAATATAATCCAGCTATTAAATTATATAATATGTGAGCTATGTGCCAATAAAACTTTTTTTTTAAAGGAACAGGCTTATTGGTCAGGTGCAGACTGGTGATTTTTGGTGAGCTAAAAAAGAGCTCAACAAGGTATCAGAAAGGACAAAGTTTTATTTGGCTGATGGCCAGAGTGTCAGCTATCTCCTAAGCCACTCTGACCTTGAGTGATTAAAGACAGGAGCTTTTATACTGTGGAATAAACTCGATTTGGGTACAGGTGGAGTTACGCTATCTGGAGAAACAGGAATTTGTGTAACTATGGGATTATTATTTTTATGCAGCAAATGCTGAGTGCCTCTTCAGTTTCTGTCCCGAGGCACATGACGTCATAAAGCTTCCTTAAAATATACGGGAAAGTGGGTTTATAAGCAAGATGAAGAATTACAAAAAGAGTGACAGTAGTTACAAAGTGGCCGCAATTGGGCTAATGCACTTAAGATCACTAATACAAAACGGCTACTTAAAGCAGGCTACTGCGGTGGGTGCTCACTCCCAAGATTATGGCCCTTGTAGCCCCTTCAGATGTAGAACTCAGCTCCTCAACCCAATGGCTCCATTTTCAGTCAAACAATAGACAGGCCTGTAAGGGAACAGTAACATTAGGGAGGGATGCACACTAAGTAATGAGATCATCAGGGCAGCATCTCCCCAAGGACTATGTTCAGAAGGGGTGGGAGAGAAGGAAGAATACAAACTGGAAACACATGAGGAGTCAAAATACACAGAAGAAAAGATGAAAGTTTGTTATGCCAACTATTTGTAATTCAGAATGCAGTGACAAAAGTTTTACTCTCACACAAGACAATACACTATATAATGTAGTTGAAATGTCATACAGTAAAATGAAGAATATAAAGGAAGATGCTTGTAAACTCAGAGTTCAATGCTTAATCTTCTCAGCTTTATACATATATCAGTCATTTCATCACAACCTTACGAGATATTATACTTACCTATATTTAACAAATGAAGCATAAAATGTTAAGCAACTTGCCCAAAGCTTCATACCTTGGGAGCTGAGATTTGCTTCCAGGCCATATGACTCTGTATCTATTCTTATCTGCAAACTTTAACTGACTTCAGGATCTGTGCTAAATGTCCAAGACACAAAGATGAACAAAACATGTTCCCTGCTCCCCAGAAGCTTATAAAGGTGAGATGAGTGGGCCATAAATTCTTGTACAGGGACATAAGTACTGTACTAAATATGGGTATATGAAGTAAATAGATAAAATGGCACCAGTTATTTAAAAAAATTATTGTTGTGAGATTTTGTAATTATGGAATGGGAGCAGTTATTTTAAATAGGACATGAATCCCAGAAGTCACAGAGGAAACGTCTGAAAATTTGATCTTAAATAAAATGTAAAACTTCTATATGAAATGAAAATACCTGTAAAAATAATGTTTCTTCAGAGGTAGAGATGTTAGAGTCGGTTTTAACTCTGGAATTTATTCTGCCTAAATAATATAGGGTAGTAAATACTCATTTGGTCTTTGTTCTGGTTATAGGCTAGATGAGAAGAGGTGAGGGCACACTGAGTAGCACTGGGACCAGGGTTAAGAGAAGGGACAAACATGAATGACCTTATTTGTAAGTTTTCTCTCAAACCAATTTAAATTGATGTATCGCCTAGGGATTCTCATATTGATAACAATGTTCTGTACCATCAAGGCCATGTCTTACAGAGATCATTAAAAAGAAGGGTTAAACATAAAAGTGTGTTAAAAGAAAAGGGAGGCGTCTTTGGGTTTCTCTTCTAAGACCTATAGGCAGATCAACTTTGACTTAATGGAGTTAGAATGAGGAAGCTTGAGCTAAAAGAGGTCTGTGGTATTAATGTCAATAAGTCTGACCATTTTCATCCCTCCTGCAGCCATCTTTGGAGCCTGGTTGCATAGAGGTTGCTAATCAAAAGCTCAGCAGTTCAAACCCATTAGCCATTCTGATCTGTTTTCGTAAAGACTACAGCATTGAAAACCTAATGAAACAGTTACTCAATGTTATAGGATTGCTATGAGTCAGAATTGACTTGACAGAAGTGGATTTGGGTTGGTTGGATTTGGGTATAGCCATCTTTAGCTGCAGACTTCTACCAGAATAAGTCTATTAAATACATGTTAGTTTATAGGACTAGTGACAACGGTGCTAATGTATAGAAAGTAGCTAGTTTTTCCATGTTTCGTTTGTTTTCTTTCTTTAAGTCAACTTGGCTTGAACTCTATTAGGTGTCCTCTCTCTCTTTCACACAGGAAATCTCTTTAAATACCTTTAGACTGCAACCAGCTGTACAACATTAGAAGAGTCTAGACCAGTGGTTCTCAAACTTCCTAATGCTGTGACCCTTTAATATAGTTCCTCATATTGTGGTGACCCCCAATCATAAAATTATTTTCATTGCTACTTCATAACTGTAATTTTGCTGCTGTTAGGAATCGGGCGACCCCTGTGAAAGTTTGTTCGACGCCCCCACAGGGGTCACGACTCCCAGCTTGAGAACCACTGGTCTAGACAGTGTCTTAGGAACCAGAGCCAGCTTTGCAAAGTAATTTGTGAATAAATAATGCATAATATCCATTGAATCAGACTAAAGAAATGCCACTTGAGAAGGTCATATATTACAGCAGATTATTGTCTACAGATTTCAGTTAATAGCACACGGGATTGTCAAGCTGCTTTCACTTCTCATTGTTCTTGTCGTTGAATAACATTTTCCTTCCACTCAACCTCTCCTGATTTGTTTTGCTCAGTCTACCAGAACAATAGCATGGATAGTATACTTATTAAAGCTACTTAAACTATTGACACATAAAGTAATTCTATCATTTGTTAGCATTTAAAAATTCTTCAAATAATTAATAGCCAAAAAAAAAAATCTTTTGGAGGGTGACTGTGTCTTTACCAGTCTTTCTTTAAGATCAGATAGCCAGCCAGTATACTTACCAGAAGCATAAACAAAAGCCCCAAATGTACAATATTAGTCATTAATCCCATAAAATTTTTGAGTTGGTAGATAGGTACCAGACATTGTGTTAGACGACGATGATACCAAAACATGTAAACCTGACTCCTGAATTTGAGGGCATTATAGCCAGCTAGGTAGACCACTATATAGGAAGAGAAGTACAATAATGGAAGTATACACAGATGGCTGTGGGCATAACAATGCCTGCGAGGAGCAATCAAACTTGGAATGAAAGAGAGCTGCTAAGGAAGACAGGAGAGGGAAGATTAAGTAAGCATTTTCAAAGGCGTTGAGATGTTAGTAGAAGCTAAAGTCTTAAAGGATAAGGATGTATCAGAGAAATTGGAAATAAAAATAAATTGTAGGAAAATAAAATAGCCAGTGAAAGAAGAAAAGAAGAAAGGTAGTGTTTCCTAGGAAACGAAACCATTTGGAAAGACTGGAGCATAATGTTTCCCGTAGAAATCATGAGCCAAATCATGAAGTGCTTTCATACTGGAGAGTTTTGGCACCTTTTCTTAAAGCTATTGAAGCCATTGAAAGACTTAAAAGGGGAAGTGGTATTAGAATTGGACTTTGAGAAAGGTCACTCGGAGCATTATACTTGCAGGTTAGCAAAGAATTAAAACCTTTTACACAATTGTTATGGTTGCCCAAGTAGGAAATATTAAGGAAGGCTTCTGAAAATGGAAGAACTTCAAGCTGCCTTGAAACCATTATCCAAAAACAAGGCTCTGGGAATTGATGGAATCCCATTGGAAATGTTTCAACGAGCCGATGAAGCAATGGAAGCACTCATCTATGGCAAGAAATTTGGAAGGCAGCTAACTTGCCAGCTAACAGGAAGAGATCCATATTTGTACCCATTCCAAAGAAAGGCAACCCAATAGAACACTCAAACTATAGAACAATGTCATTGATAGCATATGCAAGTAAAATATTATTGCTGAAGATTGTATGAGCCCCTAATAAAATGATTTTTTTAAAAAGAAAGCAATAAAGACAATTTGCCATATATTACCAAAAAAATATTATTGCTGAAGAAATCCAACAATGGTTGCAGCAATACATTGACAGGGAGCCTATCATAGGTTCAGGCTGGATTCAGAAGAGGATCTGGAACAAGGGATGTCATTGCTGATAGCAGATGGATCTTGGTTAAAAACAGAAAATACCAGAAAGATGTTTACTTGTATTTCATTGACTGTGGAAAGACATTCAACTGTGTGGACAGCCTGGAGAAGAATGGAAATTCCAGAACACTTTATTGTACTTAGCAGAACTTGTATATGGATCACAAGGCAGTTGTGAAAACAGAACAAGGGAATAGTGCCTGGTTTAAAATCAGGAAAGATGTGCATCGGATTGTCTTTTCACCATCCTCATTCAATCTGTATGCTGAGCAAATAATCAGAAAAGCTGGATTATAGGAAGAAGAATGGGCCATCAGGTTTAGAGGAAGGCTTATCAACAGCCTTATAACACAATCCTGCTTGCTGAAAGAGGACTTGAAGCACTTGCTGATGAAGATCAAGAATTTCCGGGTTCAGTATAGATTGCATCTCAATGTAAAGAAAACAATTCTCACAACTGTACCAATAGGTAACATCTCATAATAAATCGAGAAAAGATTGGAATTGTCAAACGTGTAATGGGCTATAACCTTCCTCAAGGCTGGCCTCAGGAAAACTGTCAACACCAGCTCCATGACATGCTGTCCCAGTAGGACTATCCTTGTGCCTAGCACCATTCCTCTGTTTCCACCAGTTGACTCCTCGGCCAGAGGCCAGCCCACTGATTGATCTTTATGTTCTATGGTGATTTTATTTCAGATACTTTATTGCCCCTCTCCTTTTTAGATATGGTCAAATATTTGCCAACTCAGCTATTTTCAGATGTATACTACTCAGACATTGAATGTGTTCATCATGTTGGGCAACCATTACCATGACCCCTTTATGCTGACAAACCCTTACCTGCATATCAATAGTTATTCTACCAACCTTAGTAGAAACTCACTGCCCCCTGTGTAGTTATTACTATTTCATACCATCCAGCACATGTTAAGGTCATCCTCGTCCTCTCCAACAGCTTTCCAAGAGAAAACTTTCATTTCTATTTCACCAAACAGAAGCTACGTATTCCTGTGATCCAACCCATCCAAAGGCTTGTTATACTCCTATCCCAATTCCTCCGTCTCTGGAGAGACATGCGCTCCTGTGCACCCTTTAGATCGACGAGGAAGGCACCTCTGAAGATCTAGGACAGAGTGTGAAGAGGAATTTATACAGAGTCTGAAGAGGAACTTATAGATTGGTATTGGATATATGGACTTAGGGACTTGATCTGGACTGGGCTGAGATGTTTTCTCAATATTCAATTGCTCTTGTATATAAAGTTCTCTTATACACATATGAATGCCTCTGGATTTGTTTCTATAGTCAACTCAGACTAACAGTACGTTTTAGTTTTTGCTGTGTGATACTTTATAATCCACTTGAGAAATTTTCACTGTGACAATGGTAGTGTGTTAAAACAAGCCAAAAGATTGGTTTTCTTTTATTCTCATGATAAACTATACCAAAGTCTGACTCCTGGCAATCCTATAGATTGGAATAGAATTGCCTTGAAGGATTTGCAAGGCTGTCATTATGATGGAAGCAGACAGCTGCATCTTTATCATACAGAGCGGCTTTGGGGTTACAACTGCTGACCTTTCACTCAGTAGCTGAGTGCTTAACCACTGTGCCAGTAGGGCTCCTTGTTTTCATGATATAAAAACACTGCCATCAAGTCCATGCTGACTCATGGCGACCCTGTTGGACAGAATAGAACTGCTCGGTCAAGTTTTCCAGGCTGTAAATCTCTACTGAAGCCTAAAGCCCCATCTTCTCTCTTGAGGTGTGGCTGGTGCATTTGAACCACTGACCTATATATAGTTCACAAGGCAACACACAGCCATTTCACAGCCAAGGCTCCTTTTCATGATACATGGAAGTCTGTAAAACTTAAATAATTCGTCACTGACTGAAATCACTCTGGAGTGTGAAACCTTACTTCTACCTAGTAAATTTTGAACTTCTAAGCAGAAATGTGTTACTGTTTTGTTGTTCTCTTACATAAAATTTTCAACTATTCACTTAGGTGTAAACATTTATCCAACTGTGATAATAATCAAAGAAATGGGAATTTACTCTGCTGTCCATCAGAATGCCTCTATCAACTTAAATTGAACTACACTTTTCAGAGAACTCATTTTTTATTAAGTATATGTGTGCCAGGTTGAATTTGACTGAGACAGTTTTTAGAACTTGGACCTACAGTAGTGCTGGGAACCCTCTCCAGATACTGCTGAGGCCCAGGAAATTTTCCTGGCTAGTTTACAGATCTTTTCCAGTTCGGCCCTCAAATAACCTAGTTGGTGTATTTTTCTTCTTATATCAGGATGATTAACAAAAACTTCCCTAAGCTCCACAGCTTGTCTTAAAGAATATTGTGGTATCTTCTTGTGCTAACTGTGGGTTTGAATTAGGTTTTATACCTCACCTCCAATATACGTCGTTATGTGTTGACAGGGTTATGCTAGCTGGGGGAGTAGTCACTGATTTCCTCTCTTGTGAGTACGTGTAACCTCAAATGTAATGTTAATGTGGTTTCACACTCAATTTCTGCCCAAGAAAAACAGTAAATTGTGGAGTTGATGGGTCTGGTGAATGTACTGAGTCCATTTATTTGAATGTGCAACCATTAACTCACCAAAGATAATCAAATTTACACACACTTGGTCAGCTGTGCCCAGGACCCCATTCTGCCCAGTCAAGCATAGTTCATTTCCAACTGGTGTAATGGGATATAGCCTTCCAGTACCCTTTAAACGTGTGTTCTAGAAATCACCCCAAAAAGGCTTACCTCCCCACTGGACTTTGTCAGTAGTCACCAGGACATCTTCAGAACAGAGTAAAATATGTATGATTTAGTAAGTGAGTGCTGGTAAAACTACTGTCTGTCAGGAGCACTGGGGGTGTAGCAGTTTACATATTGGGAGAACCGCAAAATGGACAGTTCAAACCAATGAGCCTCTCACCAGGAGAGGGGAAAGGTAAGACTTCCTGCTCCCCAAAATTAGATTTATAGCCTCAGAAACCCAAGGAAGCAGGTCAACCCTGTCTTACAAGGTCACTGTGGATCTGAATTGATTCAATGACAGTGGATTGGCCTGTCTTGGCTTATAATGTATATATATTCATTCCCAATTAATAGATAGTTGCGATTGTTTGAAATCCCTGCCTCTCTCTGCCCATATTAATTGGTAAATATGTGACAGAAAATATGCAGTTTTCCTCCTTATATTACCATGACTTTTAGTGCATTCAGTTAGCTGACTCTTATCTAGGCATACTGATTAACTTCCTCCCTGCCCACCTGGAAACATTTTGGCCTTGAGTCTGTGTGGCAGCCTTCTCCGATATTGCAAAATTTTGGAGAAATATGTGTTTTAGGGTACAAAAGAGACCCCAGTCCAATCATAATTTAAAAAGAGCATTTAGTAAGTCTTAAAAGAGACGAAGACAACACAGACACAGACACCTCATCCGGATGAGGGAGGCCACCAGCACGAGGTTGAAATGCCATCAAGGGTTCTTTGAGATACCAAGCTTTAAAAAGGGCACGGGTGGGCAAAGCAGCCTGTCACAGAAGCATGATTGGTGACAGGATCAGTAAAACAGGGACAGGACCATGATTGGGACATACACATTATTAGATAGAAAGCTTAAAAGATGGTTCCAGGGCCTTCCAACCAAGGAATGACTCATGATTATGCAACCTCCTCTGCCACCCCAGTACAGTGACCTCAGTCAAGGCAAATCCTTCAGAGAGAGCCTGCCCTCCCTGGACTGGCCAGAGGGAGGTGGAGGGAATTTAAGCTCCAGGGCATTCTGCCTGAGGGCAAGGTTGTCTACATCCTTGGTTAGTGATCAGAAAGCATTCAAGGGAGGCTTCATTTAGGTGGGGACTCTGCCATTATTTTGGACTGTCACTGCCATCCTTAGCATTTTGCAAATGAGGGTGTTTAGAATTTAAGTTCTAATCCATCTGTATCCTTTCTGAATGTGGTTGTTTGAACTGTAAAAGAATGGCCAGGCTTTATTCATATCATCTTCCTCTGTTTTCATCCAGCACCTCAAATCAATTACTCTTAAAAGTAAACAGGAGATTTGGGGAACAGCACTGCTCTTAGGACTTTGTATTGACTGTTCAGATTGATGTATCAGCTGTTACAAATCCCCAAGAAGGGATGGCATTAAAAGCAATTTAAGGATTCAAGAAAGTATAATATCGGACATGATAACCTGCTAGCTTATAACAACAAACAGGCTTGCCAGGCAGAAATGACTGTTTCAGTAATGGTTTAGGGGTAAGCAATGAAAAAGCCTAACAGCTACAGGCTTTGCATACAGTTATAGCCATGTTTAAAAAAAAGTAGACTAATTAGGCACTTCGATGTTCAATCATTGTAGGTAGTGTCATCACCTTCTCCACCACTAGCTAGTATAAGCTGGACTGCTTCACTTGCCCCAAACAAGTCTCACTCTAGCTACATTTGCTTAAACCCCTGTCATTAGGCTTTGCATAATTTAAGCACTGCTTTCTTTAAATTTAGCTTATACCAAGCAATGTCTACCTAAAGGCCTTTACTCTCTTGTTGATTCCCCTGTAATACTCTATTCCCTTCTACTTCTCTTTGTTATTTCCTCTTTCCTCTCAGAGCTCATGTAAACCTCACTTAATCAAGGATGCTTTCCTTCGATGCTCCACTATCTCTCTAGATGACGTTTTTATGCTGTACACTGTCAAAGCTCCTTATACCTTTTCTTCAGATCACTTAATTATAATAGTCATCCCTCCCTACAGTCCAACAATTGTCTTTTTGTTGAATAATCTTTTACATTGAGTTAAGGAGCTCCGTTAGCACAGTGAGTTACAAGTTGGACTGCTATCTGCAAGGTCAGCAATTCGAAACTACCAGCCATTCTGCAGGAGAAACAATAGTATGTAGTTTTATCTTGGTGCAGTTGTAATCTTCCATCTAAAGTAATCTTAAAACCCACCAAACCAAGTTGGGTCTTTATCCCAGTAGCTCTTTAAACCTTGAGTTTCTCGTATGTAAATAGAAGCAATAGCTATTCTGCCTGTTCAAAGCTTCCTATGAGGCTCAAATGAGAGAGTGAATGGGAAGCACTTTGTAAACCATCCCTCAAACTGTTTATTTGTACCACTTATTTAGTAATTGCATAGCTTAATTTGTTCTTACAGTCCTGTTTCCTAAACTTGCATAAAATTTGTTTTCATAGGGAAAAAAGAGTTTATAATTTAATTTTTGATGCTTTAAAAATACTGTACCTACTCATTTCCTTCCCTTCTCATGAACATGGAAAGTGATCCTGCGTTTATCAGTTTGTTCTATGTTGTCTTTTGTTTTAGGGTACAAAAGAGACCCCAATCTCAAATATAACATAAGGAGAACATTTACTAACTCTTAAAAGGGACAGAGAAAACACGAAGACACAGACACATCATTCAAATGAGAGAAGCCATTAGCCCAAGATCATAATGGCATCGGAGTTAAATAAAGGAAAACCAAACCAAACTCAACTGCCATCAAGTCAGTGCTGGCTCACAGTGTCCCCTTATGGGTTTCCAAGACTGTAACTGTTCATGGGAGTAGAAAGCCCGTCTTTCTCCAGAGGAGCTTGAGTCAGGGTCAAATTGACAGGGTATGACTCATGACTATGTCACACACACACCCCACCCCGTCCCCCACCCCCAATACTGTCCCCAGTATGGTGATCTCTATCAGGGACATACCCAGGCAAGCCCCTAAAACAGACTGCCCTTCCCTGGGCTGACTGGAGAGGAAGGAGTGGAGGTTTCCACTTTGAAGTGCACTCTGCCAGGAGGCAAAACTACACCTTTGTCCTTGGTTAATGAACAGAAAGAATTCAGTGGAGGCTTAATCTGTGGGCTTCTCTGTTTCTGTAGGTTTCTGCAAATGCTCCTGAGGAGCAGGTGATGGGTTTGAATTGCTAACTTTGCCGTTAGTTGTCAGTCTACTGCTTACCTGACAATGTCACTGGGGTTCCTAAAAAACTAATAATCATGGCAGGTGCACGCACACACTTACACACACGCACACAAAAGGGCTTCAAAAGTTTATGGGAAAATTCCATTATCTTTTAACTCCATTTTTCCATGAACTTTTTGAAGCCTCCTCATGTATGTGTGTATGTATGTGTTCAAATGCATCTTAGAAAAGATGATTTGGGGTAATTTTTTTCACATGTGTTATTTAAACTAACCCTCCAATAATCTCAAGAAGGTATTATAATCATACCCATTTTACAGATGAGGGAGGCACAGTTGAGAAAGAAAAAATAGATTGTCCAAGAGCACACAATTCACATGTAACCAAGAGTAAACCCAAATCCAGAACTCTTTGACTACAAACCCTATCATCTTGTAAGTATGCAATTTTGGCTTCATTAATATTTCCAAATTATCAAGATCTCTGATTTGGACACTGTTTGGAATAAGCTGGAGCAGGTCAGGGCCCATCCTAAAGGTCAGCAGCAGTTGGCGCCAGATAAGATAACCAATGAAACCAGATGCTTTGGGTTCAAAGAAAGACGCAAGGAGTCGACAAGCAATTCTCGGGAGTTTCCAGACCCCATATACGAATTGCCATACATTCTTCACCACCCTTTTAAAAACCTGTGCCCCCCAGCTGCTGAGCACGACTTCCTTGACCTGTTGGCCTAGGTCAAGGAACCTCGTCCAGGAGCTCCTCCCTAATAAAGCTATTTCTGTTTCTGCTCTCCTTTGTCCTGTCAGTTTTGTCTGTCTACCTGTCTCCCTGTACCTACGTTTCACCTTTACATTTGGTGCCAAAACTCGGGAGAAGTAGGGACACGACTCTGCTGTCCCGATCCTGCTTCAGCTGGGACATAGCCCACCCCTCCTCTCCTCTCTAACCTCCGGAGCCTGTCTGAAATATTGACTTCTGGTCAGTATCTCTCTGTGTATTTCATTCTGTCTCATTTGTCGCTCTGGACCCTGAGGACCAGCAAACTCATATGGGAACTTAGGCTAACTAGCTGAAAGCCCTGAAATGCAAGTGCGCTAGGAAGCTGAACGTAGCACCACTGCAGGAGTTTATTCTGCAACCCTAGTATCAAAAGGAGCTAGAAATAACTGCCCCGAAAGGGGTGCAATGATAAGGTCAGTGTCTCGCGTCCATCTTTAATCTTCTCTCATGTGGCCTCTAGCCTTTTGTCTCTGTGTTTACCTCCTGGGATTCCTGCTGATAACAGGACTCCTAGAACTAGGCCTGGCAGTCACTGCACCTTCTGCCTGGACTGGAATGCAGAAGGTGTGTCTGACCCTTTTCTACCTGTTTGTGTGTTTTACGTTTGCAGCTCTGCAGTGCTTTCTCTAAAATTTTCTGCTTTCCCTTCCTCTCACCCTGAACAAAGGCCTAACCAACCTCCATTTTTACCAGCCATAAAGCCAGGCCCCCTCCCCCTTCGCGGCTTCCATTGTGTGTCTCTCTGATCTGAGGTCCCGGTCTGCCAGTTAAAGCTGCAGGCCTGTGCTAGGGAACCTTCCTGTTCCAGAGAGTCCGGGACTCTCCCATTGGATTTGGCTAATGTTTGCTGCCCTAAATGCCTAGTCTTTTTCTGTAACCAAATTTTGCCTCGATAACAATTGGACAATGAGTCACGCTAGCCAAAAAATAGCACTTTTGATTTTGGCATTCTCCGCAACCTAAACAATTTTTGTCAACAAACTCACAAATAATCAGAAGTCCTGTATGTTCAGGCCTTTTTCTTTCTTCACTCCTGTCCCTCTCTACTACCTGTCACCCTGCTCAAGGTCTCTTAGCCCAACACTCTTAATCAGGCCCCTGACAATACTCCCCTTCTGTCTTTCTCCGAACCTCTTGACTCCTTGTCTGTGCCCCTAGTAAGGCCTCCTCCATATTCTGGGTACCCCTCACTATCCCCTCCCTCCGCTACCCCCTCATCTCCCAAAGGCTGAGGTGACTGTGGCTCCAACACCCATCCTCTCCCCGGAGCCAGACCCTTCAGACTCCCTGGAGTATCTCTCTCTCTCTCTC
>NW_022103968.1:64665184-64670424 GCF_000313985.2 Echinops telfairi | reverse complement strand
ACAGACCTCTCCCAGATAGGGAAGCAGAGCACAAATCCACAGTTGCCACCCTGAACCTGGCAGGAGGTCAGAAGGCTCCGAGAAGTAACAACTTTAATTGCCTGCCACATGTTTGATTTCAATATCCTCTGAAATCTCGACAATTTCTGCCAGTAAACTCACAAATAGTCTGAGATTCTGTAGGTCCAGGCCATCTTTTCTCTGCGCTCCCGTCCCTTTCTATGTATCTCCTGCTCCCCTTCCCAAGTCCTCTTAACTAAAGAAAATTCCTCCTCTCCTTCTACTTATGCACCCCCTCTGGTGTCTACCTTTTCAGACCTGCCTGAATACCTTGTCTCCCCTCCTCCTCACCCCTCTCCCTATTCTGGCCACCTGGAGCCCCCACGTCTTCTTCTCCTGATCTACCCACCTCACAGGAGGAACCTGAGTCTGCACTCGCCTCTCCAGGTAGCAAGCACACATGATCGCAGAACCCCCCTTCTCCACTGTCTGCTCTGGAAAGTGGCCAGGACTGAGACAGTGGTCCAGTTCATGTTCCCTTCTCTCTCACTGATTTATCTCAGTTTGAAAAGCATTTAGGCTCCTTTTAATGATCCCACCACCTATATTAAGGAGTTTCAGTATTTAACTCAAGCTTATAATTTGTCCTGGCACAATATTTTTGTCATCCTTTCCTCTACCCTAATTGCAGATAAGAAGGAACACATTTTTCTTTGCTGCTCATGAGCACTCCAACCAGGTTCATTTAACCCACCCTCATCTAAGCAGTTCCCAGACAAAAAACCTAGTTAAAGTTTTCATATTGATAAGCAAGTAGGGACAGACGTGCCTGCCGTAATAAAATGCTTCAGTGTGTCCTGGCTTGGCTTCAGGCAATTTCCCATATAGGAGTCAATTTTAATAAACTTAAAATCACTCAAAAGCCTGATGAGAATCCAGCCACCTTTTTAAGCTGCTTAACTGTTGCTTTACATTAAAAGCTTTAAAAAGTGCCCTCAACTCTAGTCCGAGATTTAGCGAGTATGGCATTTAAGGCTTTTAACAGCTGTGAGGAGCTGGCAGAGTCAGCCTGTGAAGCCTGGTTCTGGCAGAAGGTAAATTTTCAAACCCAAGCCTTAGTAGCAGCCCTGTGGCTGGTGGTCCCCCGAGGCCCCAAAAGGGCAGTGTGGGGCAAGGGTATATGGGAAGGACCACCACCTGGTCCCTGCTTCAAATACAGAGAAGGGCATAATCACAGGAGTGCCCAGGCCTAGAGCTCCAACCAAACCCTTCCCGGTATGCAGTCAAAGCGGACACTGGAAGTCCGGCTGTCCTTGGAAAAGTGACAGGCCCTTTGCGTCTCCACTTGGGGGGACTGTCATTCCAATTCCTGACCTGCCATTGGCACTGCTGGGATTGGCCGAAAACTGAGAAAAACCTTTACTAGACCCCCATCACTCTCACCAAGCCTGGGGTATTACTGAAGGTATTGAGTGAGTAAATTTCCTTCTTACACAGCAAGTATCTTTTCTGACCTGCCCTCATGTTCAGAGGTAGGCAGTCCTTAATCTCGATCATGAATATTGATGGCAAGCCTACCTGCCCCAGATGTACTAGCCCTTTACTCATTCCTGCCTTATAATCCCTTTGTGCCCGGTCCCTCTGTTGGGAAGAAACATTTTAAATTACTTAGGAACCTCCTTACACCTTACTTTTGGTCTCACAGGACCTTTGCTCCTTCCCCTTCTTTCACCCAACCTGGAAGAACTGGCCCTACAGACCTCGTTGTTTCCCATTGTTAACCCATCATACAATGTCTCCTTTCTAACAACCTCATTACTCCTACCTCATTACTCCATGCAACACTCCAATCTTAGCAGTAAGAAACCAAATGGTATTTATCGCTTGGTCCAGGACCTGTGCCTCATTAACAAAGCTGTTATCCCCATACACCCAGAAGTTCCTGACCCCTATACTCTTTACCCCTATACCCACATAACCCCCTCCACTATACTTTCTTCACTATCCCCCTTAACCCAGCTTGTCAGCATTCGTTTGCCTTTACCTGCAGCCCCTCCTAAAATAGTTCTAATTCAGACACATCCCAACTCCCTTAACTTTTCTCACCCTCCAAGACACATGTATCTCATTTTCCTGCTATCTGTTTAAACCTGTACCCCACCACTCAGAGTTTAACTCTAAATAAACACTAAGTCATAAATAACCTCCGACCACTGATTTTGAGTGAACAAATACTTTACATTAGATCCCCAGTTTCTTCCTTATAACTAAACCATTAAACTCCCCAAGAGTGGTCACAGCAGCCTTTATGCAATGCACCAGAAGTGACTCCAACAGACCTTTAACTCTTTGCTGATATTTAGTTAATACAATTTTCATTTCAGTGAATGTTTAAGTCTAGATAGAGACAGTAAATTTCAGAAGGTCAGAGTACGTTGCAAATAATAGAAAAAGAGTTGGATAACATAGAATATCTGGCTGTGCCAGAATGTGAAGACATTTGAAAGTTACAGAAAGCTGTTTGTGCAGAGAATTTGATAAGTGAATGTGTTCATGGTAAGAAAGATTATGGTGTAAGAAATGTGAAGGACATCAAGCTGATAGTTCCCCGGGAACATGGGGAAGCGACAGAGCAGACAAGGTCGCCCGCAGTGTAACTAATTCAAATCAGCCTCTCCCATCCCTCCTTGTCACTACCCAATACCCAACCAGCCTCTCCCATCCCTCCTTGTCACTACCCAATGCCCAACCACAGCTAATCTGTTACTTCTCAAATCAGGATGAGGATGACTTTTCTCTGCATTGAGTTTGTACACTGTTAATCCAACTCACACTCATTGGTACAAACTCGCTCACTTGTGTTCATGTGTCCACATGCCCACCTCTGCACACTCACCCATTAGGCCACAGCATATTCCAAACACGAAACTTTAACAAACAACTCCAGCTAGTCATAGACCCTACCTCGAAGTCTCTCACCTTCTTACAGTGACAGCTTACATCCCTGGCACAGGTACCATTCAGAACCATTGTGCATTGGATCTGTTAACAGCTGACAAGAGAGGTATGTGCGTGTTTCTAGGGAAAAGTGTTACTATATTAATAAGTCGGGAGTGGTTGAGCAAAATGCTAGTGTTAAAAACCATGGCCAAAGAAATCAAAAGTCACCACTGGGCAACACAGAAACCACCTCCTGGTCATGCCCCTGGTAGGACCCCTGGTAATAATTTGCTTGCTGTTACTTTTAACCTTGCCCTTTTAAGTTCCTTCAAGAACGAATGAAAGACATATCCAATCTAACTGCTATCCAACTCTTGTTACATCCTTACAGCCCACTACCTGCCAATGCTGGTCCAGACCATTCCAGCCCATAGCCCTCCTGCTTCCTTATCAGCAGGAAGTAGTCAGATCAGATATCGACGCCCCTTTGTCACTAAAAAGGCTGAAATGTTTTGACTAAGCTGAAGCAGGTCAAGGCCCATTCCAAAGGTTAGCAGCAGTTGGCTACAGATAAGATAAACAGTGAAACCAGATGTTTTGTGTTCAGAGAAAGCCTCAAGGAGTTGACAAGCAATTCTGGGAGTTTCCAGACTCCATATGGTAATTGTCATACATTCTTCACCACCCCTTTAAAAACCCGTGCCCCCCAGCTGCTGAGGATGACTTCCTTGACCTGTTGGCCTAGGTCAAGGAACCTCGTCCAGGAGCTCCCCCCCTAATAAAGCCATTTCTGTTTCTCCTCTCCTTTGTCCTATCAGTTATATCTGTCTGTCTCCTTGTACTTCATTTTCACCTTTACAGACATAGGTACAATGCACTAATACTTCCAGAGAGCCAGGCCAGAGACTATTTTCTGCTGCATAAAATATTTCGCAGAGGCTACCAAGGTGAAGTTTTAGTGAGTGAAGACTACAAATATCTTCAGCTGAATAAATACATATAATTCAGACTGTTTATTTAGGTGAATGGGTCTCTGTTGTGATCAAACTATTCTTATTTTCCTAATGCTTAAACTGACTATACTGATTTTCAAACAAAAACTCTACCTTGAGGTTGTATGGCCAGGAAGTTTCAAAAATCAATAGAAAATATAGAATTAGAAGCTAATGGAACTTTTTGGATGCCAGAATCAGTGACAAAAGAAAGGGAATTTACTGTTGGGGTGTTCTCGCTCTCTCTCTTTTATGGTTGTCACTTAAATAAATGTAGCTAGCATCCTCACCTAAGTTCAGACTCAGAGTACAAATTGTTTTGGCCTTCAAAGTGTGGCATTGCCTATCTTGCCTGAAGACCTCCTAGTGGCTTGTTGATTTATCTGCATACCTCTTCGTTATATCCTTTAGTCTGTCAGGCAGAAATTGAATAGTATTGAGACATTTTCGACAGAACTTTAGGGCAACTTGAGAGCTTTTCCCTGGGGATAATTACCAGCTCTCCTGAAGTGGCGCAGTGGCTCCTTAGTTTTTTTAGGAGCATAGGCTGGGAAGTGTTTCTGTTCTTCTGATGGATGGTAAATACAGAACTGGTAGTGATAGATTTAATCTATCAACCAAAACATTTGTTAAGTACTTGCTGTGTGCCCAGTTCTGTGTGCTACAGTAAAATTTACAGTATATGTATTTTTAATCAAGCTCTTCCTTCAAAGAATATATAAGGTTACGAGTGAGATGAAAGACTTTCAAAAAATAAAGAAGAAAGCAAAGCATGCTCTTCCCTTTTTTTTAAAGATGTTTTTTATCTTTATTCTCCTAATGATTCAAGCAATACAAAAAAAAAACAACCCTGGAGAAATGTATGTATGTATGTATGTTTCACAAACATTTAATTTATACTATTAAAGGGATATGCCCTGGGAGCTCTGGTTCAACAGCGAGTTATGCATTGAGCTATTAACTGTAAAGTTAGTCATTTGAAATTACCAACCACTGTGAGGGAGAAAGAGGAGGGTTTCTACTCCTGTAATGAGTTCAAGTCTCAGAAACCCACAGGGACCACTCTGTTTTATCCCCATGGGGTCACTATGAATAGGAACTGATTCGATGGCGGTGAGTTTGGTTTTGGGATGGAAGTTGTATATTGATTCATGGAGAAATAAAACAATCCAAATATGGTTCAAAGCAAAAGCAAACTCACTTCCATGGAGTCAATACTGGCTCATATCAACCCTCTAGGTCATGGATTGAACTGTCCCAGGAAGCGCTGCCTTTCTCCCAAGGAGAAATAGGAGCTTTGGAACTTCA
>NW_022103968.1:64644672-64652664 GCF_000313985.2 Echinops telfairi | reverse complement strand
AATATGTAATTATATATTGTGAAATATTTATGTGTTTTCTAATGGTCTTAGGCGACCCTTGTGAAAGGGTTGTTTGACTCCCAAAAGGGTTGCAACCCAAAGGTTGAGAACCGCTGTTGTAAAGTAACATTTAAGAAAAAGAAATTTTAAAAAAATAATAAAGAAAAAAATTCAATTGAACAGAATTTATCTGTGAGTATTCCCTTGGTAGAGAAAACATAATTAAATTAGGCTAACATCACCCTATTTTATTTTAAATTCCCCACAAATCTGGAGCAGTTAAAGGTCAGCAGTCAAGAGGACTTTCTGAAACAACTTAGCTGGTAATCAGCTCTTTCTTTTTTTTTAAGTTTTATTGGCATATAATTCATGTATCATACAATTCAGCAGTTCAGTCATATAAAGAAGGGTTATACCATCTTCACCACAGTCCATTTTAGAACATTTTCTTCTTTCTTTTATTTATTGTTATTAACTCCTTATCCCCACCCCATCTCCTCTATTGTACCCCCAAGAAACCATTAATCCAGTTACTCTATAGATTTACCTCTCCTGGATTTCCTACACAGAAAAATATACACCCCCCCCAAAAAAAAAAAACTAACAGCAATAACAGAGTAAACCGTGAAAAAACCTCAATTGAAAGAAAGCAGGAAATATTAAAAACTAGAACAACTTTAAAATGGGTCAAAAAGGAGATCATATGATAAAATATTACGTTTTAACCAAACTACATCTACCATAATTAACCTTACTCTGCTTTCTGTATGATAGCAGGGCTATTCACATGCCTTAACTATGGTCAGATGGGACTCACCCAAGGGTTAATACATGTGTGGACCCTACAAATAGGTTTAGAGCTTCTACTGGCATGCATCACTTTCTGCAAACCAAGTGTTCACAATTTAAACTCTGATGCCATTTCCTCCTTGAGATTTGGATGTTATTATTTACAATCCTTACAGGCTGGTGTGCTTCTTCTATGTGGACTTAGTTGATACCTCACTTAGATGGCTGCTTGTTTGAAAGCAAACTTTAAGACCCCAAATGCTGTTCTTTCTGATGGCCGGGAATCATCTAGTTTCTTCACCACTCGTTGTTAGTACCCATATCTTCAGTGATCTCTTCTTTAGGGAAAGCAGGTAATCTACTCTTTTGTTCTAAGGATAACCATCTTTGTTGACTAGTGTTGAAGAACATACTTAATATTCTAAGTTATGTTTCCTTTTTTTAAATGAAGAAACTATAGGTTAATGTTTCATCAACTTCTTATAAGGAAAGAGTTCCTAGACATAAAATTGTTGAGAAAGTCACAAAGCAAGAGATCTTCCAATAAATACTTAAAACTTCTGTACATAAAATAAAATTAAAAGATAGGCAAACTTAGCAAAAATATTCACAGCAGTGGTTCTCAACCTGTGGGTCACAACCCCTTTGGGAGTCAAACGACCCTTTCACAGGGGTCACCCAATTCACAACAGTAGCAAAATTACAGTTATGAAGTAGCAACGAAAATAAGTTTATGGTTGGGGGATCACCACAACATAAGGAACTGTATTAAAGGGTCACGTCATTAGGAAGGTTGAGAACCATTTGCAGCAAATAAGCAAAAGGGGCATATATCTTTAATCTTTTAAGTTAGTGCGACAAATGTCAGCATCACTATTTTTTAAATAGAGGTAATGCACGTGAACAATTAACTAAGGAAGAAGTCTAAATAGCTAAGATACATGTCAGAAAAATAATCAGTACCACTAACCAAACTGATATTAAAAGGAGTTACATTGTCAATGTAACAAAATTTTTTTTTTTAATATTGCTAAAGGTACAGAGAAATGGGTACTATAATATACTCGGGAATATTGAAGAGTTTATACCTATTAGTTGGTTACAAGTTGGGCTGTGAACCCCAAGGTCAGCAATTCAAAACCATCAGCCACTCCAAGGGAGAAAGCTAATGCTTTCTGCTTATGTAAAGAGTCACTACTGTTGAAGATGTGAAGTCAAAGGATCTCATACATAACTGGGTCAAGGTATTGAGGTTACTGTTTTGGAAAATAATACAGCATTATTTTGAAAAGCCAGCAGTTCTGTCTATGAGTGTATATACAATTGACTCTTGAGGAACATTGGTTTGCACCGCATGGATCCACTTATATGCAGACTTTTTTTTAAGTTGGGTTTTCTAAAGAAGCTTGTATGTGTTGTATCTAGAAAGAGATTGATATCGAGAAATGGCTTAGTGAAGTAGGAGCATCCAGTCTGGTTTATGTCAGGCTTTTCCTCACACGTTACCATGGAAGCTGATGAATAACAGGAAGCAGGATGACAAAGCAAGGAGACAGCACAGGTTGGTGGATCCAGCTCCAGCAGAAGGCAAAAGGCTGAAGAGAAATTGGCTCTTCCCAATTTCTCTCATACAAAAAGCCATACCTCCAAGGACTTATCATCAGGCTGTTACCTGATTGATGAGTTGGGCCCCCCCCTAGTCCTTACCCAGGAGTGTTTTGTTGACCACCCCTTGTCAACTTGATATCTATACACAACTCTTAATCCCTACATAATCACCAAAGGCAATAATAAAATCATACTTGCGCCTACCATGATAGAACTAACACAACTACAACCAAAAACAATAGCCTCGTTTTCATCTTATATTTTTTAAGTGAATCAAATATATTTGGTGCATACATAAAAATATTCATTACTCGTAACAATTATAGCCCTCATTTCTGCAGCTGGTCATATGGATGTAACTGGTATTTAGTTACCTTCTTTCTCCCCCACCTTGTTCCCCCCCCCCACTCCCCAGCAAGGACCGTGACTGGTCATAGGAGTGACCCCTACTTCATTCTTGAAGAGTCTAGGCTATTAGTAGCCATGTCAAAATTGGGGTACTGTAGTTTATCATTGATTTTAATCACAGCACATGGTAGTACTAAGAGATGACCAAAAGAATCTCCTAGATTCCAGACACATTCTTCTTTACATCCATAATACAATGCTAATCTAGTTTCTTTTCTGTAATCAGGATCAGTCACACCACTCAGTACAGTAATGCACTTCCTTGCTTCAATCCAGAAGCAATGAGGAGTCCAAAATGGCTAGGACTCATTCTTGATTTCCAGTTCAGTGCTGTGTTTCCAGGTAGACGTGTTTTTCCCTTTGGAACTAAGACCTCCATATCCGAAGAGCAAAGTGTTGCAGGGACAGGAAACAAAAATGTGCTGAGTGGGTCACTAGGAGTAATGGGGCATGGCGTCACTCCCATTTCCACCCCTTTGTACCTAGACCCATGAATCCTAACTGTTGGAGAAATGACACCATCTATTGGATGCTGGTTTAGAGTATCTACAATCTCCTGGAGAACATTGCCTCAACCTTGCAAGGTGTTGCCACCTAGCTGGCACTGTAATATTATCTTTAGAAGTCCATTCCATCTATAAAGCCAGCTGCTTCAGAATGATGGGGAACACGACAACCAGTGGATTCCATGAGCATCAGCCCATTGCTTCATTTCATTTACTCTGATGGGAATCTCTTGATCCAAGGTGATGTTGTGCAGGATATCATGTTAGTGGATGAGCTATTATGTAAGTCCATGAATAGTAGTCATGGCAAAAGTTTTGCATGCAGGGAAAGCAACTTTGTGCCTAGACTGTCTATTCCAGTAAGAACTAAACACTGACGTTTCTATGAAGGATGTGTTACTATGTAATCAACCTGCCACCAGGTTGCTGGTTAATTCCCTACCCCCACCCCTCCCAAGGGATGGTTCCATACTTGGACTCAACGTTGATCTCTGCTGCTGGGAGATGTGGCACTCAGCAGTGACAGTAGCCAACCAAGTCAGTCTTGGTGAGCGGAAGTCCATGTTGCTGAGTCCATGCATAACCTCCCACCGTTGCCACCGTAGCCGCTTTGCGCATGTGCCTCTGGAACAAGGGAGGGAGTGGGTGGGGAACGAGGATGACTGGTTTCCACAGAACATGTCATCCTCTCCACTTGACTATGAAATCCCTCCTCTGCAGATGAGCACCACATGTGACACAAATATCTTCACTTTTTTGCCCCATTCAGAGTTTAGTCTCATGCCTGTTCTCCATATCTCCTTGTCATAGATTTTCCAGTCATGCTGCTTTTAAGTCCCTAACCAGCCAACCAGCCATTGAGTGGTAGGTTTGTAGTGTTTGTTTTATTATGATGATTCATTATTCTATGTTATATAATTTGTATTTCTCAAATATTTTAAAATAAAATTGTAAAGCACTTAAATGTTTTTATTTAGCAAGAGACTCTTTTTCTATGTATAAAATAAAACTCAATGCCATGTAGTCAATTCCAACTCATGGTGACCCTATAGGACAGAGTGGAACTGCACCTGTGAGTTTCCAAATTATAATTTTTTTATGTGGGCATAAAGCCGCATCTTTTTTCTGAAGATCGGGTAGAGGGTTCAAACTGATGACCTTATGATTAGCAGCCCAACATGTAACCACTGTGCCACCAGGACTTCTCCTCTGTATGTACATCCTAAAATATTATTAAATACAGAAAAGGTTTGTCACAGTGATGTTATTCTAGCCAGAAATTGAAAGTACTGTATAATTGTCCAACATCATTTATTGATCTTTTCCCTTGTTCAAAAAAGGATTTATGGACGCCTTTAAAGATACACTCAAGTAGGTAAATTAAAACTTGCTGAGAGAAATGAGACAAAGAAAGAAGGTGGAAAGAAAGACGAAGCCAGGTTTACGGTCAATATAAAAAAATTGCAAAGTTCTTTTAGTCCTGGGTGGCACCAAGGCCAGTTAGCATAACAAAGTTCACAAATGACAATGTTCTACATCCTCCTTTGGTCCATAGCGACTGGGGTTTTAAAAACACATGAGAAGCCATCTGTGATGAAGTATTGACCTCTGAAGACACAAGAGTGATGAAAGTGAAGCATTGGACTAATGGACCACACAAACACCAGTCTCACAACCAGAGGAACTAGATGGTACCACAGCTACCACTACCAACTGCTCTGAAAAGGATCCCATTAGCAGGTCCTGGATAGAGTAGGAGGAAAATGTAGAACCAAGCAAGGTAAACAAGCGGCCATCTAGCTCAGAAGCAACAAAGGCAGCGTGGAAGAAGCATACCAGCCTGTGTGATCACGAGGTGCCGAAGGGATCAGTTATCATGCATCAAAGAACAAAAAATCTTATCATTGTGTGCTCACCTCCCTGTTAGGATCATTGAAGACAAATGGGTGCATAAGCAAATATGGCGAAGAAAGCTGATGGTGTTCGGCTATCAAAAGATATAGCATCTGGGGTCTTAAAGGCTTGAAGGTAAGCAAGCGGCCATCTAGCTCAGATGCAACAAAGCCCACATGGAAGAAGCACACCAGCCTGTGCTATCACAAGGTGTAGAAGGGATCAGGTATCAGGCATCATCAGAACAAAAAATCATATCATAGTGAATGAGAGG
Source organism: Echinops telfairi (assembly GCF_000313985.2). NCBI lineage: Eukaryota > Metazoa > Chordata > Mammalia > Afrosoricida > Tenrecidae > Echinops > Echinops telfairi. The sequence goes on along the minus strand of NW_022103968.1, from coordinate 64,647,186 downwards.
GTGGAGTGCGGAGTGGAGACCCAAAGCCCATTTGTAGGCCACTGGACATCCCCTTACAGAAGAAGGATATCAGGGAGGAGACGAGCCAGTCAGGGTGCAACGGAGCAATGATGAAACATACAACTTTTCTATAGTTCCTAAATGCTTCCTCCTCCCCCACTATCATGATCCGAATTCTACCTTATAAATATGGCTAGACCAGAGGATGTACACTGGTACAGATAGGAACTGGAAACAGGGAACCCAGGGCAGATGATCCCTTCAGGACCAGTGGTGTGAGTGGCGATACTGGGATGGTGGGTTGGAAAGGGGGAATCGATTACAAGGATCTACATGTGACCTCCTCCCTGGGGGATGGACAACCGAAGAGTGGGTGAGGGGAGACGTCGGACAGTGTAAGATATGACAAAATAATAATTTATAAATTATCAAAGGTTCACGAGGGAGGGGGAGCAGGGAGGGAGGGGAAAAATGACCTAATGCGAGGGGCTCAAGTGGAGAGGAAATGTTTTGAGAATGATGAGGGCAATGAATGTACAAGTGTGCTTTACACAATTGATGTGTGTATGGATTGTGATAAGAGTTGTATGAGCCCCTAAAAAAACGATTTTAAAAAAATTCAAACCAAGCTTATTGAGACCAGACTTACTGGTCATTCTAGGTGGGACCCTCAAGACAATGGCCCTTAAGTCATCCTTCAGGTCTGGAACTGAACTCCTCCCATAGTTTAATAATCAGCCATTTAAGAGCAAAAGGTGGCGTTTACCCAAGGACAAAATTTAGAGAGTTAGGGAAAATGAGGAGTGGAAACGGAAACACAGGAGGCAGTGGGTGAGGGACAGTACATTGAGAGAGAGGACTGTGGTGATGAATGAGAGAAATGTGTAGGAATGCTTCATTGTGGAACATGATGGATTGCTCTGTGATAAAGGTTTTTAAAAAGTCCTCTTTATGTTCAAAAGGGGTCAGAAGCTTGACTCTTAGGATTCCAATAACCAGGATGAAAGGAGAAACGTGATTCCTGGCTCCTTTAGGATCAGAACAAATCAACTGTTTTGAAACTATGACCACGTAGAAGTTTCTCCCCAGATTAACTGTGTGCCTATATCTACTTGTCTGTAAAACAGAATTACAGGGGAGGGAGGGGAAAAATGAGGACCTAATGCCAGGGGTTTAAGTGGAGAGGAAATGTTTTGAGAATGATGAGGGCAATGAATGTACAAATGCGCTTTACCCAATTGGTGTGTGTATGGGTTGTGATAAGAGTTGTATGATTTTAAAAAGAAAAAAAATATATAGTACCTGTCTCATAGGATTGTGAGCATTACAGGAAATGAGTGCCAGCAGATAGTAGCCATTCAGATCTCTTACTTATTTCCATCTGGTAACGAGTAATGGTCTAGTCTAAAGTAGCCTAATAGAAATCAGGATTATGGTAGTAAATATTATCAAGAAAAATATGGAAGCGTAATTCTTGCCTCAGGTAGGAACTCTTCGAAACAAGAGAAACGTTGTGAATTAATTTTGTAGTGTTCTGTGTTCATTCAATACACATTTATTGAGTACCTGCTTTATGCCAAGTTTTGTATCTGGAAATATGTGGTTGGGATCTAGGATTTATTAGGTTGTTCTGCTTCAAAAAACTCTAAGCAGTCTAATCTTGAAATAGTTCTCATTTGTAGAATAATATGTAAAGTGTATTTCATTTGCTTTTTTACTCTTCAAATGTGAAAGTATTCTGCAAGCAAAGACTGGGCAAAAGCAATTATGAAAAGAAGTTAACCAAGGATAATCAATTTAGGCTTTTGGCTTTCTGGGAATTGATCTCATGATGATAAAATATTAATTGCAAAAAATATATTAATTGCTACCACTTATTGAATTTGAACTATGTACCAAACTCCATTCTAATTTATTGACATATTTTCCTATTTGATCACTATGCAATGCTTTGAGCCTGCAAATATTCTCTCCATTTTCAGGTGTGAATACTTTGAAATTCAAGAGGGGTTAAACCATTTCCCTCCTGTCATTTCTCAGGCACCTTGTAGGCACAGTGGTTAAGTGCTCGACTACTAACTGAAACATCCGCAGTTTGAGCCCACCAGTTGCTCTGTGAGAGAAGGAGGTAGTAGTCTCCTCCCATAAACATGATAGCCCTGGGAACCCTATGGGGCAATTCTCTTCTGTCCTATGACTCAGAATCAAATCAACTAGGTGGCATTTAAAATAAAGTCACAGCCAGCAAGCATGAATTCGAGCCAGAATTTGAACCCAGGCCTTGCTGATTTTAAAGCTCATATCTTAAATTATGTCAGTATATTTATTACCTTTCTTAAAATGAAACTAAAAGTAACCAAACCTTGAAATATTTTGTTCCAGATAGCAAATATTTTTCCTGAACAGCCAAATATATCCATACTTTTGTTGTCCTGTATAATGCATCTGGCGTATTACTTCTTTGTTTTATGTTGTCAGCGTAGGAGGGTAACTTTTCTTTTCTTTTTTTTTTTT
>NW_022103968.1:64632365-64644572 GCF_000313985.2 Echinops telfairi | reverse complement strand
GCTCCCCCCTCCCACATGAGCCCTTGATAGTTTATAAATGGGTATTTTGTCATATCTTGTGGAGGGTAACTTTTCTTAGCTTTACTATATGCTTAATTTTCATGTCGCTTGGTCACATGACTTGCTTACCTGCTTGACTTTCTGAAAAACTATTTTTAAATGGAAAAATCTATCCATTTAGGTTGGTCCTTTGTAATGGTTGCTTTGAACCATGCTGCCTCCATTCTCAATTGTAGACCCTCTTCCTCAGACTGAGCCATTGAGCTAAAAGACAACCATCGAACCTGATGAGTGCTGATAGTGAAGATACGTCTCCTACTGAAAGATCAAGAAAATTCAGCCCCCTAGAAACTTGACCCGTGACTCGCTGGGATTTTCTGCCAATTGCAGAAACGTAGATCTCACATTCAAAGTGAAATGTGGATGCCATGCTGACTGCGTGGTTCTCAGTAGAGAACTGTACCTGGAATCACTTTTCCTATTAAGCTATTCTCATTCCTGGTAGCAGTGTTAGCAGAGCAAGCTTCTAGTTGAAGGTTCTTTCCCTGTTCAGAAGAGTGACAAAGCAGGGAACCAAGATTACCTCACAAGCAAATAGATTGGTTAGAGAGCTACCTTGCAAAGGGAGATGGGGAAAAAGATTTATTGGATAAAGAAGCATCTTTGCAAGGGGAGCAGCGGGGGGCCTAGAGCATACAGACCACTCACTGAGCCAAGGGTAAAGGAGAGTTTATAAGGGAGTTGAGATGGGAGGGATGTTACGTTTGTTCATGAAAAGAGGTCGAGAATGTGAGACTTGAGTCTGCATGAATGGGGTTATGGTAAGAGGGTGCCTCCTCAAGAAATGTCTAAATGAGGACTCTTGCAAAGGCTTCTGGGTGAGGTAGCGCCACTTATTATAAGACGGTGCAGATGCACTCAGCAGCCAACCCCTCTGCCCAAATGTTCTTTGCTCTTGGGTTCAATTCAAGGTCAGAGGTATCTGGGCTCCTGTTCCTGTGTCCAGTCTGAACTGACCAAATACTGAGTGCTACAGGGGAAGGGAATGGAATTAAAAAGCACTTGATTCGGGAACAGATTACAAGGAACTATATGTGACCTCCTCCCTGGGGGACAGACAACCGAAAAGTGGGTGAAGGGGACAGGGCAAGATATGACAGAATAACAATTTATAAACTATCAAGGGCTCATGAGGGAGAGGGGAGCGGGGAGGGAGGGGGAAAATGAGGACCTAATGTCGGGGGTTTAAGTGGAGAGAAAATGTTTTGAGAATGATGTACAAATGCGCTTTACACAATTGATGTGTGAATGGATTGGGATAACAGTTGTATGAGCCCCTAATAAAATGTTTTTTTTTTAAAAAAGCACATGATTCTTGTAAGGGGAGATGAAATTAAAAATGAGGTAGGCAATTATAATATCCAGAAGTTTAAAGTTAACTGGGTGGAGTGTGTGTGTTGGCCTGAAGAAATTCCTTAAAGCCATTCCAAACTTGAAATATAGGGGTGGAAGAATCCAGCTCCTTTGCCAACCGGTCTCAGCAGCAGTGGTGTGATTGAACTCTCAAGAGCCAAATACGATCAGATCGGAAAACATAGATATGTTCAGCTCAGTGGTGTGTGACTCTTGTGCATTCCTTGCATGGTGCAGTTTAGGAACTAGCTAAAGCCTGGCAAGAATTACCATTGTTAAATACGTGTATTGGGGAAGAATGTGTTCGGGCCAGTCTCTGAAAGTAATCAATGAAGAAAAATGAGGTTGAACTTTACATTTGTTGCAATGTATTAACCTCAAGAGACTTTGGTGAATCAAGACCCATTTGTAGATACTGATTTCTTTGTCTTTTTGCTGGTTTCCTAATCTTGTTTTTGGCATTTGTTTGTGATATACATATTTTCTTCTCTTCCTGGCTCCTCGCTTTCTTTAAATCATTTCACCTGGACATGTGTAGCCCATCTGTCTTTCCAAAAGGTCATCCCTGCTCCCCACAGGGGGCAAGGAGCACAGTATCGACAGAAAGCCAGGGGAAATCTTGCTGACTGTTTTTTGGCTCTTCTGCCCTGGTCCCTTCTTGCCTGTCCTGCAGCTCGCAGAATGAACCGGAAGACAGCAGTTGAGAAAGTGGCAGTGATTTAGATGCTAGCCTATTCAGCTCTCCTAGACACAGACAAGCAACGCAAATGGTGGATGATGTGTTAGAAAGCACACATTCTTTGTCATGGGATTAAATAGAAGGAAATCCTCTGCCATCAAACTAGAGGCTTTACCAACATTTGGTACAGTAAAATGCTAGTAAATATTTTCATTGCTTCCAAACGTAAAACTAAAAGCTTTTTATAGAGTGGGTAATTTTGTAATAATTTTCCTTTCCCCCAAAGACCCCTCCTCCCTTGAGCCCCCATGTCTCAGGTACAGCATGCATGACAGGGGCATGGTGCTCCAAGGATGCACTCACGGGGTTGTCCGGGTTTAAGATGCACAGTTCACCCCTAGGGCTACATGTTGTTTAGCTGTTGCCCTTGAAAATGTATCTCTAAGGTGGGCCCTTGATAACTCCCTAGCCTAGGCTAGTGAATAAATGTTGAATGAATAGCACCTTTGTTCAGGTCTGTTTCCTATATTTATTTGTAAAGAGAAAAAAACTTCCTTACTACCTCCGGACAAGTTTAAGATCTTAAAAAGAAGACAAGCTTCCCTCAAACCAAAACCACAGAGCCAATTCCAGCTCAGAGGTAAACTGCCCTGTGGGTTTCCAAGACTGTAACTCTTTATATAAAGAGTAGAAAGCTGCTGCTTACTCCTATCATACAACTGCAGTGTGCCCTTAAATGTTAGTGTAAATATGCCCTCACTTTGAAAGGATAGAACTCACTGTACAGCACATTCTTCATTACAGTTGCCTCCACTTGCTGCTTGTGTAATTTTAAATCATTGAAAAAGCTTCAAGCTTTTTGTAATAACTTTGAAGCCAGCCATACTACATTCATGGACACTTGGAATTTCATAGTTTTTTGTCCCTTACGGTTCTAATCGCCTTTTTAAAGTAATGGTAAATAAAAGAACCCATTAGTAGAAACGCCTGAGTTTAAAGAACTTTAGTAGAGAAATGCAGATTTGAGCATTGGAATTGTTCCTTGGGGATCTCGGCTGGAAGTCATTTGTGCTGTATGTGAAGCATAGCAGAAGTGAGGCTTTATGCCCCTAAGGAGAACAGAAAAATGAAGGCCTTTCAGAAGACTGGAGCAAGTTGCAGCTGCCGCCAAAACTAATGAGCAAGAAATAGTTCAACCATGAATTTATCTTGAGAGATAAACCTTAAGGCTCATATAATTCAGACGACCGGGTTTCCCCCACAGCTGTGCACTATAATTCAGACGACCGGGTTTCCCCCACAGCTGTGCACTCTCCCAGCAAAGAGTAGAATGATGCACTCTGAGTGCTGAAGCCGAGAGCAGAGGCCATAGGTTTGTCCCCCACGCCTGGAAGATGCTCAGAGACACTGGTGCATCTCCCACGTTTGTCTCGGTGCCACATTTCACTGCAAATCTGATCTGAATCCTGCAGAAAACCTGTCCATTTGCAAAATTTATTTCAGGATGGTAAATTGAACCATAAATCAAACAAATTGAATCTTGAAAACTTTGATATTGTCAAAATTAATCAGCCCTGAAGCAACGATGGTATTTCAACCATGAAATATTGAGTAGTTGCATTGAAAAAGAGGCTTTCACTTAATATTGATGATGCTAATTTCATAGGGGAAATAGTCTGGGTTTTTACCTAAATATCACTAAACTCCATGGCCTTCAATCAGTTTATCCAAAATAACCTCATGGTCACCTCTAGTTTGTCTATGCAGTACTACTTATAAGGATGAAACAGGAGTCTTTGGACCCAGATAGAGCTGAGTTTGAATTCTAGTTCTTCCATATACATCTATAAAATGAAACTAATATGTGCCCTATAGACCTACTACCCAGTGCTGTCAAGTCAATTCTGACTCATAGCAACCTTATAGGATAAAGTTGAACTTCTTTAGGTTTCCTAGGCTGTCTTTCCCAGAAAAGATGTATCTTTTCTGTTCAGATAGCCTCATCTTTCTCCTGAAAAGCAGCTTATTTGTGGGTTTGAACCACCGACTTTGCAAACACTGAACTCACTGCATCACCAGGGCTCCTTCTGCTCCATAGAGTAGTGACTAAATTTAAAATTATGTGGGCAAAGTGCCTTGCCCATAGTACAGCTATTATTAAAAATAGTGCTGGTGTCTTGCTCACTGACACAGTATCACCAATAAGGAAATAAATTAAGATTTCTATCGATGAACTCAGCTAAGGAATTTAGTGTCTCATATGTAAGTTTTACTCCATACCAAAGAGTAAGATCCCTAGAACAGAAGCTCAGTCCTCTTTCCTGTGCCCCACAATGACTGACAGTGCTGGGCAACTAGTAGACACACAGTCAAGGAACGCGTGTTCACATGACCTTGTCCAGCCACATCGCAGGTCTGTGAGACTGAGATTATGCTCTGCCATAGAGGAATCTGAAGGTTTCCTGGTAATCATTATTTTCCAGTAAGACCACAGAGAAATGTTACCACCTGTAAATTGTTTTTCTTTCTAATTGGTTTCTTAGTACCTCTTTAGCCATTTTACTACTTGTGCATTTGTGTCATGAACACTGCAACCGGGACTGAGATAATGTTCTTTTTTCCCTCCACTCATAAATGAAAATCTAAATTTTCATTTTAGATTAGATTATGGTGAGGTCCTTTAGAATTAACCTTTCCATCTGCATATTTAAATATCTTCGATGTTTTCTCAGTAGCTTTTTGGTTAGCAAGTCTAATTAAGGCATTCTGCACTGTATGCTTTCCCCCCTCACCCCAGTTTCTATTGGAATCCTAGTTTTTAGTTGCTGCTTTTGGGGAAAACGTGAAAATTTACTGCTCTTCTTTGAAATTCTTACAGGTCTGGGTGAGTATACAAATAACACTATTAATAAGTACAAATTAAGGGACTGATAAGATTTTACATATATATAATTGATATAATTTATAGTGATTAACTTTTGAGTCTTCTCTAAGGAACAAGAGCAGAGATGATCCAAAGAGCATTTATTCCTAATAAAGGCATTGAATGGGCATGGGGTTTTAAAATTGATTTTAGTCCCTACAAGGATATTTATGATCTCTGAGGTAGATGAGCTATTATAGCAGCTCTGTTTTATCCCTGAGGGAATTGAGGCCCAGAGGAGTTGAGTGACTTTCCTGAAGTCATCATTAATTCGTGACAAAGCTGGCATAAGAACCTGGACCTTCGGTTTCTACTGTGAATGATTTTTTTTTTTTTTATAAGACAGAACTTTATCTCAAGTAGTAATTACACATTAAGAAAGTGTCAGTCCAACTCAAGTCCATCAGCCCGATACTCGTCCTTAAGTCCCTCTGCAGACTCTCACGCAGCCACCTGCCATGATGCAGACAGACTGCAAGATTCCAGGTGTTGGGGGCAGAATCCTGGGGATCCCAGGTCAGTGGAACCATGGCAGAGCTGCAGTAGCTCTCAGGGTGGCCAGCGGAGTCCCAGCAGGCAGGAAGGCAAAGTGGCAAAGTGAGGGGGAGGTTCCCAAGGTCCTCCTTCTAAGAAAGCCACACCCCCACGGAGGCGCCATCAGGCCTGATTGACTGCTTGGGTTCCACCCCTACACTTTCATACAGCTTCAAGTTGACATAAAATCAGCTAACGACCACATTCCTCTTAATTGCATTGAAATAATGCCTCCTTTAAAGCCACTGTCAGCATATTCTATTCCCAATTTTCAACAAATTGACTGAAACCATTATTTTTCATGTTTATACGTGGTCACATTCTGATATTTATCATTTTAAATTATAACACTGGTCTTTTTTTAACTAGTATTTTAAAAACCTTCTTGCTGTGATTTGGTTGAAAGTTCACAAAGAAAATCGGATTTCCATTCAACAATCCATACATACTCTGATTTGTGAAATGGATTGCAACTTCCACACTGTAACATGTAACAGCCTGTGTCCTCCCTGTGTCTACTGAGCTTTATCCCTGGACAAGACCTGCCCGTAAGTCCCTTGCGGTTGGTTCTTCTACGGAGCTGTATGAGGGCCACAATCTCAGGAGTTCCTCACTTCTCTTTCAGACCAGTAAGCCTGGTCTTTTAACAAAAAATCATGTTGGTGAATAATTTTTTTTAGATCTTGCTTAACATTATAATGTAAGCAGGCTATCTCAGACATTGGCTGTTTTCTATTCCACATTAAAATATTTTCCACCTGACTCCAAGAATACTCTTTTGGCTTCCCATCCAGTTTGAACGCCATGACCCTGTGGATGGGAGAATTACGGAGAGGCAGTTCGGTGGCATGCTGTTGGCCTACAGTGGAGTGCAGTCCAAGAAATTGACCGCCATGCAGAAACAACTCAAGAGGCACTTCAAAGAAGGAAAGGTAGGCAGCTTTACTTGGAGGAAGAAAAGGAGCCATGGGAACATAGGGAGATTGCAAAGGTCTGAACATAATCATGAGAGTGTGTCTTCAACCAAGAATTATGATTAATTCATCTCTGATACCAGAGCCAAAGGGATAGAAAAAAATGAGAAGAAGGAAGGAAGGAAGGAAGAGAAGAGAGTCCAAACTAGTTCTCAGGATTCTCCTCTGGGCTCAGAGTGGTGGCATCATGAACTGAGATTAAGGAGTTGGCTTAGTGGGGAAGAAAGAGTTCAGTTGCAAACAACAAAAGTTGCCTGTGAACTGTCCACACGCAGATGGATATTCAAATCTACAGTCATCATGCCATTAAAGCTGAGACCATGAGAGTGTCCAAGGAGGATACTATACAGAAGAGAACCAGGGGTCAAGGATAGAATCCAATGGAACACTGACATGTCAGCATCTCAGAAAGGAAATCTAGACTAAATACAAAAGTATTTAGAGTGAGTAGTGAAATCAAAACCAAGGAAGTAGAGGGTCCAGAAACAGAGGTCTCTTGCTACGGAGAAGGTCCAATAAGATAAAGATGATAAGCATCCATTGGTTTGGGTGAAATGGTAATGATTGGAGATCTTTGGTAGAGCTACTTCCCTAGAATGGTGCGGTTAGAAGGGATGTTAGAATGAGAAGTAAGAAGCCGAGAAAAGGAGGAAGGAAATAGCATAGGCTAAACTCCAAGGCAGGAAAGACAAACCTATGTACATGAGAAGCTGGAAAGAGACTAATGTGGTTGGAGCATACTGAGCAAAGAGGAAAATGGCCTGAGATGGGGTTGGAGAGGAAGAACCTGGTTGGAACATGTAGGGCCTTTTAGACACGGAAGGAGCTCTGACTGGATTCACAGCACGGTGGGAATGCAGAGGGTTGTGAGCAATCAAATGACATGGCTGTATCTGTTTACATTTTGTGTGGAAAGGAATAAACATAGAACCTGAGGTTACTAGAGAACTCTGGAAGAAAAATGATTGAAAGTATTTTTGAGCAGCATCAAGATTGGCGATTATGAGTTTCCGTGGTGTTAGTCAACACTGGTCTCTGATGTCCTCTCATGGCAACCGCATCTGGTAGGAGAAAAGGTAGTTTATGGAACTAAGTCTGCAAGGGGTTTACCAGGTGGGGTGGTATGGACAAACTAAAGCAGAAGCTAGTTAACTTTATGATCGTCATAAAGATCATACTTGAATACTCGGTGCACGTGCACACACATACGCACACCTTTTCAGTGGATAATGATCACCATCTGACTGACAGAAATTGATCAGCACTAAAAATGTGCCATGAGAGATTATTGAAGTAGTGTAGTATAGTAGAGAGCTAGAAGATTTGAGTTCAAGTCCTGCCTCAGATTGCATGCACTTAACCAATTGACCTCATGAATGAAGAGGTTTGGTTTGGATGCTCATTATAAGAGCCTGTCCAGGTTTAAAGACTCAGTAATTGAAAATTAAAAATTGTGCTTGTCTCAGCTTTCTTGGTTATTGTAAGAATTCTTGTAAGTAACCTTGTCCTAACTCACTCAAACCAAAGTCACTGCCATCGAGTCAATGCTGACTCAGAGCGACCCCCTGTAGGTTTCCAAGACTATAACTGCTTAGGGAATAGAAAAGCCTAATCTTTCTCCCGAGGAGCTACTGGTGGTTTCAAACTGCCGACCTTGCGATTGCAGCCTAATGAATGTCCAACTACTAGTAGGAGCTCCAGGGCTCCTACTAGCATTGTTCTAACTTGGTAAAAAGTAGTTCTTATCAGGCCGGCTTTTTCCGCCTGGTCTTGAATGCTGAGAAGCTCTGAAAAAAACCCTCTGGACATGTCTGGGCTGTGAGAGAAAAGGTTGGCACCTCTGAGCTCCGTCCAGTCTGTCCCCACAGCAGACGTGCCATTGGCAGAGAGCAGAGTCGGGAGAAAGGCTTGAGGATCATCAGTAACAGAAAGTTACAGAAGAAAATATTTTGCGTCTAGAAAGCTTTTCTATATTACCCAATGCACAGCTCCTATCCATTGGAAATGGTATTGTTAGACAATTGATTACAGTGTATAGGAGCATTTGTTTTAGTACTTAGCAGAGTGTCTGTATTAAGAAACACTCTTTTGACCATATTTATTTTTAAAGTTTGAAAAAAAAAGTTTGGTCTGACATTGATTTGACCTTCAATTTGTTATCTATCATGATAGGATACTTTATTATTTTATTATGAATCGGTGAATTAGGTGTTAGGGACAACTTTCTCTACAGAATAGAGTACTTCAGCTTTAGTGGAAATTAATTTAGGACTTGGGACCTTGCACAAGAGTTCTAAAGTAAAAGGGCAAATGTTATCAGATAAGGAAAACCTAGGGAGCTGAACTCCTCTGGTGTAGAATATCTAGCCTGCTTGAATGAGGAGATTAAGATCGATCGTCCTTTCCTTTTGATTCGTTTGTGAACATAGCAATGAACTAAAATGAGGCTTAATGAAAGGCCTTTGCTCCTAAGGTTACTGCTCCATCTCTTTAGGACCATTTCCCATTAAAAGGGAGTCCCCATCTGCTTGTTAATTGCGTCTTTTGTTCCATTTTGTGATTTGATGCCATGAAAGTGTAAATTTTCATCTGGCTCATGTTACTCACTTCTGTGTGAAGCCCTGTATCATGAAATCAAACTAGACCTAAAAGACTGCAGGACCGACTTTTGTGTAAGTAATCATTTGCAGTGCTTCATAGTCCTTTTTCTTGTTCTGTCTTTCTAACAGCCTTGTAAGATCGCATTTTGCTTTTGTGAATACAGAAACATACAAGAGATATTAATGACCCAGCCCGAGTCTGGACAAGCACCCAAGGCTTCCTGCTCCAGACCCTGGCCCTCCATGGCAGGGTGCACTTTCCTAGCATCCTCTTCTAGTCAAAAGCATAAGTTCCCAAACTTACTTGGCATGCCACCCTTTTTTCAGAAAAAAATTACCCACACACACACACACACACAGCAATTAAAAACAATAATGTAGCCCATAATCCAGGATAAAATGTACATTAATAATGTAGCACATATTCCAGGATCTGCTTTTGTAGCCCCCTGGATCATTCCAGAGGTTCCCCCCGCGCCCCCCACTGCCCAGGCATGGTATCGCCTTCTTTGGGAAACAGTACACTAAAGCAGTATTTGTCATTGCCACCTCATAGAAGGATCACCTTGGGGAAGATGTAAGAAGTATGGTGGCCAGAGCCTTCTTCAAACCAGTTAAATGTGAAGTTCAGTGGGTTGGGCTCAGGCAACAGTGGTTTGGTTTGATTTGGTTTGGCTTTTAATCTATTCCCCAGGTGATTTCATTGTGCAGCCAGCCTCTGCTCTGAAGGTGCTGTGCTCCATCAGTTGTTTCTAGCTGTTTTATCCCTGAGTAACAGCTTGAAGGATTAGGAAACCTAATGCTAAAGCTCTTGGTAGTGAAAGCTCTTGGCTGCTGAGAGGTCGGTGGCTCAAACCCACCAGCTGTCTATCAGAGAAAGCCATCACAGTCTACGTCCTTAAAGAGAACAGCGGTGAGAGCCCCACGAGGCAGTTTGACTGAACCCCATCTGGTCTCTGTTGTCAGAACCAACGAGATGGCAGGGGGTTGGGGTTTGGTTTTGTTTTTGGCATTCATGGGACATTTTTCTCTACTTAGGCTCTGAGTAATTACCATATGCTTTTATTTCACAAGACAAGGTTTTTGAGATCTTAGAGGCTTAATTCACAGTGATGGTTCTCTGTATTATGAGTGTTGAAGCTGGTAAACTTTAATAATTTTTAGATTTAAGACAGAGATTAAAAGTTACAGTTCAGTTCATTGGCCAGAGATCGCTATGTGCAGGATGCTGTGAGAATGATAAAAGATGAACAGAAACACCCCCTGTCCCCAATCAATGTACAGTATAGTCTGTAATAGTCTAGTGAGAGAAAACTACATTTGCAAAGAATTGTAACTTCATAGATATTATCGAGCCCCTACCATGTGCCAAGCACTCATCTAAATATTGTGGACATAGTAATTATGGGAAACAAAAAAGTCTCAGCCCTCATAGAGCTTACATTCCTCATGGAGGAAGACTGATATTCAACAAGGAGGTTTCAAGGAGTTTGTGGACATTTTTCATTCTCTTTCAATATCATTTTTTTCATGAACTTTTTGAAGCCCTATCTTATGTGTTGGCATTACTTAAATTCTCCCTAATTATCACAGCAATCCTGCTGGTTAAATAGAATCCCCACTTTTCAGATACTGTGTGCTTTCTGGGACTTAGTTATTTAAGATCTCTTAAGAAACAAGAGGTGGCACTCAAAACAGAACTGTAATTATCTTTCTACTAATGAGCCTGTTTATTGCTACTCCTTGTTCTCTAAGTTGCAATCAACTTGATGACAGTGAGTTTGGGTTATTTGTTTTGTTTTGTTTTGTTTTGCTCTCTGTGATCTGAATAAACACAAGGGTTTGGGAGAAATTAGAAAATCAGTGTTATTGGACTGTAACTGCAAGTTCTTGGGCGATAGCTGTAAAGGTAAAATGTGAGATCAGATGTGGAGGATCCTAAATACTAGGCGAAGAAGTTTAAGTTTTATCCTAGTTGACAGTGGGAAGTTTTAAACATGAGCGGAAGGGTGAAAGATATGGAAAAATGATGTTTTACGAGGATTAAATACTGACAGAAATCAAAGTGATAGAAGTGGTGTACTTTCTCCTGCTGCCAGGTACCACCTGGGGTTTGCAATGTGTAGATGCCCTGTGGGAGCAGGAGAAGATAGTGGTATCTCTGGAGACACTGCTCTCAGGAATAAGGTGCCATGTAATTAGTTGTTGAGTGTTTGTCTCCCTCCACCAGGACTATAAGCTCTGTGGGGACAGACTGTTTCTCACAACTACAGTGTCCTCAATATTTAGATGAGTACTTGGCACATAATAAGGACTCAGTAAATAGCTAGGAAGTGATAGTTCGTTGAATACACAGTTTCCTCTAGCTTTCTACTAGACTATACAGACTACATTTTTTTAGAGTAAGGAATGTTTTTGCTCATCTTTTATCTTATAACATCTGGCTTAAGTGTCTTGTACATAGCAATTTCTGTCCATTTAACTAAATTGTAACTTTTGAATTTAATCCTAAATTTCAGTTACCTAAGAAGTTGCTAATTATAACCACATGTCAGGGATTGAAAGGCTTGCTTGATACTGGATAGCATTTTATATCAGGATCATGTATTACCTGGTACAGAAATATTAATTTAAATTAAAAAGTTTTAATTAAGCAAGAAAATGGAGAGATAATACCTGGTAAGACTGGTAAGAGACATGGAATAAGGTTAAGAAAGGAAAAGGGGGTAATTTTATCTTGCCGGTGGCTCATAGAACTTAAGCAGTTGGACTGATTCCCAGCCAGTGACTGTGCTGTGACTGATTAAAAGCGAGAGAATGATCTGTTTCAGCCTGTGTTTGTACTCTTCCATGGCCTGTCATCAGTAGATACCTTTACAGCAGACTTCAGGGTGCCAAAGTTTTCTGACCCCTCTTATCTACTCTAACTGCTTTTCTTTCTCCCCTTTCTCCTACCTGCCCTCCCTCCTTCCTTCCTTCCATCCTTTAGCAGTTTTATTGAGGGATAATGTGTATACAATGAAATTAATGTTTAAGTGGATAATTTGATGATTTTTAGTAAATATGCAGAGGTCTGCACCCATC
>NW_022103968.1:64626641-64628326 GCF_000313985.2 Echinops telfairi | reverse complement strand
AGGTGACATCATCATATTTATATATGTGTATATATATATATATATATGTATATATATATAATAGGCCAGCTCTGTGGTTGATAAAATGAAAATGATACCACTGGCCCAGTGTGGAGAATACCAGGAAAGAACCGTCAAGCACACGAGGCTTTAGAGTGCCTGTGTTCGGGTTTCTTTACGACGGAGTCCCTGATGCTCCAGCATGTATGGAGATGGAAGGAAGGAGAGTGGTAGGAAGTAGAAGGCACCAGGCAGTGTCTGCATTCCGTTAACGCCCTGGTGCTTCATGTAAATAAAAGGCACTAACCTCAGTGTCTATGGACCTTCCAAGGCATGCATGTCCCTTACAGCATAATGTGTGAGCAGTGCAAACTAGGCAAATGGAGCCAGCAGTTCTCCCTTGCAAAGGAACGTCTTCAAGCCACTATTGGTACAACTACTATCTCTTGAGCCATCCTACAAAATAGAAGTTTTAAATAGAAATAGAGATCAGCACATCTTTGAAAAGCATTAAAGTGGATTTCTTCACAGAGTTGTATCAGACTGAAGTTCAGTGACATTGCTTTGTTAGTAGCTCTTAAATTGAAATAATTAACAGCTTGCCAGTGCTTGAGTTCTGTAAAATAATGACTTCAGAAGATATCACTGACTTCGGAGATTCCTTAATTGGCTAAATCCTCAAAAGCTTAGCTAGCCTGTGAGCAAATTATTAAAATGGAAATCCTCACTTTGGATTTAGCTAGTTAAGATGTTCAAGTGGCTGCAGCCTGCTTAGGTGGTATCACAGTAGATAGTGTATCTAATTGGAGAGTACAATTAGAGCACAAACATTTTCTTTCTTTCTTTTTCCTTTCACGGTTTTATTTATTTTTAAATCATTTTATTGGGGGCTCATACAACTCTTATCACAATCCATGCATACATCAATTGTGTAAAGCACATTTGTACATTCGTTGCCCTCATCATGCTCGAAACATTTGCTCTCTCCACTTAAGCCCTTGGCATCAGCTCCTCATTTTTCCCCTCCTTTCCCGCCCCCTCTCATGAACCCTTGATAATTTATAAATTATTATTTTGTCACAGCTTGTACTGTCCGACATCTCCCTTTACCCCCACTTTTCTGTTGCCTGTTCCCCAGGGAGGAGGATACATGTAGATCCTTGTGATCGGTTCCCGCTTTCCACCCCACCCTCCCAGTATCGCCACTCTTACCACTGTTCCTAAAGGGATCATCCGTCCTGGATACCCTGTGTTTCCAGTTCCTATCTGTACCATGTACATTCTCTGGTCTAGCCAGATTTGTAAGGTAGAATTGAGATAATGATAGTGGGGGCAGGGGGAAAGGAAGCATTTAGGAACTAGAGGAAAGTTGTATGTTTCGTTGCCACACTGCACCCTGACTGGCTTGTTTGCTCCCCGCAACCCTTCTGTAAGGGAATGTTCAGTTGCCTACAGATGGGCTTTGGGTCCCCACTCTATACTCCCCCCTCATTCACAATTGTGTTAGACAGAGTTCTATAGAGAGACAAAACCAGATCGCTAATAATTTTCTATATATATTTATACAGATAGATATATAACACAAGAAATTAACAGTTATATTGTAAAGCAGTACAAATGGCTCAGTGCAACTCACTCCCGTGAGACAGTTGTGAGACACTGGCAGTCCTTCAAGTCTTGAGGGC
>NW_022103968.1:64623678-64624697 GCF_000313985.2 Echinops telfairi | reverse complement strand
AGGGTTTAACATTTCAGGAGGTGGAGAACTTCTTTACTTTCCTAAAGAATATTAATGATGTGGACACTGCCTTGAGCTTTTACCATATGGCTGGGGCATCTCTTGATAAAGGTAATAAAATCCAAAAGTTATCTTTTTTTTCTTTACAGGGATAAGCATTGACTCTTAATCTAATAATCTACTAAATAGGTCATTGCCTCTCTTTAAAATAATGTGCTTTTCTTGACACTGTGTTTTATTAGATTGCACAAATCTTGCATTTTACCCTGAGATACCAAACTTAGCAAGTATATTTTCTTAAACTAAAGGCTCTAGTCAGGGCAGATACCCATCTTTAGATGTTACACATGGAATCGACATCCAAGCAAAGGGACAGCACATGAAGCAGCCTGCCTTCTCTCATCTGAGCTAGAATGATGACATGTACAAGGGTGCTTCAAACAGTTGTGGGGAAATTGCATTATCTTTTAATTTTTCCATGTACTTTTTGAAGTCCCCCATACAATGTAAAGTGGAAGTCCATTCTAGTTCCCACAGGCAACTGTGAGAGAGCAGAGGAAGGAAAAGCACAAATCCCCTCTTGCTCCCCACCCCAACATTTTATTTTGAACATTTTCAAACATCCAGAACGTTTAAATAACTTCAAATAAAACACATTTGTATATATCCAATTCAATTTATATTTTGATATTATATATCCTTGGTCCCATTTCTGTCATATGTTCATTCTTCACACAACCTCTCTTGATTTTTGATGCAAAGTCAGCTGCAGACATAAATGCGCGTCACTCCCAAGCACTTCAGCACGACTCTCAGTAACTACACTCCGGTGTTTGTGGAAGTTCTTCATGCTGTTTCATAGTCAGTTTCTGCCCCCACCCACCCAGAATCGCTCATTAATTTTGCTTTTTCTATAAATTCATACAAATGTAATTGTACAATGAATACTCTTTCTAAGATTTCCTCAGCAAAGTGCTTTTGATATCCATCTGAGTTATTGCATATTCAGTAATTTATTT
>NW_022103968.1:64621909-64623421 GCF_000313985.2 Echinops telfairi | reverse complement strand
TCTTCTAGATACAAATCTTTTATCACCTATAATTTTTGCAAAGATCTAGTTAGTGTGTGGCTTGACTAGTCACTCTTAATGGTGTCTTTGATGAGCAGAGTGGTTTGGGTTTTATTTTTAATGAAGTCTGATTGATAGCATTTTTGGTTTTTTGGTTATTACTCTATCAGACTGACCGTCTGTGAAGATATTCACCTGTTTTCTCCTAGAAGCTTTATTGTTTTAGCTCTTTTGTTTGCATATGGCACAGTCAGTTAAATGTTGACCTACCAACCGAAGTCAGCAATTCAAACCCATCAGCTACTCTGCAGGAGAAGGATGAGGCAGTCTGCTTCCAAAAGATTTACAGCCTCAGAAATCCTATGAAGTAGTTCTACTCTGTCCTGTAGGGTCACTGAGTCAGAGTCAACAAACGACAGTAAATTTAGTTTGCTTATTACCCCACTCACATTAGTGTGGACATTTGTTTTATGAACCAATACTGATGGCATTATTATTATTATTCACTATAGTTCAGAGTTTACACTAAGGTTTGATCTTTGTATTGTATAAGTCTTTGACTTTTGTAGCCATCATTATATTTTTATATAGTAGTTTTGCACCCTAAAAATCCTCTGCTTGTCCTGTGATTGTCATTCTGTTATACTTTACTTATGCTTGTTCATAGTAGGGTGTATCTCAGAGGTGTGTAGCCCTTGGGGGTCACCCTCTTGAAGTTGTATTATTTGTTTCTCTGTTTATTGGTAAATGAAACCCAGGGACAGGACGTTGAGCCATAGGGCGAGCAAATAGAACAAGGGTTTCAGGCAGTGGGAGAGATAAAAGGGAAGAGATGTAAGTCCGGAAGGAAAAGTATGTTTGGAAACTGATTATGGAAGCAATTGTACAATTCTGTTTGACGTGATTGAACCATAGAATGACATGGCATATATATTAACTCCCAAGTTACAGCAAATTGAAAAAATAAATAAATAAAAGCATAGATCCAGAACTGGGCTTTGGGATCACACTAAATCCTAGCTCCAACTTAAGAACAATTAGTTCTTTCATCATGGCCCTGCCCGATACTGGCCCTCAGTGTGGGGAGTAGAGGGGTCCCCCACAAATCATCACAGGTCCGGTAGGCGCAATTGTACAGCGATAATAAGTAAAGATTATAGTAAGGTCATAGAGAGCATGAGAGGTAGAGGAAAGATTGAATTAATGGGAGTCAGACACAATTCATGGTAGCATTGCTCACCTCAACCTCACTTGATGGTCCACATGGGGGGAGCCCAGCCACGAGAGAAGTAGAGAGCCCCGGGCCCGAGAGCAGGAGAGAGCCCCCAGTACCGAGAACCAGGGAGAGCTCTTTCTTTATTGCTAACCAAGCGTTATATCACTTTAGGAGGACATAAATACAGAATCACATATCACAGGAAGGGACAGTACAATAGGCAAACACATTGTAGGAAGGGGATCTATGATAGGCATAAGCGTAACAGGAAGGGGATGAGCTAGGGGTGTGCCCAT
>NW_022103968.1:64601586-64621809 GCF_000313985.2 Echinops telfairi | reverse complement strand
GCCTAACCTTGGTCATCCTTGGGTGGGTTTGACCTCTCTGGTGTCTCCTACAAGGAAACAGACAACTACTATCCTTATCAGAAGGGAGTGGGCCCTACTTGTGGGATAAACAGTGGTGTCTGCTTGGTCTAGATGGCTGGTAGCTCTTAGGGAGAATGATTCCTAATCTACTCCTGATGACCTCCAAGTGTATAGTCATTCTCAAGCAGCTAAGTCTGGTGTATATTTGGGGGAGACAGCTTGAGAGAAATCCTTCTGTTTCCCATACCTCAGGAAGGGAACACAGAATTTATAGGTGCTATAGCAAAATGTGGCAAAGAACTTAGATGCTAGCAGATAAAATAGCATCTGGAGTCTTAAAGGCTTGTCTCCAAACAAGCAGCCATCTAAGTGAGATGTCAGCGAAGTCCACACCATCATCTGTCACCGAAGCATTGGAATCCATATAATCTGAAGTCGAAGGAGGATCCGTATCAGAGCCTAAATGGTGAGAGTCCCGTGTGCAGAAGGCGATGCTGACCGTGGGAGCCCTAGGTTCATTTGTGGAACTACACAGGAAATACGCCCTTGGAGAACTCCCCCGATCTAAAATGGAGGGATGGCAGGAAAGTGGTCACTAAACAGAGTGCTTGGGAGAGAGGAGTATAGAAAACCAGAGGCATAAATCTGACCTGAACAGTTAAAACGTTGTCAGTAGATGGAACTGATAGATCCCCCTCTGATGCAAGCTGGACCTGATCTGGTTTCCAAAATTTTTGTATTTTTGGTTTGTATTGTTTGCTTCGCTTTGTGTTTGTTCATAGTAGAGTGCACCTCAGAGGTGTTAGGTCAATGGAAGTCGCCCGCTTGAAGCTGTGTTACACATGCTTTTCCATTTTTCAGCATACGAAACCCAGTATTGATGTACCTACGGGGACAGCAAGTAGAATGAGGGGTTTGTGAGGAGGGACAGTGGTGGTGATGGGGTAAAAGGGAGACCATGTCAAGAAGTCCATGTAGAAAGAGAAGATTTGGAAACTGATTGTGGTAACAATTGTACATTCTACTTAATATGATTGAACTCTGGAATGATAGATTATTAAATCCCAACAACAAAGTAAATCCTCTGATTCACCGCTTCATCACTTTCCCTCTTCCCACATTCCAAGTTGTTAACAAGCACTGATCTTTTGACTTTCTCAATAGTTTTATCTTTTCCAAGATGTAATATCATTGGAATCATTAATGGGGGCTTCAAATAATTTGTGAGAAAATCTCATTATCTTCTAATTGCATTTTTCCACAAACTTTTTTAAAGATAATTTTATTGAGGGTTCTTAAAGCTCTTATAACAACCCATATATTAATTATATCAAGCATATTTGTACATATGTTGCCATCATTGTTTTTTCAACATTTACATTCTATTTGAGCCCTTGTTACCCTCTCTCTCCACCTCCTACCCTCGTGACCCCTTGATAACTTATAAATTATTATTTTCATATCTTACATTGACAGCTGTCTCCCTTCCCCTGCAGTTTCTTCCCCCTTCTCTCCCCATTTCCCCCCTACCCTCCTGGTATCGCTACTCCCATTTCTGTTCCTGAAGGGTTTATCTGACCTGGACTCCTTGTGTCCTGAGCTCTTGTCTGTACCTGTTTCCACAAACGTTTTGAAGCCCCTTGTATAATGTAGTCTTCTCAGACCGACTTCTTTCACTTACATGATATATGTGGGAAGTTCCTTCCGTGTCTTTTGTGGCTTGATCATTGATTAATATTCCATTGTATGTGCCACTCTGTGTGCATCCTTTGGTATCAATTTTGTCAAATTGTGGGGCTATTTTCAAATAATTTCATCTAAACTGTTGAATTTGTTGACATAAAGTTGCTATAATAATTCCATATTATCCTTTAAATGTATTAGGTGATTTCAAAGAGTTATGCAAAAAAAAATGAATGAAAAGATGAGTTTTTCCATGAACTTTATGTAGAACCTGAAATTTCTTTCATTCCTAATATTGATGAATTTGTTCTCTCTTTCTCTCTTTTCTTACTCATTCTGCCTAGGTTATCAATTTTTATTGCTATTACAAAGAAACACTTTAGACTGTTCATTTTCTGTTTAGGTTGCAATATATGGCATTAATTAATTTTAACTTATAGCCCTTATATTTGGTTTCATTTTTCTCACTCTGAAAGTGGAACTGTACCTTCCTCTTAGAAAATAGCCTCTTTAAAATGTAACTTTTTCTCTACACACTGCTGCTTCCCATTTCACAAATTTCAATGTGTCACATCTTTTTTGTAATCCCACTTAAAACATGTTTCTTTTTTTAATTTTTCCCCTTTGGTGACCCAGGCATTATTTTTAAGTGTTGTCAAAGAAAAACTTAGACGGGGCAATGTTCAGGCAGGAAAGGACCATCTTTATATTCCAAAGAGTCAAGTAAGAGAAGAAGAAGGACCGAGGGAAGGAGAACTGGAGGGGTGGGAGTGTTAAAGAAGGTTAATGTTGTTGGAATGGCTGAGTAATTTATTAAAGCTACAATTAGGTCATCTTGTTAGGAATATTTTCTTTTTTATTACAAGTTACAGCAATCCTGAGATACCCAGAGGGGAAAAGAGATAGAGTTAGAAGCCTAAAGAATATAAGATAGAAAGCTTGGGAAAATAAAGGAAAGAGTGTTTTTCCTATAAATCTAATTAAACACAGGGTATCATTAAATCCGTCAGCTGTTTATCATAAGCTATTCTCTTGAACAAAAAGGCAGGGAGATTTCTTTAACTTGTCCTCCGGGATCCTCTCGCTCAAATAAAATTTAACTTGTCAGTGTGTTAATTTCCACATATTTGGGGTTTTCCAGATACAGTATTATTACTGACTTATCATTAAATTCCTTTGTGGTCAGAGGACACACTATGAAACTTCGATGGAGACTGACTCTGCAGCACAACCTCGGGCCATGTTCAGGTGAATTTGAGACATGTGAACTGTGGGAGACATCAGTTACCTTTGCACTGATTCTTAGCATCCTCTGTGAATCCGAACAGTGCTCCATAGGATATTCAGGGGCTGGTTTTCGGGTCGTAAATCTGCAAGCCTATTTTCTAAGACATCTCTGGTTAGGCTTGAGCCTCCAGCCTTTGGATACTAGCTGAGCACATTAACCATTTACACCGCCCAAGGATTTGGGATACATATATACATTATTCACAACCATTAAGGCAATTCCAACTTATAACAACCGTATAGCACTGAGTAGAACTGCCCTGTGGGTTTCTGAGGCCGTAACTCTTTATGAGAGCAGGAAACCTCATCTTCCTCCCACAGAGCAGCTGGCCTTGTGGTAGACGACCCACTGTATCACCCACCACGTCATCTGGTGCTACATAAATGTGGTTGGGTCTGGGTAATTGATAGTATTGCTCAGATAGATCATCTATGCCCTATGTCCTCTGTGCCCTTGCTGATGGTTTTTGTTTTGCACCTCTCTCAGTTCTCTTAGTAGGAAAGGGATGCTAAAATGCCCAAGTATGGTTGAATGGGTTTGTTTATTTTTCCTTTAAATGCTATTAGCCTTTGTTTCCTGTATTTTGAGCTCCGGTATCAAGTGCATACACATTAATAGTCATCATACTTTCTGAATAATTGGCCCGTTTAGCTTTGTGAAATGTTCCCCTTGAACAGCACTGGAAACACAGTGCAAGAATTGTGTCTGATCTGACCCCCCCCTACACACACACACACACACACTGGGGTGAAACACAAAGGGAGTGCAACAGAGTGGCAAGGGGAGCAAAGCTATGACGCCCCCAAAGAATCCTGGAAATAGACTTCTGACTCAGGGCCAGGGCTTGGTACCTTATCAGACCCGGTCAGAAAAAAAACAGACCTGGAACTATTTATAGTCCTCCGCCACACACCCCTTCCCCTCCCCCTTCCACCCACCCCCCACTCCTATCTATCTATATAACGTAGGCAGGATTGTTTACGATCCCGAGGAGAAAACAATGAGACCGACAGTTCTAGGGGGACATGGAAAGAGAGAGGGCCCCCAACAAACTCAGGGACAAGAGAACAGTAAGAGATCCAAGATCAATGGTGAGGAGGGCGTAGAATGCCTGGTGGGGGTTGATCAAGTGCAGTGTAGCTGAGAGGAATTTCTGAGAGCTGAACAAAAGTTGTAGATCATAGTGGGACAGGCGGAAAGTGAAAGGAAATAGAGGAAAGAACTAGGAGGCAAAAGACATTTATAGAGGTCCAAGTATAGGCATATATCTATGTAACTATATTAATATATAACAATAGGGGTATAGGTCTATGTATATATATTTATATCTTAAATATTAAGGTAGCAGATGGGCATTGGGCCTCTACTCAAGTCCTCCCTCAATGCAAGAACACTTTGTTCTAATAACCTGGCATTCTGTGATACTCACCTTCCCGACAAGATGGCTGAAGACAAAATGGGTTGTATAAGCAAATGTGAAGAAAGCTGGTGGTGCCCGATGGTGCCCAACTATTAGAAGATATAGCATCTGTGTTCTTAAAGGCTTGAAGTTAAACAAGCAGCTATCTAGCAGGGAAGCAACAAAGCCCACATGGAAGAAGCACACCAGCCTGTGTGATCACAAGGTGTTGGCGAGTCAGGTATCAGTCATCAGAAGACCCAGAGCAAACATTCATATCGATGTGAATGAGACGGTGCAGAGTGAAGACCCAAAGCCCATCTGTAGACAAGTGGACATCCCCTCACAGAAGGATCACAAGGAAGGGAGGAGTCAGCCAGGGTGCAGTATAACACTGTCAAAACACACAATATTCCTCTAGTTCTTTAATGCTTACCCCACCCACCACTATTATGACCTCAATTCTACCCTACAAATCCGGCTGGCCAAGAGTATGTACACTACTGGTAGAGATAAGAACTCTCCACACAAGGAATCCAGGACAGATAAACCCCTCAGGAGCAGAAATGGGAGTAGCGATACTATGAGGATATTGTGGGGGGAAAGGAGGAGAAAGGAGCAACCGATTGCAATGATCGACATAGCCAACCACTGCCACCACCCCAAGGGGTATGAACAGCAAAGACATGGGTGAAGGGAGACAGCGGGCAGTGTAAGATATGAAAATAATAATAATTTTTCACTTATCAAGGGTTCACGAAGGTGGGAGGGTCAGAGAGGGAGGGGGAAAAAAGAGCTGATACCAAGGGCTCAAGTAGAAAGAAAATGTTTTGAAAATGATGATGGCAACATGTACAAATGTGCTTGATAGAATTAATGAATGGATTGTTATAAGAGCTGTAAGAGCGCCCGATAAAATGATTTATTTAAAAGAAAATACTATGGTCAAAAGGACAAACCCACAACAAACGGGGAAAAGAAGAAAATCGCTGGACACAGAATCAATGCTGTGGTTACAAAACAGAACAACTATTAGCAGGTAGCATTGTAGGTATTCCTATTTCCAACTGTTGTTTAGAAAGCATGTAATAAACATAACTTACAAGGCTTCAAGAAAAAAAATGTTCCCCATTTGATGGTGCTGCTTTTCTTGAAGCCCATTTTGTCTGATACTTACACAGCTGGACCAGTGTCGATGTGCTTATGGCTTGTATGGCTTATCCTTTTCTCTTCTTGTTAGTCCTCTGCCCTGGACAACACGTCGTCGGGTCTTGTGGCCGTTTGTTGTTGCTGGCTGCCTTCTAGTTGGCTTTTTGGCTGTACTTTTTTGCTTTTATTTAAGTGAATTTTCTGGAAATTACAGTATAGCCTTTCATACTAAGAATTAATATTTATACCACTTCTAGGGAAATGTAAGAACTTTTCTTCAATCATTTCTATTACATCACACCCCATCTAGTCTCCAATTGTCTACATATTATACTACATTTATCTATATATGTTATAATCCTTTTATACTGTGTTATGATTTACTTTCAACAGTCATCTTTGTCAAATAAAGTAAAAGGAATAACAGTTTTTTTCAATAATTTATTTTTTAACGGTTATATTGGCATATAATTCACATTCAAATAATTCAATAGTTCTGTCATATTAAGAATTGGATAGTCATCAAAAAAAAAAGAATTGTACCGTCATCAACGCAAATTCAATGATATAAGATTCAAAGTGATCATTTATTGTAAAATAACATTAACAAGCTCTATATTTTCCTACCTTTTTAAAAATAAGCTCAACTAAAGACAATTGATGTAGAGTGAATCATTGTTAAAATTATAGGGTATACAAAATTGAATGATTCAGTATGCTGGTGGCAAAAGGGAAGTGCAACTTTGTTATGTAAGAGGGTTCTTTTCAAATAACGGTGATCTTTTCCAAGGGTGTTTAAGCTTTATTTAGTTTATGCCTCATTGTCCTTGATAACAGAGGCAATGATACAAGTTACACAGTCATATCTGGTATGTATGTATATATATATATATACACACATATATACACATATATATATGTATCTGAGGTATATATTTTTGGTTTTGACTTCTGAGTGCCATACAATAATGCTAACTAATGGCGTCTAAAATCTAAATCCATTTCCATCAAGTCAATTCCAACTCATAGCAAACCTGTATCAGGTTTCTGAGGACTAAATTTTTACTGGAGCAGACGGCCTCCTCTTTCTCCAAAGTAACGGAGAAACCAACTGTAGTAGTTTACTAGAGCTCATGTAACAAATTACCACAAACTTGGTGCCTTAAAATACCCATTTTTTTCTGTCACAGTTCTGGAGGCTAGCCTTCCAAATCAAGGTCATGCTGCCTCTGACTCCAGACATCTGTTTGTGGCTTCATAACACCAACATCTGCCTCCCTCCCTCTTCACCTAGTATATTTCTTTCCCCTTTGTGCCTTTCTCTTTTTTTAACCTTTTAATTGGGTGAAGGCTTACATTTCAGATCATCATTTTTGTATTTGACAACTTTGGCAATTTATCAAATCCCCCAATAGCTTGCCTTTGCCCCACCCCCTTCCCTTCTTTCCTCTTCTCTGTCTTTCATAGGATATTATAGTCCCCTTCATCCAAGCCTCATGGGGCCTTTTATAAGGATACTTTGTATTGAATTTAGGGCATACCTGCATCCAGACAATCCAGGAATGCCTCATTATAAGATCCTTAACCTATTTCCATCTGCAAAGACCTTATGTTCACAGGTTCTGTTGGTTAGGAAGTCGACATATCTTTTTAGGGCCATCACTGACCCAGTACACCAACCAAGAATGAAAAATAATCCATATAGAACCCTCAGCGTAAAAATGAAAATCAAAACGTTATAGAATTCCATTTGCTATAACAACATTGTGACTGCTCATCTGTCTGTCAGTCATACTATATTGGCTTGCATGTTTGCTATGATGCTGGAAGTTATGCAATCAGTTTTTCATACACCAGCAGGATCACCCTGGTGGACAGATTTCGGCAAAACTCGACTAGGAATAGACTACGAAGAAGGAGTAGGTGATCCATTTCTGAGGGATTAGCCTCCTCAAACTTCATGACGCGCAGCAAAGCGTTGTCTGGTTCAGAAGCTGTGATGAACCTCTCATGTTGGAGAACCAAACTCATTGGTTTTTCCATGGAGTCGATGCCAACTCATAGTCACCCTAGAGGACAAGGTACAACTGCCCATGTGAGTTTCCAAGATCCTAACTTTATGGGAGTACAAAGCCCTGGCTTTTTCCCAGAGCAGCTGCTGGTGGTTTCAGACCGTGCAGGTAGCCACCAACCTTGTAACCACTAAGCCACCAGGCGGCGCTCATATCTAACTGCAGAAGAGCTACCCTCTCAAATGAGAGGCAAAACTTTGGGGACGATCTCAAAATGAGCAGAAACCGTTGCACGCCCCCATTAGTAATTAGAACATGGAATATATGAAATAAGAATCTTAAGAAAATTGGAGGCCAAAAATGAAATGGAATACAGTCTGTGTTTGAACAGTACCTATACATGTATAAGGAAGACAAGTCAATACAAATATTATTCAAATTTACACATCAACTACTAAAGTCAATGATGAAGAAATTGAAGAATTCTGCCAATTTCATCAGTCTGAAATTGATCAAGCATGCAATTAAGATTTGTTGATATTTACATGTGATTGGAGTGTAAACGTTGGAAACGGGTATGAACTGTAATCATAAAATATGACCTTGGTTATAGAAATGAAGCTGGAGATCACATGATAGATTTTTGCAAAACCAACAACTTCATCATCACGAAGACATTTTTCAACAACATAAGCAGCGACTGTACATATAGAGCTCATCAGATGGAATACACAGGAATCAAATTTGCTGTGCCTGCGAAGAGACAATAGAGAAGCTCAATATCTTCAGCCAAAACAAGGCAAGGGACTGGCTGTGGAACAGAATACTAATTACTCAATGTGCAAGTTCTGGTTGAAACTGAAGAAAATTAAAAGAAGTACACACAAGCCAAAATACAACTTTGAGTATGTCCCATCTGAATTCCCAAGAACATCTCAAGAATAGATTGGACACATTAAATACTAATGACTGAAGACTAGACAAGTTGTGGGTTGACATCAAGAACATCATAAATGAAGAAAGCAATAAAAAAGGTCATTAAAGCAGAAAGAAAGGAAGAACCAAAATAGATATCAGAAGGGACTCCGAAACTTATTTTGAACATAGAGTAGTGAGATAGTTAAAGTTTATTGTGCCAACCTGGCCAATAAACACATGTGGGGTTAATTGAAGGGCGGAGAGATAAATGGCTCGGTGAGCCTTGCCTTTCTAGTTCTCGGGTCTCTTGCTTTCTGATGGTCAGATCAGGGTGCAGCTGCCTTAGTCAGTTCCCTGCTTCAGCTGGCAAGGCTGACTTCCTGCAAGACATCCCTGAGGAGAAGCCACATGGACCTACCCCAATGCAGCCCTGGGTGCTGGAGCAGCCGTGTGGAGACCCCTGCCAGCGCTGAGATGCTTACACGTTCACTGATTCGGCTTTCCTCCTGCAGTCGGCATCATTGTGTGTTTTGTGAGATGGAGGAGGACTTTGTGGACTGGTGTCGGACATATGGGCTAATGTTGGACTTGTGGGTTTGGGTATGACTGGGTTGGGATGTTTTCTTGATGTGCACTTACCCTTTATTTAAAACTCTCTCTTACACGTATGAGTTTCTGTGGATTTGTTTCTCTAATGTACCCAGAATAACACAAGTAGCTAATGCAAAATGGAAGAAATGATGAAGTAAAAGAGCTGGACAGAAAATTTCACAGGGCAGCTTTAGAAGACAGAGTAAATCATTATAATGAAATGTGCAAATATTTGAAACTAGAAAACCAAAAGGGAAGAACAAAGAACGTGCTCAGCATATCTCAAGCTAAAAGGAGTTGCAATATTGAAGAATTGTGTGGGCAAATATGGAATAATGTCAGAAACATCAAAAAATGGAAGGAATATACAAGGTCTCTATACAAAAAAGAGTTAGTTGACATATAATCATATCTAGAACCAATGGTATTGAAGGAAGACGTGTAAGCTGCACTGAAGGTATTAGTGAAAAACAGGAATTGACAGAATACCACTTAAAATGTTCAACAAGCTGGTAAGATGCTGAAAACATTCACTTGCCTATACTAAGAAATGTGGAAGTCCTCATTCTCCCTCAGAGCGTCTGGTGGTTTTTAACTGCTAGCATTGCAATTGGGGCTCCAATGCACAACCACGACACCACCAGAGTAGACAACTGTATTTATCGCTCCAGTCTGGCTAAGCTGTGTTCTTTAGAGGCAAAAATACTGACTGGAGGTTTCTCCTGACTCACATCGTTGTAGGAGCTGATGAACCCAAGATCAGTAGGTTAGGCACAGTGCCAGCTCATGGGTTGGGGAAGCTAACAAATCCCAAGATTGTCAGGCAGTTTGGCAGACCACTGGCTCCGGTGCAAAGAATTAAAAGTCATGATGACAAATCAGATGCAGAACACAAAAAGTGTCCATATATTTTGGGTGGTTTCCCTAAGGCAACTCCCTTTCAACTAATTGATTACTCATAACAGATCTCATCATGGAGGTGATTATATTACATCAGATCTCATCTGGGGGGACTGTTTCATTACATAACTGTCAAACTACGTCATGAGGAATCCAGAGTTGGCAGGAAAGGTGGCAGGCTTTTGGCTCACAGGCTGCAAAAGGCGAATGATTTCCAAGATCAGCAGGTAGTGTGGCAGGCAGATCCAAGTCCAGAGATCAACAGATGATGAGCCAGATGCAGGAACAAATAGAGCAAAGAACTAGAGACTTTTGCCAGGATACCCATGTGTATTGAATACAGGACTGAACACCCAGTGTCCTCCAAGGAATCACCTTTTCAGGTTGTGGCTCCTTGTGGGATCCAGCCCACATCCAGACGGGTCCTAAGAGATGGTTGTGTAGTTGAAGGGAAGAAATTAAAAGCCAGACAGAAGTTTTTGGATGCTCACCTCCCCATGGTATCAGGAACCAGGTCCAGGAGAGAGAGAGAATGTATTTTCACATCAGCGTATATAGTTTCCGTCCTTGCAAGCCCCCTTCATTACAGGTAACCACATACATAGCAAAGTCGGCAGTACCTTAACCCTCGAGGTCCCTGAGTTAATTGGAGAAGTAACCTAACACCAGTGCTGGAGGCAGGGAGGCTGGAGGCTGGAGGAGGGAGAACAGGAGAGCAATTGCAACACATCTGCTCCTATAGCTAAAAGCTGCAGGCCAGAGAGCAATCAGCCCTGTGCTTGTGAGAGGTAACTTTAAGGTAGCACTATTAGGGGAGCAGATTGTGAGGATCAATCTTAATGATGAGAATGTGATCGGATTCATCTCTAACTCACAAGGCCTCCCTCAACCCAGAACCCTGGCCTCCGGAGCACCCTTGTTAATTATGAGAATAAAGAATTTGTCCAAATACACTCTCTTCCCATTCCTCAGTTTCCCACAGCTGTTCCTAACAGATCTCACCCTGGAGGTGATCCCAGCTATCATATCCCATTATGAGGGATGAGCACACCAGGGCTGCGGAGCCACTGAGAATCCTGGCCCAGATAAGATGACATAACCTGAGCATCACACAGTTTTAACTTAGAGGGCAGTTCTTCCGAGAGGCTTTCCCTGACGGCTTAATATAGAATTATTTCCTAAACAAATAATAAAAACTCCGTTATTTTGTTTGCAGCTTTCATAAGGAAGGTGGCTAACTAAAACCTTCTGCCTTCGCTTCCCACCTAGTTCACTCCACTGCACATTGGCCTTCCTCTGGTAATCCAAACCCACCTAGCCCATTGCAGCCTGAGTTAGGGCCTTTGTTCTAGCAGGTCCCCCACTTCAGGAGCTTTTTGTGACTTCCCATTTTAAAGTAGCTCCATCGCCCTCTACATCATAGTGCCCTATTTTTTCCTTAGAGCATTTATCAGTAATAATTTCTCATTTAATGATGCATTTATTATTATATGAAAGGACTTTAAAATTTCATGGAAAATGGAATTGAAAGATAATAGAATTTCTCCACCAACTTTTATATCTTCCCTCATTAGCATGTTTAACTCTTGTTAATTCCTGATACCAAGGACGACAATACCTGAGACTTGGTAGACAGTCATTTGATCAGTAATGATTGAATGAGCACCTTGATAAGCAAGGGGGCCTCAAGAAATTTATGGGGAAATTTCATTATCTTTTAATTCCATTTTCCCACACACTTGTTATCAACAGGTATAAAACCTATAATGGATTGACTTAGGTCCCTCCAAAATAAATGTTGGAATTCTAATCCCTGTCCCATCCTGAACAACTAAGGAAGGCCAGACTCCGGAAGAGAAGCTGAGCGTCTGCCCCAGAGCTGACATAGAGAGGACCTGCAGTGCCCTGGATTCAGACTCCTAGCGCTCGAGGCTGAAATAAATCCCTGTTCTTTAAAACCACCCACTTGGGATATTCCTGGTACAGCAGCCCCAGGACACCACGCTAGGATCCTAAGCCATTAAGCCCTCACCCTTCACAATACACCCAGGGAAGAGATTCTAATATATGAATTCTCTGCGTTCTTCTGTAACCCCTGTCTTTAGGTTTAAACATCTGTCTCTCCTTCTTCCATGCTTAAAGGGTGATACTATCCGCAATGTTAACTGTTCCTGTCCTGGAGTATGGATAGAAAGACTGACTTGGGTTCAACTAACCTGTCCAGTTTTCTTCACTCTGCCAGATGTGCCTGGCTTTTTCAGGCTCTCCTTGTACTGGGGTAGGCCCTTGCCTTTGAACCTCCTGATTCTGACCACAGGAGCCCTGGAAACACACTGGGTAAGCCCTCAGCTGCTAAACAAAAAATTGGTGTTCCAACCCCTCCAGCCAGTCCAGAGGAATAACATGAGGGCAATCTGCTTCCATAAAAAGCACAGCCTTAGAAAG
Organism: Echinops telfairi; assembly: GCF_000313985.2. Taxonomy (NCBI): domain Eukaryota; kingdom Metazoa; phylum Chordata; class Mammalia; order Afrosoricida; family Tenrecidae; genus Echinops; species Echinops telfairi. The sequence continues at coordinate 64,609,403 of NW_022103968.1, read as the reverse complement.
CCTCTAGGCTCACCATCAGTTGGAACTGTCTCTACAGCAGTGGACTTGGTTTGAGCTCGGATCCTGATGATGGCTGTACAGGTGATTTTTCTATTGGCCTAAGTCCCATACAGATCTCCCTTGTTGCCACGGAATCTTAGAAGAGAGGAAGAAAAGTGTAGCTGGTTCTGAAGCTTACTGCCTGGATGTGAGTCTTGACAAGTTCTGAAATTTTGTTTCTGTGTTTCTAAAATCGGGATAATAGTATCCACCTCTTAGGGATGTTATGAGGACGGATCTAGGTAAAACATTTAACCCTGTGCCTTTGGGGTCCAACTGTTAATAAATGTAAGCTGTTTCTGTTATTCAGTTGGTGAATTATGGTTCATCCATTTACCCAACAGCATAGTTACTGTGCCAGGTATAGGCTCCCGCCCTTGAGAAGTACACCGTCTAATGGCAGGGACAGGTAAGGATATGAACAGTTGCAGTTGGATTTGAAGTACAAATTGGCGTGAGAGGCTCTGGAGTTTAGAAATGAGGCTGTGACCTGTCCTGGGGATAGGGAGAAAAGTGGGAGTGAGGGATGAATATGGACAGAAGTTGTGGTCTGCCTTTTACTCTCGATTCCAGCTGCCTTCATCTTTTTCAGAAGGTTGGGGGCTTCCGAACTTGGCACCTATATCTCCAAGAGAGAAATGTGGTTCCCAGACCTGTTTTTCCCAAAATATCTTTTAACAACTTATAGAGCCAACGTTCCAACCCCAGGCAGGTGGCACCTGCAGATTTACCATATTACAGCATAATCCTTACAGAGTCAAAAAAGGCAAGTCGCATACAGGCTAGTTCTTTGATTCTACATGGCCTGTGAGAATGACAATCTCAGCTTAAGAATGAAGTATGCAAGCAACAAAGCCCACATGGAAGAAGCACACCAGCCTGTGTGATCACCAGGTGTCGAAGGGATGAGGTATCAGGCATCAAAGAACACAAAATCAGATCGTTGCAAATGAGGGAGAGTGCGGAGTGGGGACTCAAAGCCCACCTGTAGGTAACGGGACATCCCCTACGGAAGGGTAGGGTTGTGGGGAGGAAGGGTAGGGTTGTGGGGAGGAAACAAACCAGTCGGTGCAGTGTAGCAACGATGAAACACAACTTTCCTCTAGTTCCTAAATGCATCCTCCCACTTCCCCCACTACCATGATCCCAGTTCTACCTTACAAATCTGGCTAGACCAGATGATGTATACTGGTACAGATAGGAACTAGAAACAGAGGGAATCCAGGACAGATTATCCATTCAGGACCAGTGGTGAGAGTGGCGATACTGGGAGGGTGGAGGGAGGGTGGGGTAGAAAGGGGGAATTGATCACAAGGATCTACATATAACCTCCTCCCTGGGGGATGGGCAACAGAAAAGTGGGTGAAGGGAGACGCTGGGCAGTGTAAGATAGGATAAAATAATAATTTATAAATTATCAAGAGTTCATGAGGGAGGGGGCAGCGGGGAGGGAGGGGGGAAATGAGGAAGCTGATGCCAGGGGTTACACGGAGAGCAAATGTTTTGAGAATGATAGAGTAACAAAGGTGCAAATGTGCTTTATACAATTGATGTTTGTATGGATTGTGATACGAGTTGTATGAGCCCCCAATAAAATGATTTTTTTAAAAAGAATGAAGTGTGAATTCTGACCATTTGAAGAACCTTTGTCCATGGAAAACTATATACCGCCATGAAGGATTAACTCTTTTGTTTAACACTTAGGAGAAACTGATTTTATTGCTCGTTTGTATACAAATAGGGCATAAAATCAGATAGATAATCTTGGAAAGACTGTCTGAATGATTTCAGTAGTCTGCTGAAGAAGGTAATGGAAAATTGAACCTGACTTCTTCTTTCCCAATAGCTTCCTATGATGAAAAGTTGGGAATTATCTGAGATGAAGGTCCAGAATGAACTATGGCTTCTGTAATTTACAGTGCTCCTATTTCCACACGGAATAAAAGGTTGCTAGGTATAGTGAAGCCCGATTATAAAACACTTTGGCAGTTTCAGATTTCATGAACTTGCAGGTCTAATTGTACTTTGAACTCTAATATAGGAAAGTAATCACAGGAGTATAGTCCATGGCCTTTACAACTCATGCCTAGCACGATTCTACTTAGAGTGAAAATCCTAATATTTGAAATGCCTGCCCTTAACTCAGTTCTGACTCATAATGACCCTGTACAGGGTTCCAAAAACCATAAATCTTCGAGGAAGCACATAGCCCACAAAGGGGCTGATGGATTTGACCCACAGACATTGCAGTTAGCAGTGCAATACTTATTCCACAGTACCACCAAGGCATCTTTAATTCTGTGTAGTTTTTTTTTTTAAATACCTATATGGTAGTTCTTTATGCACATATTACTGCACTCGGGTTTTGCTCTTTATTCTCCTGTTAGACCTGAGTCATAAATCCAACAGTGTACTTTCTGTAACTTCCAAGTATTGTTTGTGAAGTATCAGGCACTACATCAAATGATCTGTTTCCTTTCATTCTAAAGTAACACAGCCCTGATGACCTCTGCCAACTCCGTGGCTTTCAGGAGCCTCAGGGAGCCCTGGCAGCATAGTGAGTTATGCATTGGATTGCTAGTCGCAGGTTCAGTAGTTTGAACCCACCAGCTACTCCGAGGGAGAAAGATGAGGCTTTCTGCTCCCATAACGATGTACCTCCTCAGAAACCCACAGGGGTAGTTCTACTCTGTCCTACAGGGTCCCTATGAGTCGGAATTGACTAGATGGCAACAGGTTTGGTTTGATTCTGGAAAGGAGCCTTGGCCTTTTGACATTCAGAGCTCAACTGGGTACTTCGGGGAGTCAGAAGTTACCAACGAGTAAACTCTTATACTTGAACAAAGAACCCGCTACCCTCTCCTGAGCCCTAAGAGTCCTGCCTCGTCGCCATTTCAAGGGCTCTGAGACCATTACATTTGGGACCCTAATAACGCCGATCGTGTCATGAGCAGCTTCTACTTGCGAGACTTTATATGCATTGCCTTCTAGTCCTTAAAACCCGAAAGGCAGGAGGTCTTTAGACCTCCTCATTTTACAGACACCCAGACAGAAAATGAGGCAGCGTGCTCATGGTTCCTGAACAAAATAGTGGTAGAGACCAGGTTTGAACTCAGTCTGATCCCAAAATCTGTCCTCTTAGTAGTATATCCCAAAATGCTTTCACGATTTGAAAAGCTTGGCTAAAGCACAAGCCAGGAGGGAATGCAGGCTCTCACCATTTGAACCAGGCTTCTTGGTAACTCAGGGAAGACGGGCTGTAGGTTCCCTCTGCTAAGAGTTGACCACTCTTGGGGTGAGACTAAAGTCTGGTGGAGATGGTGCCCATTGGTCGACGATGAAAGATGACATTCTCCTCTACCTCTCAGATACACTGGCACTTGGAGTGCGTGCCTTACAGTGACACAGATTCTAGAAGTTGCCATCTAACCTAGCTTCTCGTCCCATGGGGAACATCCTAGGAGACAGCTGTGTTCTTCACCTTGCTAATCTTACTGCTTTTGAGTAAGGTCACAAAACTAGGAAAGTTGGTGTTGCTTTGAAGGTCACCTTCCCCACAGAACAGAAGAGGATGTGTATGTATGTGTGCTACTCCTCAGTTTCCAACATGAAAATACATACTTTCTCCATGTGGGCTTCTCTGCTGCTGCTAAGAAGCAGTGCTTCGTTACACTTTGGGGTACAGTTCTGACAGGTAGCATTTATTGAAAGTTAACTGTATGCAAGAAATGGTGCTAAGTCATAACATTTTTATTTCAAAGTGAAGCGTGCCTGAGTTTGAGCTCCTGCTACTCACCTTGAACAAATAGCATAAATTTTGAGACACCTCAGTTTCCTGACATGCAAAATGATGATAATATGATGCATGCTTCAGAGTAATTTTCAAAACAAATGAAATAGTACTGGATTAAGATACTCAAGTTGAAATTATAACTGTACTCCACTGCTTGGTCTAATGCTCAGCTTTGAGTTACTAACTTTCCTCTGCCTGCTTGTTAGGGAGATAATGGGCTAGAAACAATATGGAAATGTCGTAAAAAGTTATTTGAGAAAACAAACAAATAAGATCACCCTAGGACTAGCTCAAGCTTATTTCTACTCTCCTAGAAAGTAGTTTCTGCTGGCTAATTTTGTCACTCTTCAGTTCCTTATTAGTTAGGAAATAGAAAATTATTTAGGGGGAGAGAGGGGGAACCGATCACAATAATCTACATATAACCCCCTGCCTGGGGGATGGACAACAGAAAAGTGGGTGAAGGGAGACATCACAGTGTAAGACATGACAAAATAATAATTTATAAATTATAAGGGTTCATGAGGTGGGGGTGGGGAGGGAGGGGAAAAATGAGGAGCTGTTACCAAGGGCTCAAGTAGAAAGCAAATATTTTGAGGATGATGATGGCAACAAATGTACAAATGTGCTTGACACAATGGATGGATGGATGGATTGTGATAAGAGTTGTATGAGCCCCCAATAAAATGATTTTAAAAAGAAAAAAAAAAGTTTTTTAAGAAATGTATACTATTTCGCCTATTTCCTACTTAACTGTATGGTTAAGTTCTGTGGAAATTGGTGTTATGAGATCAGGTTTGTATTCTTTACCCTACTTACTCAGTCTGTATGTTGAGCACATAATTGGAGAAGCTGGACTACATGAAGAAGGGTGTGGTATCAGGATGGTGGGAGACTAGCAACCTGTGAGAGATACATATATGACACGGCCTTTGTTGCTGACAACAAAGAAAACTTCAAACTTGTGGATGAAGATCAAAGACTACATACAACCTTTAGTATGGCTTACCTCTTGAAATAGAGGGGGGGAAAGAATATAAAACAAAAACTCTCACAAATGGACCAGTAAGCAACATGATGATAGATGGAGAACAAATTGAAATTGTCAAGGATTTCATTTTACTTGGACCCACAAGCTACACCCATGGAAGCAGCCCTCCAGGAACCAAACCATATATAATCTTGGGGAAATCTGCAAAGTAATTCTTTAGTGTTAAAGAAGCAAAGATGTCACTTTGAAGACTAAAGTGCACCTGAGCCAAGACATTGTGTTTTCAGTCACCGCATTATTTTTTGGAAGATAGACAATAGAGAAGGAAGACAGAAGAATTAATGCATTTAAATTACGGTGTGATGGAGGAGATTGAATATATCACGGAGGACCAGAACAAGCAAATTGATCTTGGATGAAGTGCAGGCCGAAAGTGAGGGTGGCAGACTGGAGCATCCCTGGAGAAGGACATTCTGCGTGGCAGGGGGGCAGTGAGAAAAGGAAGACACTCAGCAAGGTGCAGCAGTGACAACAGTGGCTTGTGAAGATGGCGCAACACTGAGCAGTGTGTATCCTGTTGGGTGGAGGACCACCGTGAGTCAGAGCTCCTTCAACGGTGCCTAAAATAACAGGCTTCGTCCTCCATTCAAAGACTTTTGAGGTCTTTGTTGCCTTCAGAAGCTTTTATTGTTACATGGTTCATTATTTAAATTCCTAGAAATATTTAACCCCCATTAATAGCTCTAGTATCCTCAGCCTTCATGGAAGCATTTTCTTTTTTAATCATTTTATTGGGGGCTTGTACAACTCCTAACCACAATCCATCCATCCATTGTGTCAAGCACATTTGCACATTTGTTGCCATCATCATTCTCAAAGCATGTGGGTTTTTCTACTTGAGCCCTTGGTATCAGGTATGGAGGCATTTTCTATGAGACTGAAAACCCTTAGAGCTTGCAAGTTCATGTCCTCCTCAGCACCTAGAACAATTCTTTATTTTTTAATTTTTTAGACGCATCATAATTTATTTGGCCAATCCCTTGTTAACAGTGATAGGCTTCCAATTATTCTATTGTTATAAAGAATATTGCAATGAATTTCTAAGATATTTTTTGTTTCGCACACAACCTCGATCATTTGTTTGAATAATGCCCTCACCTTTAATGTTTGCCCTGGCCAGTGGGGCCAACTTTCAGATGCTGACAACCTTCCTGTCCATTCCAGAGTGCCCTCCAGAACAGCTGGCTCCACTGCTGTCAGATATGACCCCTCAAAACTAACCATAGTGTTCACGAGCTCAGTGGTTCTTGGGCATTAATGTGCATACAAAGCACTTATGGAGCTTGTCAAAATGCAGGTTTGGATTCATTCACTCTGAGAGGGGCCTGAGATTCTGCATGTACAAAAAGTTCCCAGCTGATGCTAATGTTTCTGCTCAGTGCCTAGTTACATCACATTAAACGGAATATATCTGTGTGCTTCCTGAAATGTAGTATGTAGTGATTTCCACCGTAAAAGGTTAAAGTACAACTGATTATCTACTTTCAATAATGTGTGTATTCAACCTATTCATTTGAGTCATGCTTTTGAAAGAAAGAGGGTTTTTGTTGCTTTGGTTTTGATTTATAGCATGCATTTTAATTCCCAGGTTAATATTTTAAGAGAAAAATCCAAAGTTGTAGCTGAGATTGGTAATACATCAAGAATCCCAAAGTGAACAAAGCAGAAATACCTTTTCATGTGTTCATTAGAGGAGTATTTTTACTTTCATGAGTAGTTTAACTTGAAAATCTAAAAGGTAATGAACATGCCTTTTTAAATTTGGGGTTTTATCGGGAAGCATGACATTTTTGGCCAGGAAACATGGCTTTGCAAATGAAAAAAAAAACTGTCCAGTTTTTTGTTTGTTTGTTTTAACAAAATATGAAAACCACTACAATTTTGTTATTTTTGTTTTGTCTTTGAAATTAGTTTGGTATCGAAAGCTCTTCATTTAGTATTGAATGGATGAACGCATTGATTCTGCAGTTGGTCAGCTCCTGGAAAGGGTAGTGGGTATTCAAATAACCTCGAGTAGGGGCAGAATGATAGGACCCTGGCGCCTTCCCACCTCACCAGAATCAGGGGACAGTCTGAGTAAGCCGTCACTTCAGATCCTCAAATGTAGTAATTATGTCTGAGAGTTTTTTATAGTAGTAATTATCTCTGAGAGTTTATAGATTTGAAATTCTATAACTATACCTACATTACCTTTACTTATAATAACAATGTTTTAAGAAACATGTTTCAGCCTGTTCTATCCAAATCTATGTTGAGAATTAACTTATAATGATCAAAAATACATTTGAAATCAGAGCCAGGCTATTGAATTCACCAAAGAAGGGTGGCAGTTTTAATTTATTTTCTTTCAGGAAACTGAGAAAATCATTAGACTTTACTAGGTACCTCTAGCTTAATTAGACCTTGCTGGTACCTCTATAAATCTAATTGATGGTGTTCCTCCTCTGAAGGAGCGGTTACTCAAGAGTGATGGTCCTATAAAATGACCCAAAATGAAGGAACAATACATAAGTAAGAGTTTGAGGAACCCCCAAAAGACATTTTCAACCATAAGTACCTTCCCCACTGGCCAGCTCTGTTATCTTTCTATTGCTAATAACAAATTCGTACAAACTTAGCAATGCGTAACTGCACTGAGGACTATCTCACGGCTTTTATAGATTTGAACACAACTTGCTGTGGTCGTGGCGGTGATTGCTGTTGTCATCATTAGGTGCTATCTGATCGATTCCAACTCCTCATGGCCCTGTGTCTGAGAGAACAGAACACTGCCCAGGCCTGAGCCCTCTTCACAATTGTTCTTTTTATTCTTTTTTTTAATCATTTTATTTTATTATTTTATTTTTGGTATCCCCTCATATTTTCTCTTTTTTTAATCATTTTATTAGGGGCTCATACAACTCTTATCACAATCCATACATACATCAATTGTGT
>NW_022103968.1:64592264-64600432 GCF_000313985.2 Echinops telfairi | reverse complement strand
CCCTGCTGCTCCTCCAAGCATGATAACTTTTCCAGGGTTTCGTCTCTTCTGACATCAGGTCCAATCTGGATGGACTTCTGGATCTGTTTGTTCTTTTGGCAGTCCATGGTACTTTCAGTATTCTTCACCAGCACCACAACTCAAATGCGTGCTTCTTCTGCAGTCTTCTTATCCAATGTCCAACTCTCACGTGAGGTCATTGAAAATGCTATGGCTTGGGTTAGGTACACTGCAGTCCTCAAATTAACATTCTTGTTTTTCAGCGCTTTAAATAAGTCTTGTGTAGCAGATTTGCCCAATGCAAAATTGCAGGGCTAGAAGGGAGCTTAGAAATAATTTTGTTTAAACTCTTTGTTTTATTGTCTTTAACCCCCTTATTTGCAGATGAAAGAAAATTATGTGCTTAAATCACAGCTAATTTAATACAAAACAGGGTGGAAATTCTAGTCCACCCACTGAAGCTAGCAGAACCTAGGGGATTAGAGAGGGGCTCACTGCTTTTGTGTGACGGCAGAAGTGGATAGGGGGGTTCACAGCCAGACCCTCTCCGAGCCACCTCTTTCATGTTCTCCTTCCAGTCCACAGGTAGCATGAAGGGGTGGAGGTAGGAATGTCACCAAGATGTGTGGAGAAGAGGTTACAAAAGAAAAAAGGTTCCCCTTTTATAAATCCTTTTAAAGTTTGTAGGAGGCAAGCCCCTGTGCTTCAGTCATCAATGCATTTGTAAGAACATTTTTATATACAGAGGAGTGCGAGCTAGGGTTCCATTCACTTCAGACAGTCATCAATTTTTAAAGTACAACGATCAAGGAAGCTCAAATTCTGAAATAAATGTTTGTTTTATGAGGCATTTTTCTTTCCAGAGACCTGGTGTGTTTTCCCATATTTAAAGTCACTTAGCAATTCTAAAGATTGATTCTGGCATAACTGCATCATTTTGAATATATTGTGATTTGGTAAAATTATGTAAGTGCCTAAGTCAGGAAAGAGTGCTGAGATTCATGCTTAACCACTAGGAAGCAGGGAGGCTGAGGGCAGGAGAAGCTGCCAAAGCAGCTCTGTCCATTGATGAGTCAGGACAAAGCCAGCCAACAGGAAGGAATGGTCACAAGAATTACACTAATGCCGGGGAATGTCAAGGTTCATATTCATAGCAAGCGCTGATTCTTTGGAGGTCTCGGGGGATACATTCCATGGAAGCCTCTACAGGTTCAATAAGACCATTTTAAAGGTGAGCACAACTTAGCCTTTCAAATATGTATTTTAGTAAACCATAGTATACAAATTGATTTCACTTTCATCTTCAAACTACTGTTGAAGCTGACCACCAACAGTCATTTTATAAAGGGAATAAGAAGGTATTTTCTCCTCAAGATTGAGGACAGAAAAAAAATGAGTTAAATAAATAAATGATAATACATCTTGTCCGTTGAGTAGAATTCTGTGGTAATTATTTCTTTGAGAAGAATACCACACCAATCCCAAGGAAGCTGGAGATGAAAGATGTCCCAAATGTTGGACTTTTCCAAGATGTTATAGTGTTCTGTTTTCCTTGATGTTAGCCACCACTCCTTCCCCCAGTATATCCCTCACAACCCTGCGCTCCGCAGTTCTCCCACAGAACTCATGAAACGTAAAGGAAACGGCTCACATAGCCGTGCGTGCTGAGTTCAGATGCCCGCTGGGAGGATCCTCCTCATCCACAAGGCGGCAGAAACTGATGAAATCAGGTCAGGTGAAAGACCACACCTTAAGTCCTAAAAACCAGAGGTCAGACAGTAGGAGCCAAGTGCAGGATCCTGAGCCAGAAGTCAAAATTGCGGAAGGTCACAGCAGGTCTTGCTTCTCCCAGTATTCATTCAGCAAGCAGAGGTCATAAAGAGTAGACTTTGGAGATGTGGTTTTTTACTTGTAGCAGGCCATTCCCCCAAGGAAACAAAGTTGGTAAATCCCTTAGGAAAATGAAGACTCGGAGAAATGGGATTAAAACCACAGGAATTAGAGGCTTAAATTTATAGTATGTTACAAAAGATTATGGCTAACAGGGTCATATCCTTCTCAGTTGCACCATGTAAGGTGAAAGTATGACTGCACTGCTGTCTTTGGAGATTGTGTATGGTTTAAGGAGATATGTACAGATGCAAAGTTAAGGGGTCGACTGCAGTAGTTAGGTTTTATGTCAACTTAGCTGTAGTATTAAGTTATGGGGGTGGGGGGCCAGCCCCACCCACTGCTAGTACTACCCATGGGTTCAGTAAGCACAATTGTACAGTTGAGATTTTATATATATATATATATATATATATATAATCATAAAGTCATTGAGAGCATGAGAGGTAGAGGAGAGATATTGCAATAATGCAATCAGACACATTACATGGTAGCATTCCTCACCTCAGCCCAGCTTGGTGATCCTCGTGGGGGGAACCCGACCACGAGAGCAGGAGCAGCCTCGGGGACCGAGAACCGGGGAGCCTTTGGGCCCCCAAGAGCCGGAGAGAGCTCCTGAGCCCCAGGAGCCAGAGAGAGCCTTTCTTTATTGCCAACCAATTGTTATATCTCTTTAGGGGGACATCATTACAGAATTACACATCACAGAAAGGGGCAGTACAATAGGCATACACATTGTAGGAAGGGGATCTATGATAGGTATAAGCGTAACAGGAAGGGGATGAGCTAGGGGTGTGCCCATAGCAATGGGAAGGTCTAGGGGTATACATGTGACAAGATGGTCGGACCCTAGATTCATGATGGCAGCCTAACCTTGGTCATCCTTGGACTGGTTTGACCTCTCTGATGTCTCCTACAAGGAAACAGACAACTACTATCCTTATCGGAAGGGAGTGGGCCCTACTTGTTGTGGGATAAACAGTGGTGTCTGCTTGTTCTAGACAGCTGATAGCTCTCAGGGAGAATGACCCCTAATCCACTCCTGATGACCTCCAAGTGTACAGTCAAGCAGCTATGTCTGGCATATATTTGGGGGACACAGCTTGAGAGAAATCCTTCTGTTTCCCACACTTAGCTGGGCCAGGATTCTCCCATGATGTAATCTAACATAATATAATCAACTCTATGATGGGATTTTCTGTGAGCAGACAAGCAGTTGACACTGTGGGGAAGCTGGCTTATTTCCTCTTGCTGATCCAGATCCAGATCCTGTCTTCTCCTATCAACCAGGGAGCTATCAGCAGCCTGTTGTATTGCCTGCCAACCTTGGGTTCATTTGACTCTGCCTACCTCCACTATTCTGTGAGCTTCCTTGATTACTAATTCATTGACCCTGGCAGCTACATGAGCCAATAAAAAAACCTCCAACTTAACTTCTGACCCATGGACTTGAACCAGACTAGACTTGACCACTTCTACACTTATGCCAGCTACTTTCCTCATATAAAAGTCGTGTCCACCTAAAAGCTTCGCTGGTTTTGCTTCTCTGGAGAACCCAGCCTGGTACAGGCCCTATTAAATAATTGACTACATTCCAACCACTGTCCAGACTGTGTTAAGAGAAATAAAGGTTCTTAGGGTAAATACTGGTATGTATAGTATATCTTACCTCTAAGGGAAATTGTTAAATAAAAAAAGAAAAGCCATAGATTTAGTATGTCATCATTTGTGTGGGATAAAAGAGAGAAGTAAAGATTAAGAATTTGATTAGATATCCATAAAATATATCTGGAAGAAATTGATGATATTGGTTATCTCTAGGGATTAGGTTGGAGGAAGACTTGCACCCTTTTGTACCATTTAACTTTTTAAACAAGTAAAAACCTATTAGTGGTTGAATGGTGTCTTTATGGTAGAATGAATAACTTGATAAGACCCCCCTAGCTGTGGTCTTTGTAAGTCCCACCAGAGGACTGATTGGTGGTTATTGTCAGGTGCCATCAAGTCAGTTCGTATCCATAGCGACCCCATGTACAATAGAACGAAACACTGCTCAGTCCTGTGCAGTCCTCACAATTGTTTTCATACTTGAGTCCGTTGTTCAATCCGTCTTGTGGAGGTCCTTCTGCTTTTGCGCTGCCCTGCTACTTTACCAAGGATGGTGTTCTTCCCCAGGGACTAGCCCCTGCTGAAAGCATGTCTAAAATATGTGAAATGAAATCACACCATTCTTGCCTTTAAGAAGCATTCTTCCAAGACAGATTTGTTTGTTCTTTTGGCAGCACATGGTATTTTCAATATTGTTCTCCAGCACTATAATTAAAATGCATTGATTCTTCTTCACTCTTCCCTATTCGGTGCCCAACTTACACATGCATATGAGGCAATTGAAAATACCGTGGCTTAGGTCAGATTCACCTTAGTCTTCAAGGTAACATCCTTGTTTTTCAACACTTTAAAGTTGTCTTGTATAGCATATTTACCCAATTCATCTCTTGACTTCTGCTTACATGAACATTGATTGTGGATTCAAGCAAGATAAAATCCTTGACAACTTCAAGGTCTTCTCTATTTATCATAATGAGCTGAAATGGACCAATATTGGCATTTCGAAGCAGAAAATTGTCTGATTTACTATGCTGGGAAAAACACAATCAAGAGGAATGGTGTTGCATTCATTGTCAGAAAGGACATTTCAAGATCTATTCTGAAGTACAGTGCTGTCTGTGATAGGATAATGTCTATCCGCATACAAGAAAATCCAGTCAATACAACTATTATTCACATTTATGCACCAACCACTAAAGCTAGTGATGGAGAAATTCTGCCAACGACTTCAGTCAGAAATTGATCGAACATGCAGTCATGATGCATTGATAATTGTTGGAGATTGGAATGCAAACGTTGGAAATAAGAAAGAGCAGTAGTTGGAAAATGTGGTCTTGGTAATAGAAACCAAGCTGGAGATTGTGTGGTAGAATTTTACAAGACCAATGACTTGTTGATATCAAATACCTTTTTTCAATAACACAACAGGTGGCTATACACATGGACTTCAGGTGGAATACACAGAAATCAAATTGATTGCATCTATTGGAAAAGATGATGGAGAAACTCAATATCTGCAGTTGAAACCAGGCCAACGGCTGACTGTGGGAAAGGCCACCAACTGAACATACATAAGTTCAAGTTGAAGCTGAATAAAATCAAAACATGTCCAAGGAGCGCCACAATAAGACCTTGAGTATTGCCCGCCCGCCTAACTTTTGAGAACATCTCCAGAACAGATTCACTGCATTGAACACTAATGACAGAAGACCTGAAGAACCGGGATGTTAGTCAGAAATGTGTGATGGCATCAAAAACATAGTTTATGAAGAAAGCAAAGGGTCATTAAAAAAACAGGAAAGAGCTCTCTCTGCTTGGACCTGGTTCCTCAAGTCATGACTGAGGAGGAGACAGGGACTTTGAGGAAACCTGGGGCCCCCAGTTTGAATGGACAGAGCTGGGATTCCATTGGCTTCATAACCCTGTGGGTTCTAAGCCTGCCAGCAACTTTGGAGGGATATGGGGGCCACCTCCCAAGAACTCGTGGCATTCTCCTGCTAGCTCCTGTGTTTAGAGCGCCACCATCGTCTGTGTCCCATTCCTTCTCAACACCAGTGACCAAAGAGAAACCCAGCTGCCACGTCCTGGCAGCTTTCTGGGATCTGTGCGGAACCTCTCCCCCATGGTCATCTCGGAGGCCTCAAAGTAGGTTCAGGATAACTTCGCTCTCGGGGTGGGAAAGTGATCTAAATTAGCTTCTGCTTCACTCATGGGGGCAGTAGGCTCTCTGGCCAGCAACTTGCTATCAAGGCGAGAAGCGTGTGGTTTTGTAGTGTGTTCCTCCCTTAGCAGCCTGTTTTGCAGGGTCATGCCCATCATTACCCCTCTGTGGGCTTCCAGGTGGGGACAGGGCAGGGATGGTAAACCCCTGAAGCACACGTCTTGTCACACCCTAATCTGGCACCAGAGGTAGACATCTCAATTCAGTGCTCTGGGCAACATCCCAAAACTACTTGCAGCTGAAACTCCAAGCATTTGTTTGTGTTACTATCCCCAATATAGGATCCAAAGATCCCTGGTGGTGCCGTGGGTTAAGCACTGGGCTGCTAAGTGGAAGCCCAGTTGTTTGAACCCACCAGCTGCTTTGAAGGAGAAAGACAGGCAGTCAGCTTCTTTAAAGATTGCAGCCTTCGAAACCCTGTGTTCTCAGAGTCAGCTGGAATGCAGTGAGTTTCGGTAACAAAAGAGATTTCCCTATGGGTGGTGAAGTGGGGTGTCTTATGTGAAAAGGCATGACACAGCTTTGGTCTCTAAGACCTCTCTCCACAGCTGCTCTCCTTGTGCATCTCCAGAGACCATCTTGCCCCACTCACTCTTCTTCCACTCACCCTCCTCTGTGCCAGATCACAACCAATCTGATGCATAGCAGACATGGGGGCGGTAGTGGGTTCTAGTCACAGCCACACCTCTCGCTGACTTCCAGGGCTTCTAACCTCTGCTTTTGGGGTCTAGGGTCCTGCTGAGAATCAGGGTCTAAGTTCATGCCCTTGTTCAGCATTGTTTGTGAGATCTAGCCTCACATCTGGACAGGTCCTAAGGGACAATTGTTTACTTGAAAGGAGGAAATTAAGAGACAAACATTTGGGGTTGCTCACCTCCATCATGGCTTCAGGGACCATGTGCGAGCAAAGAGAGAGAGATTGTATTTACACATCACCTTATATACCCTCGGGGCATGCAAGCCCCTCTAATTACAGGTAACCACATATGGAAGAAAGTGGGCTGTACCCTAACAGTCCCTGAGTTCATTAGAGGAGTGACCTAACACCAGTGTGGGGGAGGGGGCAGGTAAAGGGGAATGACTGTCCCCTGAGCAGGGAGAGCAATTGCAACACTCTGCACCTATACATAAAGCTCCCAGCCAGATAGCAATCAGCCAGGTGCTTGTATGAGGTAACTTTAAGGTAGCACTATTATGAGAGGATCTTGTGGGGATTATTTTTAATTATAAAAATGTGAGTGGGCAACAAAGCCCACATGGAAGAAGCACACCACCCTGTGTGATCATGAGGTGTCCATGGAATTAGGTATCAGGCATCAAAGACCCAGAACAAACAATCATATCAATGCGAATGAGAAGGAGGGCAGAGTGGAGACCCCAAAGCCATCTGTAGACAATTGGACATCCCCTCCCAGGTCACAAGGAAGAGAAGAGCCAGAGCCAGTCAGGGTGCAGTATAGCACTGATGAATCATAGAACTTTCCTCTACTTTAATGCTCCCCGCCCCCCCCCTTACTACCATGACCCCAATTCTACCTTACAATTCTGGCTAGACCAGAGCATGTACACTGGTACAGATCAGAGCTCGAAACACAGAGAATCCAGGACAAATAAACCTCTCAGGACTAATAATGAGAGTAATGATACCAGGAGGGTAGAGGAAAGGTGGGGGAGAAAGGGTAACCAATCACAATGATTGATGTATAACATCCCTCCCCCACAGGGGAATGAACAACAGAAATGTGGGTGAAGGCATGTGGGGTGCCAGCCCATGTGATTGAACGGGTCCAAGGGGAAGTTGTGTAATTGAGGGGCAAAATTAAGGAGACATTAGACAAGTCATGTAATTGCTCACCTCCCGGACAGCCATGATCTCAGCAGCCAGGTACACGCAGAGAGAGAGAAAATATTTCCAATCACAGCTTATATATAGTTCGGGGACATGCAAGCCCCCCTAATTATATCATAACAGGAAGGGGTTGTACAGTAGGCATACATGTAACAGGAGGGGATGAGCTCAGGGCATACACTCAATAGGAAGGGAACCCACTAGGAGCACAAATATGACAAGATGGTGGGTCTAGAGTCACGATGGCAGCCTAATCTTGGTCCTCCCAGAGTTGGCTTGACCTTGTTTTTGGGCTCCTTCAGGGGAACAATCCACTATCCTTATGAGAAGGGATTGGACCTCACCTAGGGTAGGACAGACTATAGGATCCTATCGCTCTAGATGGCTGATAACCCTCAGGCCGATAACCTCTAAGCAGTTGACCTCCAAGTATATAGCCATTGACCATGTGTTAACAAGCAGCACCTTAGGTTTGGCATATAATATGGGGAGAAAACCATATAATAGTGGGGGGACAACCTACGGAATACCCTTTCTGTATCCCACAAAGGGAGACAGCATGTAAGACATGAAAAAAAATTATAAATTATCAAGGGTTCA
>NW_022103968.1:64588553-64592089 GCF_000313985.2 Echinops telfairi | reverse complement strand
AAAAAAAAAAAAAAAAGACTGGAAAGAAAGGGTTGAAGTAGGCATCCGAAGAGACCCTGAGACTTACTCTGAATTGTAGAGTAGCTACAGCAAAATGGAAGAAATGAGAACATCAAAGAGCTGAAGGGCAGCTTGAGAATACATAGTCCAATATTACAGTGAAATGTGCAAAGACCTAGAGTTCTCCAGCTAAAAAGGAAGATCACACTTGGTATATCTGACACTGAAAGAACTGGAGAAAAAATTTTAAGCCTCAAGTTACAGTCTTGAAAGATTACGTGGGAAAAATAAGGAATGTTGCAGGAAGCATCCCCCCAAAATGGAAAGAATACACAGAGTCATGTAAGTAAATTTTTGCTGAAGATCATCCAACAGTGATTACAGCAGTACCTAATGTCTGTGTAGAACTATGCAAATGTGAGGCATTTGTGGCCCACCAAGGATAGCAGCTAGCTTGCTAATAATGTAAATAAGGTGCGTGGCACTCTTGTAGGGCAGGACCTTGCAAATATGGTGTATTGACCCCTCGCATGCCATCCTTGCATGCTTATTGTAAAATGAGTCATACTGGAAGCAGAAAGGGATCTCACTGCCGTCAAAAAGAAGAGCCAAGAGGGGAGTGCATCCGTTGAACCTCAAGATCCCTGCACTGAACCTCCAAAATCCAGAAGACAGGGAGCTATGACACCACACTAGAGATCACCTAATCCAAAAACAAGCAAACATTTTTTAACTGAAATTAAGATAAATGTTTAAAAGGTGAGAGAAACTCAAAGGAGGGGAAACGGGGGGAGGGGGGGAGGATGAAGAAAAGAGAGAGAGACAATGGCACTGGGGGAGCAGGGCACTAACCCACCCAGAGGAGGGTATTGTTTATGTCCCCACAGAAATGGGAGCATGGGAGTGTGCGTGCATACCCCACCACAGCACACCAAACCTTGAGGGCAACGTAACCACACGGAGCAACTCATGAATAAATGAGGTCTACAGGGCTGGCCCCCATCAGAGCCAAACTGACTCCCTCCCTAGAAGGATATGCTACAGAGGGCAACACTAAACCTACAGGTTGGGGAGAGGGGACGGCCTGCCACCCACACGAAAGCAAACCCAAGATGGAAAAAAGAGAGAGAGAAAGGGTCTAGACCAGTGGTTCTCAACCTTCCTAATGCCTCGACCCTTTAATATAGTTTCTCATATTGTGGTGACTCCCCCCGTAAAATTGTTTACATTGCTACTTCATACCTGTAATTTTGCTACTATTACGAATCAGGCAACCCCTGTGAAAGGGTCGTTCGACCCCCAAACAGGTCACAACTCACAGGTTGGGAACCGCTGGTCTAGACCCTATATCAGCACACCCACCCCTGAGGATGACATCCCTGCACAGAGCTGCTAAGGCACAGAGCGGACTGTAGGGCCGACAACAGCTCAAGACAATAAATAAAAGGTGGGAGAGAGGAGTATAGACTGATCCCACAAAACAAGACTTGGCTTTGATACGCAGATTGCACTGTGAGTCCTGCCTTGCTCTCTGGAGAATCTAGCCTAATGTACTTATTCCCCTTTGCACCTTCTAGTCTAGCGTTTTTTTTCTAGTCTTTTTTTTTTAAATCATTTTCTTGTGGGCTCTTACGGCTCTTAGAACAATCCATACGTCCATTGTGTCAAGCACATTTGTACATATGTGACCATCATCATTTCCAAAACATTTTCTTTCCACTTGAGCCCTTGGTATTAGCTCCTCATTTTTTTTCCTTCCTCCCCAACCCTCCCACCCTCATGAACCCTTGATAAATTATAAACTATTATTTTCATATCTTATACTGACCACTGTCTTCTTTCACCAGTGTTTCTATTGTTTGTCACCCTGGTTGGGGGGATTATAGATCAATCATTGCAATTGGTCCCCTCTTCTTCCCCCACCTTCCCCCTACCCTCATGGTATCGCTAATCCCATTGTTGTTCCTCAGAATTATCTGTCCTAGATTCTGTTCAAGGGTTCTTATCTGTTCCAGTGTACATGCTCTGGTCTAGCCAACTTTGTAAGGTAGAACTGGGGTCATGATAGTGGCCCAAAGGAAAAAGTAAATAACTAGAGGAATGTTGTATGTTTCATTGGTGCTATATTGCATCATGACTGGCTCGTCCCTTCCTTGTGACCCTCCTGTGAGGGAATATCCGATTGTCTACAGATGGGCTTTGTGTTTCCACTCTGCTCCCACCTCATTCCCCTCACTATGATTGCTTGTTTTGGGTCTTCTGGTGCCTGATACCTAATCCTGTTGACACAGGTTGGTGTGCTTCTTCCATCTGGGCTTTGTTGTTTCCCAGCTAGATGGCTGCTTGTTTAGCTTCAAGTCTCTTAAGACCCCAGATGTTCTATCTTGCAATAGCCGGGCACCATCAGCTTTCTTCACCACATTTGTTTATGCTCCTCTTTTTCTTCAGCAATCGTGTAGGGAAGGCAAGCATCACAGAATGCCAGGTTATTAGAACTAAGTGTTCTTGCATTGAGGGAGTACTTGAGTAGAGGCCCAATTTCCATCTGATACCTTAATAATTAACATATAAATATATGTACGTAGATCTATGTCCCTATCTTTATGTATAAATGTATTTACATATGTATGTGCTTGTATTTATCTCTATAAATGCCTTTTGCCTCCTAGTTTTTTCCTCTAGTTACTTTTACTTGCCTCTGTCCCACTATCATGTTCGACCTTCATTCAGCTTTCAGTAATTCCTCTTGGCTACATTGCCCTTGATCTATCCCCACCAGACATTCTGCCCCCTCCTCGCCATTGATTTTAGATCACCTGTTGTTGTTCCCTTGTCCCTGAGTTTGTTGGCTCCCTGCTTCCTTTCCCCCACCTGCCCCTCTCCCATGTCCCCCTGGAATGGTCAGTCTCATTATTTTCTCTTCAGGATTATTTATCCTGCCTATCTTATATAGATAGACATGGGGGGGGTGCCGATAAATAGTTCCAGGTCTGTCTGTTGACCTTTGACCTTTATGAGTGTTTTTCAGTAGAGTCTGATGAGGTGCCAAGCCCCGCCCCCAAAGTCTATTATTGGTATTCCTCTGAGGCTGCATTGCTTTGCTCCCCTTGCTGCTCTGTTGCACTCCCTTCATATTTCACCCCAGTGTGGGGGGGATTAGACCAGGCCCAATTCCCACACTGTATTCAGTGTTGTCCCCATAGCACTGTGGTGCAGCGAGGGGACGACGTATCTCTGTCTCCTGGTGGGGCCAGTCCTGTGGTCCTCTCTGTGCATTGACTGCTCTGAGCAGGAATATCGTCCTTGGGGCTTGGTGGGCCAGCATGCAGTTCACTCTCTCTCCCTCCCTCTGAGTTTGCTCCTGTGTTCTGATCAGCCCGGCCCTCGCCCTGAACTGTAGCTTCAGTGCTGTCCTCTGTTGTGCACTCTTCTGGGGTGGGGGGGTCCACGTAGCTGGGATTGGGGCCAGCCCCACAGACCTCTCTGTTGGTTCACTGCTTCATGTTGGTGTCTAGTCAATCTTTTTTTTTTTTTTT
>NW_022103968.1:64581980-64582959 GCF_000313985.2 Echinops telfairi | reverse complement strand
AAGAAATCTGGAACAGTCTATGTCTTTAATCCCTTAGAATTCACGTCTATCAGGTCTGTCTAAGTAAGATAGGCTGGATGAACCATCTGGAGGAGAAAACAACAGGACTGACAGTTCCAGGGGGACATGGGAGAGGGGGAGGTGGGGGGAAAGGTAGTGGTGTTAACAAACTCCGGGACAAGGGAACAACAAGTGATCCAAATCGGTGGTGAGGAGGATGTAGGAGGCCTGGTAGGGCGTGATCAACGGTAAAGAAACCGAGAAGAATTACTGAAACCCAAATGAAGGCTGGGACAAGAGGAAATAGAGGAAAGAGCTAGGAGGCAAAGGGCGTTTATTGGGGTCTAAAGAAAGGCATGTACAGATGTAAATATGTTTATATATGAGGATGGGGAAATTGATTTATGGGCATATATTTGTAGGTTTATTATTGGGGTAGCAGATGGACTTTGGGCCTCCATTCAAGTACTCCCTCAATGCAAGAATACTTTGTTTTATTAAACTGGCATTCCATGCTGTTCACCTTCCTGACACAATTGCTGAAGACAAAGCAATAAGACAAAGATAAGCAAATGTGAAGAAAGCTGATGGTGCCCGGCTATCAAAAGATATAATGTCAAAAAAAGAGAAAAAGATATAGTGTCTGGGGTCTTAAAGGCTCGAAAGTAAACAAGCGGCCATCTAGCTCAGAAGCAATAAAGCCCACATGGAAGAAGCACACCAGCCTGTGTGATCACGAGGTGTCAAAGGGATCAGGGATCAGATGTCAAAGAACAAAAAATCATATCATTGTGAATGAGAGGGAGTGCAGCGTGGGGACCCAAAGCCCATCTGTGGGCAACTGGACATCCCCTTACAGAAGGGTCATGGGGAATACACAAGCCAGTCAGGGTGCAGTGTAGCAAAGATGAAACATACAACTTTGCTCTAGTTCCTGAAGGCTTCCTCCCCACCCTCACTATCATGATCCCAATTCTAC
>NW_022103968.1:64579396-64581538 GCF_000313985.2 Echinops telfairi | reverse complement strand
GATGTATGGATTGTGATGAGTTGTATGAGCACCCAATAAAATGGTTAAAAAAAGAAATATAAGTTAAAAAAAAGTGACGATGGGGAGACTGTCACATACGGTGGACAAGTTATCAGGAGAGTCCCGCCCTTAGAGAAGGACATCGTGTTTGCTGGAGGGCGGTGGGAAAGAAGAGACCGTCAGCAGATAGATTGGAGATGTGGGTTGGCGCAGTGGTGGCTGCACAGTGAGTTCGGACATGACCGTTGTGAGGATGGCGGGACTGACTAGGCACCTACAACAATACATTGGTTTGGGCTCCTTAATTGCTAGGTCTCACCCACCTGCTCCCAGATCATGCTGAAGTGTGTGTGTTGGATCAGCTAAAACATCTTGGCAGAAGATGCAAAGGAAAGGACAAAGTGCTTTCTCAGAGGCGGGTTCCATTCTCTATGCCCAGTGTCACTCCCAGCCATGTCAGGGTGGTGAGGGGTTGGGAGACTTAGGAAGCCTAGACACTGCACCACAGCCCTTCTAGGACTTACCCTTGGCTGTCACAAACCAGCTTTGGATTTTTTTCCCCCACTGCAGTCCAGCAAGGCAAAAATAGTCAGTCACCTGGCCACACAGCTAGAGCCTGTCAGCCCAGCTCGCTGTATCACCTTCCCAAACACCTTTGCATCAGGAAGAGAGAGACAGGCCACTCCTCGAAGGGTTACACTGTCATTAGGTCCATCTGTGTATTGGCGGCAGCTGGGGAGGAAAGCTCATGGGGCCGCCGCTGTTGGACATGCTTTTCATTGGGATGCTGTTGAATACACCTTTAAAGCTGTCCGAGAAGCTGTCGGTGTGAGTTCCAAGGGAATAAGATGTCTTTCCACTGGAGAGAGCTGCAGAGAAACCACAGTGCTGGCTCCACACAACACCCAGCTCTTGTATTGAGTTAGTCATCGCTGCCCGCTGGCACCTCCCTCATGTAGCTCAGTTTGGCTTTTTGTTCCCTGTGCTTTCTCTTGTTTAGAGTGAACAGATTCATGGGGAAAGTGGTACTGTCCACATAAGGAATCAAAGAGACCCAGTGTGTATAAGGAAGTCAGGGGTCCCTTCTTTGTTACCATCTAGCTTTGGGACCCTGGGTAAATAATATTTAACTCGCTGTGGCTTACCTTTACTCTGAGTGTCTCTTCCCGTTCTAGATTTCTCTGATTCCAAGTAGGTATTTGGGCTCTTATCACTCCAGAACTCTCCTTCCTGCAGTTCACTAGGTGTTGGACAGTCCAGGTTTGTTTGGTTTTTTTTTTTTTTTGGGGGGGAGGGGTTGTTTGTTTTCATGAAACCATTTTATTGGGAGCTAATACAGATATATCGTTCCATAGTTCAATCACATCAAGCAGTATTGTGCAATTGCTACCACAATCAGTTTCAAAATGGATGGATAGTTCTATATAATGCAGCTTCTAACAGTGTAGTCACACACACTCACTATGTGTTTTTTCTATTGTTGCCTTGTTCAGTCAGGGACTGTGACAGAGAGAAATTTGGACCTGGCATAACTTACATCCTGCCTGGACTTCTCATGAGCCAGATATCAGAGTTTTGAGTGCCAATAGAGTTTGCATCTTCATACTCTCTACCCCATCCAGCTCAAAGAGATCGCCCAATCCTAGGTCATCTATTGTTCAGGCAGCAGGGCCAGGTTTGGTCAAAAGGACTCAATGGGATTTGGAAACCTAGGGCTCTTCCAGGGCACCCTCCTGCCCCATGTAGGCGCTGGAATGCCAATCAAATAGGGGAGACCACAATTCCATTGCCAACCCCTGCTCTGCACAGGGAAGTAGAGATCTGAGGAAGGGAATTGTTCTGCTTGCTGCGATTTAATTAGGACTTTGTGATTCAGAGATGTTGGAAGCAAATATGAATGGGCCCGCTCTCGGGACCAGCTGTCAAGCACTTGGCTTGTACTTAAAAGGATGCTGTCATCCCAGTTTCCCTAAGCACTCCCTTGCTTGACAGCTCACCAGCTAGTGGAAAGTTTGTGTCTTCCACTGCCATGACTGTGATTCACTCTTCGGGGTCCTGAGGCTGTTGACTGGCTGGTAGCATTCCAGTGGTTTCAGTTACGATGATTTTCCTCCTGTCACATAAATGGTGTCAGAGCCCTCT
>NW_022103968.1:64576485-64577786 GCF_000313985.2 Echinops telfairi | reverse complement strand
CTCCACTCTGTCCTCTGCCTCAGAGGTAAGTCCTCTTTGGTACTACTAAAACTACCTCAGGTGGTACCTTGTGGCATCTCCTCATCTGGATATGAGAAAATTAGAGATCAGGTAGCTCCATCAGGGCCTCCTTGCCAGTGGGTAGTGTAGCCAGGACTAAAGTTCCGGTGCTGTGACTGTAAGCCCAGTGTGTCTGCTGCACTGCCTGGCTCCTTTGTATTACTTTGCTCGTGTCTCTGCTAACTTAGGGGACACCGTAACGAGCATGGTAAAGGGGCAGCGATAACGTGACACTATCGAGTGCGGAAAAGGACACGAGAAAACTGGTCACAAGACATGGCGCCATAGAACTGAAAGCCACAAAGAAGGCACACTGACTAGTTTCTGTTGTGGTTTGCTTTTCTTTGGGGGGTTAGTTCACACTTCTTCTAGATGCTTAGGGAGAATACTTCACTGCTAGTTGATTCATAGATATAAACCAATCCCTGTCTTGGAGCTTTAGCTGGCTCACAAACGTATGTGAACAAACATAATAATTTATGGGCGTAGGTAGACCAAGTTTGAAGATAAATGAGAGAGAAGGCTGTAGAAATTGCCTCGTCCTGCCTGACTTGGCTTTCATGAGTATCCAATGCTCACATGATCACGAGTGTTGATCAATCAGTAAATGTCAGAGAAAAGAAAAATGCGAGAGAACAGATGTTATGCTGAGGTCTGGGAAAAGAAGCCAAGTAATAACTTAGTGAGATGAGACCACTGCTGATCCCAAGCCTTACTGTCAGACAAAAGCAGACAAAGCGAGGACCTCTCCAGCAGGGAGGAGGGATGGAGCTGCCAGGAGCACCGTGGGGGTGGTTGTTGAGTGGACCCCAACCCGTGGGGCGGATGTGTAACGGACCACGGCTTCCCGCCCACGGCTGCACCACGGTGTGTGTGGAGTGCCTTCCAGCAGAGGGGCTTGCCTTCCGGCACCATGGTGGACAGCGTTCTGTGTGAACCATCAGCTTGTCATCAGCCAGTCTTCAGAGATGGGTCACCCGACCGTGCTTCCTAGTCTGCCGTAGGATGCTCTCCCAAAGCCTGTCCAGCAGGGACACCCCTGCTGCTGGTATTGGAACTCCCAGTGCGGTCGTTCCAGCACCAAAGCACACACACGCCACCACAGTACGACTCTCCCCCGCCTATGGCTGACCCTCCGAGCCTGTTGTGCCCTGTCACGTGCACGCCAGAAGTGCTTAGCTGCCACTCCAAGACTGAAGAGTGACGTTTAGTGTACTTGCTACGTTTATCATGACATTTTT
>NW_022103968.1:64570515-64575146 GCF_000313985.2 Echinops telfairi | reverse complement strand
CCTCTCCCATGTCCTCCCGGAACTGTCAGTCCTGTTGTTTTCTCCTCCAGATTGTTCATCCAGCCTGTCCTATCCAGACAGACCTGCGGAGACAACAACATGCACAAAAACAAGACAGAGCAAAACCAAATATCATGACATTTTGTCACCATGGTTTTTTTGCCCCAAATCCAAACCAAGCCCACTGCTGTCCAGTCAATTCTGACTTATGAGAGTCGAACTGCCCCCTAAAGGGTTCCAAGACTGGAGTCCATACAGAAAATGACTGCCGTGTCCTCCTCCTGCCGAGCAGTGGTGGATTCAACCAGTGGCCTTTTGGTTAGCAGCCGAGTGCTTTAACCCCTGTAACACCAGCAGACCTTAAATTGTCTCCAGTGAGAAGGAAATGCAAGAAGGAGACTATAGTAATTTATATAAGGCTGAGTTGCAAAGTATTGCTATAAGATCACTGTTCCAAAGTGCCCACGAGTTGGTTCCGTCCCGTTTGCCTGAAGGAAGCCCGCCTGGCCCTCTGCCGTCCTCACTGCCACTGCTGACGGCACTTTGAACCCTCTGCTTCAGTGACTCTGTCCGTCCGTCTCTGTGAGAGTCTTCCTCTCTTTGGTTGACCCCTGTTTTACTTACCTTCGGCAAAGTTTACTTGCATATGATGTTAATGATACTGTTCTGATAACTTCTGTATTCTGTTGGATCGCTTTTCTCTGGAATGGGCACACATGGGGATCTCTTCCAGTTCTTGGGGGAACAGATGAGCACCTCCACAGCTGTGTCAGTTTGTGGAAACATTTCTGCCCTGTGCTTTCACCAGTGCCTTCAGTGCAGGTGGGGCCTCTTCCTGCAATGTCCCTGGTTTTTGATTCTATGATCTCTCTGGAAATGGTTGGACATGACCAATTCTTTTTGGTATGCGATCACAGAAACCTTTATTCAACAAGAATATATTAACGTGAAGCTCTCGTCTCAACATATCTTCCATCTAGATGGAGGAACACTTGTGAAGGTGGTATGTCAGCTCTCTAACCTTTCCCCCAAAGACGTCTGATCTCTTCCATTTCCACCCCATGAAAGACCGTTTCGGCAACCTCGAGGGTCTCAGGCCGTGTGCCTTGTTAATGCGCTTTCCGTTTCGGGAACAAGAAGAAGGCTGAAGGGGCAAGATCAGGACTTCCAGGTGGAGAAGGTTTTCCAGTGCACAACGAGTTCCCTGTAGAACAACTCTTGTCCCCTCAGTGAATGCGCAAGTTTCACTGTCCTGATGGAGAAAGTCTTTGGCGCAGCACTTTCCAGGTCTCGTTTCCTCCCCGGTGCGCTTTTCACTCTCCCTGAGACTTCTTCCTCGTCGGACAGGGCAAGATATGACAAAATACCCATTTATAAACTATCAAGGGCTCATGCGGGAGGGGGGAGCGGGGAGGCAGGGGAAAAATGAGGACCTAATGTAGGGGGTTTAAATGGAGAGAAAATGTTTTGAGAAACGATGCACAAATGCGCTTTACACAATTGATGTATGTATGGATTGGGATAACAGTTGTATGAGCCCCTAATACAATGTTAAAAAAAAAAAAAAAAAAAAAAAGACTTCTTCCTCATACGCGCCTGTGATCACCCTATCAAAGTCTGTCAAGATGGCCTCTTGAGAATCTCCCCCGAGACTGGCCATCACCTTCTCAGTTGACGTCCCTGCCTTGAATTGAACTGGCCCAGCAGAGCCACGGAAGGCACCGCTTTGATTGGGCGTGCGTGCGTGCGTGCGTGCGTGCGGCACTGAGATAAAGCCGAGTGCGTTGCTGAGAGCATTGGCTGCAGCCATCCACTGGTGGCAGAGATGCGTGTGAAAGCGTTTGGAGTACACCCCCATGTGTGTATGAACTGCAGTCCTCATCGCCGAATGAGGACTCCAGGACCTCTCAAGCGTAGCAGCACGGGGAAGAAAAAGGCTGTTAGAGAGAAAAAGTAAATTCCCATTTTCGTAAATATGACTTAAAAGTAGTTCAAAAGTTTGGTAATCGTTAAATAGTCCCGTCCCCGTTTCAGCCCCACCCCCACCTCTCTCACCGCGGTGGAGTCAGTGCTGACTCCGAGCGACCCCTGCGGGTTTCTCAGACGGTGATTGCTCCGGAAGTGCGCAGCCAGTCTTCTCCAGCAGAGCTGCCGGTGGTGTAGAACTGCCCACCGTGCAGATTGCAGTCCTCCCGCGCATCCAGAGAAAACAAACTGAGTCTCTGCTGTGCTAACTCGGCCCTCTCTCCCCCCCCAGTGACCATGCGGCAGGTGGCCAGGACAGTGGCCAAGGTGGAGCTCTCCGACCACGTGTGCGACGTGGTGTTTGCACTCTTTGACTGCGACGGTGAGTGGGGCTCTCGGGTAGTGGGGACTGGAGATCACGGTGTCTGCCCGCAGCAGCGTGACGCTGACTGACACGTGCGGGTGAGCGGAGGGTTCAAGATTCCGTTATCTTTTATATATATATATCATTTGATCGGGGGCTCTTGCAGCACTTATAACAATCCCTACATCAGTGGTATCAAGCACATTTTTATATATATTGCCATCATCATTTTCAAAACATTTTCTTTCTAATAGAGCCCTTCGTATCAGCCCTCTTTTTCCCCTCCCTCCCACCCTTGTGACTCCTTGATAATTATAAATCACTGTTATTTCATATCTTACACCATCCACTGTCTCCCTTCATTTCTGTTGCTTGTTCCCTGGTTGGCGGGCCCGGATTCCGTGTGCTGAGAGCTCTTTTCTGTACAAATTTGTTATCTTATAATTCTAATTTTCCGTACATTTTTGAAGTCCCCTTATATAACTCCTGGCCCTGTTTTGTATTTTGTGTTTCTTCTTCTTGTTCCAATTTGCCTATAGGCCTAAATTAACGTACGGCCATAGGATCTTCAAAAGAGATGCAGAAATATTAGACCAAGCTTGCTGCTTAGTAAACTGGGGACCCAGGAATCATTTGAGTGGATCTAGAGGGAACTTGGTACCGACGTCGCCATCTGCTGGTACACCGTTCTTTCAGCGCTCACCTGCTCAGCTGTGTCCTTCGCTCTGTTGTGGCTGTGCCTGCTCAGTAGCTGAGGCCCTGCTAGAGGTGCTGGCTGTGCGCTGGCAGAATTATGCTCAGCCCGGTTGGCTGATAACAGTAGTAACAAGACTCGTGTTAATAATGGAGGCTCACTCTGTTTTCAGTACTTACTGTGCTGGACGGAGGTGCTAACCGCATTTTACAGTTGCGGACGCTGCGGCTCAGAGAGGTTAAGGAATTCTCTCATATCACCAAGCTAGTGGCCGGGATGTGAACCCAAGCTGTCCTGCCCCCCTGTGAACGGATTGCTGCCCGCTTGTCTCACAGCCAGCCGTCACTGTGCATCGCCCTCCAGGAAGCAAGGCGAGGGGGTTTCAGAAGTTCCTGCCTTTCTACAACCTCCCCTTCAGGTCTCAGCATTACGAGACACTCTGGCCTTTGTATTCCTTACGTGGGTCCAGATTGTCCTGTGTTAGTGCGGATTACGTTCTATCTCTGTGTGTATAGGATTGAACTTCCCTGCTAAGTAATGAGCTTGTGAAGGGTAGTCCCACATCTTGTCCACCATGGGGCGGCCTGTAGACCCTCAGGTAGTGCTTGCACAGTGTTTGCGAATGCTTCAGGTATTGAAATCTCCATTCCTGCACCCACACACCAAGGTCTGACGCAAAGGAAGCTCTAGGGCCAGGACCAGGAGATGACCGCCCCCTCTGGTCAGCTGAGGAGTCCTCTACCCTGCCCAGTTGGACAGGAGTAATCACATGTGGCTATTAACTTTTGAATATATCAAACTGTAAGGAGATTAACAACTCAATTCCACAGTCTGCCTAGCCTCGTTTTAAATGTGCAGTCTCTCGTGACCAGGCGCTACTGTCGTGCACAGCATAGACAAAAGCCATTTCCACCATCACAGAGACATGCTGGGGGGCTTGAGTCCCTGCCCCCAATCCACCCTCCCAACCAACCTGTGTTTGTATCGTTTTGAACCTCTGTCTGCACAGAAGCATCCCGCCAGAGCTGACCTGTGTATTGGATATGAGAACACAGGCAACGCGTGCTCCATTCCCTCTTCCCTTGAGAAGCTCTGCTCTGCCAGCCACTTAGGAGGCTCGGTCAGTATCTGCTTGAATCACCTCAGGAAAGGCACTTAGCATCTCTAGGTTTAGTAATCTAGTGAAAGAGCAAGGCCATTCAATAAAAAGCCATGCTTATTTCTACAAGCGCATGAGCCTAGGTCAAAATGCTAAGAATTCCAATTTTCCTACCGACTTATTAATCACAGAATTGCAGTGTTGTTCATAAGTCACACACAGGTGACACACAGGCACGTGTACCCCGGTTCATGGCTAGTGTCAGTCAGAGTGGTCAGAGCTGCCCTTAGAGAAGCAGGAAATCCGGTCCATAGGAGTTGGACGGCCTGAGGGTTTTCCATTTTCCAGCTTCTCTGAATTCAAAGTATAAGATTCTCTTCAGGCCTTTCTGATCTCAATACAGTCTTGAAGTGCAGTGTACAAACAGAAAGGTGTAACTATCCTAAGCATACACACAGCGTGATGGAGTCTGAAACTGAGTGTACCTGTGTGACTGGCGTCCTCTGGAG
>NW_022103968.1:64567759-64570415 GCF_000313985.2 Echinops telfairi | reverse complement strand
AGCTAGGTGGCTGCTTGTTTACCCTCAAGCCTTTAAGACCCCAGACGCTATATCTTTTGATAGCTGGGCACCATCAGCTTTCTTTGCTACATTTGCTTATGCACCCATTTGTCTTCAGCGATCGTATCAGGGAGGTGAGCACACAATGATATGTTTTCTTCTTTGCTGCCTGCTAACTGATCCCTTCAGCACCTCGTGATCACGCAGGCTGGTGTGCTTCTTCCATGTGGGCTTTGTTGCTTCTGAGCTAGATGGCCACTTGTTTACCTTGTGTCAGGAAGGTGAACATCACAGAATGCCAATTTAATAGAAGAAAGTATTCTTGCATTGAGGAAATACTTGAGTGGAGACCCAATGTCCATCTGCTACCTAATACCTTAATACTAAACCTATAAATATATGCACATAGATCTATTTCCCCATCCTCATATATAAATATATTTCCATATGTACATGCCTTTATTTAGAAGTGTACAAACAGAAAGGTGTAACTATCCTAAGCATACACACAGCGTGATGGAGTCTGAAACTGAGTGTACCTGTGTGACTGGCGTCCTCTGGAGCCAGAGTCCCTGCCACCACTGTCCCAACCGCAGGCGCCACAGATGACCTGTTTCCCTATTGTACATAACTCGACCAAGGCAGGTTGGGTTGTTTTTTGTTAGTGTGTATGCATGTTTTCCTTGTTGTGGTGGTGATGTTTTTTATTTTTTGTTGTGAATTAGGTGGGGGCTTACCCTTCTGAATTTTTCTTTTTTTTAACTCATTCAACAACTTAGGATTTATCAAGCCTCCCAATAGCTTGCCATGTCCCGCCCCCTACTATTTCTCTGCTCCCTCTTGTCAGCTATTGTCTTCTCCTTCGCCCAGGTTAACATCTCTCCCCTCTGGTCCATTGCTGTCTTTCCCTTCCTCCGCCCTCTTGCCCTCTTTGATGGTAAGCATCAAACTCTGTTTCTGTTGTATGAAAGCCTTTATCTTGATGTTTTTTCTTTCATAGTAGTGGTCTTCTATGGTGAGGGCCTAACTTCTCCCTCATAATGTCCTCCAGATCCACCCATGCCATGAGGGCCTGCACAGTATCCCCCACCATTCCGAGTGATACGCAGACTCCATGCTTGGGCTGTCCCAGCTTCGTGTGACTGAGCGGCGCTGCCTTGGACCCGGGTGTGCATGCATCTGCTCCTGTTTTACACCTTACTTCTGTAAGGCACACACCAAGAAAAGGGCTTGTGGGCTCAGATGGGACTCCTCCGTGCAGTTTCCGTGCAGTTGTTGCAGAAACGCCACACTGCTTCCCACAGGGTGTGTCATTTGAACAGCGCCCACAGCAGTGCAGGCGGGCTCCGGTCTCTCCACACCCGTCTCCGCGCGCATGGGGGGGTTTAAGTTTTCTCACCAGTGCAGTGTAAGGGCATCACTTGCTTTGCTTTGTGCATCTCAAGTGGCTAGTGGTCACGAGCATACCGTCATGCGTTGGTCGGCCGTCTGCATGTCTTCCTATTCATGTCCTCTGCCCACTTTTAATTAGCTGCCCCTTCTCGTTCTCCTTGGTTTTCAGTAGCATCTCGTGGTTTCCCTGCAAAGTCTGTTGCTCTGGTTAGCTTTCTTCAGTGATACTGGTTTCCTTATTTTCTTTTCAGAGCTCTCTTCCTTAGTATTGTTTAGTTTGTTTTTGTAATCTTCTTGTGAACTTGCTGTTTTCTATAGATTTTATAAATCAGTCCCTTGTCCAATATACCATTGCCCAAACAATTTTCCCAGTCTGTTGCTTCTCTTTTCACTCTTTCACTGAAGTCTTATGGCGCACCAAGAGCCATGTTTTAGAAAGTCCACCACCTATTTTGACCTCTGCTCTGTGTGTGTTTAAATTATGTGCCAGGTATTAGGGCCCTTAAGTTTGCCCCTATTTTTTTCATTGATCATCATTATGGTTACAGGGTTTACATGTATGACACTAATCCAGCTTAGTTCATTTTTTTATATGGAGTAAAGTCTTATTTCAGTCTTCTGCAATGGAAATTTAATTTTGCCAGCACCCTTTGTTAAAGAGACTAATGCCTTTCAGCCTTTTGTCCAAAATCAGCAGGCTGTAGGTGGATGAACTTACTTCTGTGGCCTCTGTTCGGTTCCATTGGTCCATGTATTTACCATCACACTAGTCCCAGGCTGCTGTGACTCCCGTGGCTGTGCAGGAGGTTTTGAGGTTGGGAAGTAAGAGGCTTCCAACTGTGTTCTTTGTAAATAGTGCTTTACTTATCCGGGATGGGTTTCCTCTCCACACAAAACTGGTGCTTCATTTCCCATTTCTTTCTAAAACCAATGCTGGGATCTGGATCAGAACTGCATTACATTTCTAAATGCTTTGGGTAACATTGGCATTTTCACAATGTCATGTCTCCTTACCCCTAAACATGGAACAATCTTCCATTTATGTAGGTTTTTTGTAGTGTTTGCAAATTTTCTTTGTACAGTCTATTTCTCTGATTAGGTTTGTATTCAGTGATACTGTTTGTTGTTTGTTTTTTATTTCCTTTCCGGAGCTCTCTTCCTTGGTATTGTTTTATTGGTTGTTGGGGTTTTTTTATATTGTTTTATTAGGAGCTCATACGACTCTTATCACAATCCATACATACATCAATTGTGTAAAGCACAT
>NW_022103968.1:64546817-64565732 GCF_000313985.2 Echinops telfairi | reverse complement strand
GGGGGGGGTTGTTTTTGTTTTTAAATCTTGCTGTGAGCTATCCTATCTCTGAAGCTCCTGAGCCAGAAAAACTGCTCCAAGTTAGGTTTTCCGGTACCTTCTTCAGAAAGAAACCAGCCTGATGGTTAGGAAAGGTCTGTTGGTTAGCTTCCTGATCCCCACCAGAACAGTGGCCATTCTTTTCCTTAGCCAGCGTTTGCTGCGGAGCTTTCTGGTCAGTGGGCAGCTGTAGAGGGGTTGCTGCGCTATGTGGCATGCAGGGCCACCTGGTTAGACCCGATGCTGCTCCCGGACCCAAAGTCTGCCGCAGAAGAGCCAGAATGGCAGGCCTTGGGGAAATGGGATGAACCCAGAAGGCTAGGTTTTTATTTTGGCTTTCACCAGGAAAATAAGAGCACGCGCACGCGCACACGCACACACACACACACCTGCCCAATTCTCAAATTGTATTATTCCTCAATAAATATGTATATTTGATTTTTGTTTTGATTCTCACTTGGATTATTGCACAACCCCTCAGCAGGCCCCTGGACCCCAGTTCTGACACCCACTGATCCCCCCTCACCTATCCAGCCAGAGCAATTGACCCCAGATAGAGAAGTGACCACACCCAGCTCCTCTGCTTCCCGCCTTTGCCTGGCACTCCACTGTGTGAAAGATACCATGCCAGCCTGGAGGTGCCTTTTCAAGACCCTTGGGGATCCCGCTCCTACTTCCTCTTCAGCTTACTCACTGTGCATCATTCAAAAAGCCCATGGAAAAACTCAATTATCTTTTTAATTCCAATTTTCCAGTAACTTTTTGAAGCCCCTCATAGCTCAGGGTCCTTCCTCTCTCTATGCCTAATGCAGGACCTAGCATCTCTTTATTTTCTCATTCAACTATTGTCAGACCACACTGCACTGTCGCTGAGTTACAGTCGGAAATGTCCAGGGGACCAGACAATTACATTGGCTTTGGAAAGAGCCTGGGCTTTGTGAACCGTGGGACTTTCCGGTGGCTTTGTTCCAAGAGTCCTCCTCATCCTCCCTGCCGTGTTGCTTCTCCCTCCAGGCAACGGGGAGCTGAGCAACAAGGAATTTGTCTCCATCATGAAGCAGCGGCTGATGCGAGGCCTGGAAAAGCCCAAAGACATGGGCTTCACCCGCCTCGTGCAGGCTATGTGGAAATGTGCACAGGAGGCCGCCTGGGACTTCGCTGTGCCCACACAGTGACCCTGAACTGCAGGGCCACCTCTGGAGCCCCTTGAGCAGAATGGAGACACAACCCTTCCTTCTCCTTCCGAAGTCGTGCTCCCGTCCTCCTGGGAATGACCTCGGGAGCCCACCATTGTCCTCCGCCCTCCCGTGTTCCCGTGTTGTGCTAGGCCCAGATTCCACTCTGTGATCCTCCCACTGGGTCTCGAAAGCTCGCCCTTCGGCACCTCCGGCAGCAGCACCACGCAGCGCCCGGGGGAGCAAGAGCACAGGGACCCTGCGGCCCGGCCAGTTCTCAGAGCCTCTTCCATGCAGGTTCCTGTCGACGAGCGAGCGTCTCTCCTCTTCTGCTGCTGCTGGTGTCCAGTGCACACTGGGAAAGCCTCGGCAGGGAAAGTCAAGCCCACCCTGAGTGGTGGTATGGGTGACCCAGGCACCCTGAGCTGGGGGCAGCCTGGGCCAGAGGAGGGATGCTGTTGTCCCCGAGCAGATGGGGAATTTAAAGCAGCCGCTCAAGGCTCTCTCCACTCCCCTCGCCTCCTGGCAGGCTCCCTGTTCCCTGCAAGTGCCGGGCCATCTGGGAGCGCTCCGCACTGCCAAAGCTGAGGCCTGGCTCAGAGCCGTCTGCCCTGTCTGAAGCACTGTAAAATATCACTTTAATTATACCAGTTTGCAATAAACCTCCCCACCGCGAAAGGCTCCTGTCTCCTTTATTTTATGATCCGGCAGGGCCCTTCTCATCCCACTCCTGGCTTTGAGATCCCTCCACCTGGCCCTCCCCGAGGGAAGGGTAGCGCCCGCACAGACAGACAGTGAGGGCACCCGCAGCTTAGTGGCAGCCATGTCCTGGCACAGCCAGGCTGGTAGCCCATCTCGGGACAGAGCCATTCGTTACTTGCGCCCCACAGGGAGTTCAGCCGGAGCAGTGGAGTGTGGAGGTGCCCTCAGGGTGATGATCCAGGGCAACTGTGTGTGATGGACTCACATCCTGGTTGTAACTCTGCTGGTCATGACTCAGCCGGTAGCTCACCTCTGCCGTGACCAACACGACGGACAAGGTTGAGCTTAATGGGCTCTAAGACTTCTTCCTGAAAGAAACTCCAAGCAGACCCCCCTGGTATGGCAGCGTCTTGAGGCTGGTGGAATAGAACTGCCACAACAAACTCCCAGTGTCCTGGAGAGGCCACTGGTTCTGAATGCTGGTGGGTGTGCCTGTCATGCAGCAGAGAGCAGAGACCTGGGCCCAACCCACAGCTCCCCAAAGAACTTATGAACACCACTCTTCTCCTCTTTTGGGGGGTTCCTAGGACCCAAGAATAGGCTTTGCTTGTTCATTGCCCAGGTCTGAAGCATTGGAAAAATGTGAATTGCTTTAAATTTGCCCCAAATGATTCATTCCCCTGACCCTCCTGCTCATTCTTCAGCCTGATAAACGAGTTATGCTTTGTGAGCATGGTTGGCGTGGGTTTGCTAGAAGCTGAGGGCCGGAATATGACAGATAAGGATCTTACTGGCAGGTCCTGAAACCAAGTTTAAGGTGCTCAAGAAAATTGGCCTATCTCACAACTTGGGCCTAATAGGGTAAATGTGCCCTATACGATGTACAAGCCCAAAGGGGTCTTGGGCCCCCCAAGGAAGGCGAGGCGCAAGGTGGCGTGTGAGCAGAGCTGAGGGTGGGCTGGGGAGCATCCGGACACGAAGCTGAGGGTGCTTCTCTGCTGTCCACCCAGATCGTTCCTCCTGCCTGTGGAGGAGGGGCCCTGGTAGAGCCGTGGGTGAACACTTGGGCTGCTGAATGCAAGGTCAGCAGTTTGAGCCTACCTTGGGGGAAAATGAGGCAGTCTGCTCCATAAAAGATTTACAGACTCAAAAAATAATGATAAAACCAATCAATCAATTAATTATATATTTACAGCCTCGACTGTCTTTCAAGGGTCGCCTGGTCAGAATCGACTGCATGGTGAGGGGTAGAATGACCTTCCCCTCCCCGTCGACTCGGCCCAGATGGTCCGCCCTCAGCCGGCATCATCAGTGCCACGTCTGCCCTGAGGGCCCCTACCCACCCTAGCCACACTTGTGTGCCTTGTCACTTTTAGGGGAGTCTCCTGCAAAGCTAGAGCCAACACAGCAACACGATCGGAGGGTAGCCCACTTCCCAAAACTACTCTGTCCCTGTGCGATGACAATACCGTCTACTCTCTTCTCTGCTTTTTCGAAAATATTTAAAATTCTCCAGTTTTTGCCGTTTAGTTTCCTACCCCAGCCCATTCCTTGCCCAAACTTTTTTTCCCCTTTTGTCTTCAGATCCTATCGATATCATAAAAGTCAAAAAGAAACCAACTAGCTAAAAGGCAAATAGGACCGTCCCCAGAGCTGGGGAGAGAAACCCAGGTGCAGCCGCAGCGTCCGGAGGATGAGCAGGGGAGCAGGGAGAGGGCTTCTAAGGGAGCTGGAGACTGTGCACGGCCTTTGAAATCTGTATTCGAGCAGCTGGTATTGTCCTGCCGAGTGGGGACTCTGGCCGGAGCACATCCTCAGGTAAGCACTCGGGGAAGAGACCAGGCAGTGTGAGGCTACCTGACACGCAGGGTCAGCAGCGTGGGAACCAAAAGCCATGGCCAGGGCATCCTCTTCATGCCGGAGTAAAGCCCCAGAGCCTTGCGTTCAAGTTGATTCCGACTCGCAGTGACCGACAAGACAACGTAGAACTCCTTAAGGGCTTTGAGGCTAAGGAGTGGCTGGTGGATAAACCCACAAGCAGGGTAACCCTATTAACAGAATCTCACTGCTGCTGCATACAGGGTGTCTGAAACTAAATCTTCATGGGAGCAGATAACCTCAGCCTTCTCTCATGAAGCAGTTGATGGGTTTGAACCTCTGACCTTACAATTAGCAGTGGGCTCATTACAAACAAGGTAATAGGACCCAGTAAGCTTTTAAATGGGAGGCTGAGGAAGTAAAGTTCAACTTTCATGCTTTGTCTGCCACCTGCTGGCAAGAAAGTTCAGTACAGGGACTCTGGCTGCTTGAGCAGTCTCTACCCAGCCATGGTGCTGAGAATGGGCCTTCAAGGGACCTGGGCAGCATGGAGTGGCGAGAAGTGGACCATAACCACGAAGATTGGTATGAATATAATAGGAGGAAAGTAGCAATGCTCGTGTGGTGTTCTCTGTGACCCCAAACTCCCCCCAACCCCAAAATCACTGCCATCAAGTCATTCCGATTCATAGCAACTTTGCAGAACAGAGGGAGCCCTGGTGGTATAGTGGGTTATGGCCTGGTAACCATAAGGCCAGAAGTTCAAAACCACCTGCTGGACACAGATGAGACTTCCCACTCCTGTAAAGATACACGGTCTCGGAAACCCACAGGGGTAGTTCTGCTCTGACTTACAGGTCCACATGAGCCTGGGACGCCAGGATAGGAATGTTTACCAGCGAGTGAAGCGCTCAGATTCACTGTACCCATTCTGTACTTGGTACTGACCCTACGCCGGAGTTCACCTTCTCACAGCCGGGACAAGTGCTGCCGCGGGGACTCTCCGAGCAGAGGCCATTCAGCAGAAGACTTTGACAGGGCCTCTCAGAGAGGCAGGAGTTAGCCAGAGACCAGGTGAGCACACAGCGCTAGTATTTACACTCTTTAAAATGGCAACACTTTTGCTTAGGCACATTTTGCCACAATAACAAAATTTTATATAGATACATATAACTACGGATACTTCAGGGAAGGCTTCCCAGAGGAATTTTTTTTTAAATATCTTTCATTTAAAAGCAAAAACGACCTGATTGTTGAGTAGGGCCTGAAGTGCACACAGAGGTCCCGAGGTCAGGGAAGCATGTTCGGGTGATGTCAGGGGAGGGCAGGCAAGCGGGCCCTCCCCGTGCACATTCTGTGAGCCAGGAATGACGGGGGAGGCCAGTCACGTGAGCACACATGCAAAGATAACTCAAAAGTTCACTTGTGTCTTTTCCATGTTTACCATTTTCCTTTTTCTTATTTTTTTATTGTGTCTTAATTATCCTGTTTGCTGAGGAGGCGGTAGTAATGTTTACTAAGCACAATCAGAGCCTTGCTTTGCATAGACATGCTCCTGTGTGGTCAAGCTATTGAACAAAACAGTTGCCAGCCCCTCCATTTGGTGTGCCCGTTTCAGCGGGGTTCACTGTGTTGACTGCTGTTGTACAGCCATCACACGACCCATTTCCGGGATGGCCCATCGTCCTAGACAGCATTTGGACATTTAAAAAAAATAACGATAAGTATGTAAAGCCCTCCCATACAGTCGATTCTGACTTGGCTGCTCTAAAGGACAAGCAGACCCAGCCCGCCGGGGCGTTGGCGTCAGTCACCAGTGTAGAAACAGACTGCCATCATTTCCTCCTCTCCCCACCCCCCAGGGGCTGGTCGCTTCACAGCAGGAACGATGTCCAATACCAGCCAAGGGTTTGATGACTGCACCACAAAGAAGGAGGGCGGGAGGACCACTGCTGTGAGTCCGGTCCAGTGGTAAGAGCACTGCCTCGTGGTATTTGCAAGGCTGTAATGCACTGTGCCACATCTTTCTCCCGCACGGACTGGTCTTTCCATCAGCTGGCCTTTGGGGGAACAGCAAAGTGCTTTACCATCGCATACCACAGCGCCTTTTACTGAGCGTGTGTGTGAGTCCGGGTGGAGTAGAGAAACAAATCCAGAGACACCCAGGTGCATGAGAGAGAGCAACTGTATATTACGAAAACATTCCAGTCCAGATCAAGCCCATAAGTCTGATATTAGCCCATTTGCCTGAAACTAGTCCATAAATTCCACAGACTCAAGCAGGAAGATCACAGGCCAGTGGGTGAAAAGTCTTGTGGAAGCGTCTCGGCGCTGGCGCGGCTCTCTTATGTGGCTCCTCCAGCTCCAGGGCTCTGGCTGCCATCAGCATGGCTTCATGTGGCTTGTCAACAGAACGTGAAGCAGAGAGAGTGTGAGTCCTGCCTCCAGGGAGGAACACAGGAGTCCCGAAGGCCATGCCCACACAGCGGCTATGACCCGATTGACAGGCTAGGCTCCACCCCTTCGCTCAAGTTGACAGGAGATGAAGTAACCAGTAGAGCATAGGAAAAAAATCCTTATAGCTGAATGATAGTGAAAATACTCACTGCCAGTGAGTCAGTGCCAACTCATTGGCCCTTACAGGACAGGGTAGAACTGCCTCTGAGTTTCTGAGGCTTTACCTGTTTAGGGGAGTGGTGAGCCCCTTCTTTCTCCCAAGGAGAGGCTGGTGGTTTCAAACTGCTGACCTTTAGGGTCCCATAGCACAGTGCATAGCCATTAGGGCCCAAGGGCTCTGCAGAAATACAACTAGGGCCCAGCTAAAGGGAAACTTACCGACTTCGTACACACCTGCAAAGCACCATGATTAGTTGCAGAACCATCTACCTCAAGAAGGTGACGAAAGAACAAAATACAGCCCAAAGAATCACAAGGAGCACAACTCGGTGACGGGGGATGTGGCGGCAGCTGCACAATGAAATAAGGCCGCTGACTGTCCGTTAGAAAATGGTTAAAATGTACGTTACCACCTTACAAAACGTACAGTATCTAAATCCATATCAAATACATGTGACTAAACCAGAGAACTGGGGGCAGGACAGGCAGGCTGCAGTGAAAGAATGCCGGCCTGCGGCGGCTGTCACATCACTGAACAATGTTTGGAAACCGTCAAAGAGGAAGCCACCTAGTGACTTCTTTGCCCCAGCGCGCAAGAAAACATTATTTTCAAAGATAGAGTCCAACTTCAGCGTCTGCAGCCATCTGAAATATAATAATACAAGCCACAGTACAGACGCCCCACGGAATACTAAAGCATGGATGAAATAGGAGGTCAGATGCAGAGTGAACTAGGCCAATCGCCAGAGAACAACTATTGTACGAGACCAGTATTATACAAAGGCAAGAAAAGGTTTTCACATAAAAGAAACACTCTTGGCTGGGTATCAGGGGCGGGAAGGGGAGGGAGGGAAACTACTGACTCGAGGGGAGACACATTAGCTTAAGTGAGGGAAAAGGCCATGTGCAAGCGAGCAGCAAACTAGGATGGGTGCAAGGGAAGGGGCAGAGCACAGAGACGCAGGAGTCCCGGCACCGAGGCAGCACTGGCAACATGCAGTCCGCAATCATGTGATCCACAGCAGAGGGGTGAGCCGTGTGGGAGGGAGAGAGGAAGTCTGCATAAGTATAGATAGGTTTGTTTGTTTTGTTTTGTATTTTTACTGCTATTTATTTACTTATTTATTGGCTCATACAACTCTCATCACAATCCATACATACATCAGTTGTGTAAAGCGCATTTGTACATTCATTGCCCTATAGATAGGTTTAACAGGCTATTTCTACACATCTATTTACCTACGCTGCGAACATACTCGTGAAGGTAGTGGAGCATATAAAGGGCAGAGTGATAAAAACATCTTAGCCATAGCAAAACTTGAGAACGAAGCTTGGAGGTTCGGGACCATTGCTTCCAGGGACGGAAGTTCAATCGGCATAACATAACCCACAAAGATAATGTTCTACATCTACTTTGGTGAAAATCAACTGGTGAATTCGTGAGCAGCAAGTACTGGTGTCTGCTCTAAAGGAAGTCAGAGCACAGACAACTGGAGATGCAAGGAAATCATTAGTCCCTCGGACTAATGAACCAGGTGAACGTCCGCTTCCGTCACCCTAAGACGATAAACTGTATGCTGCCCAGCCACCACGACCAACTGCTCCGAAAGAGATCACGAGAAGGTCCACAACCGAATAACAAAAGAATGTGGAACAAAACTTGTGGGGAACAGAAGGAATTCTCTTAAGTTGTCTCCCCAAAATATGTACCAAACTTAGCTGCTTAAGAGTGACTGTGGGCAAAAGTAGGTCAGAGGTTATTTTCCTTGACATTGGCCATCTGTAGTGGCTAGACCATTAGTCTGACTCACCCTGAATAAGACCCACTCCCTTCTGATAAGGATAATGGTGGTCTATTCACTTGCAGAGATACCAGAGAGGGCAAACCCGCCCAAGGGTGACCAAGGTTAGTTAGCCATTATCAGCTGTTTAGATCAAGCAGATACCACTGTCTATTCCACAACCAATGTGGGCACACCCCTAGGTGATTCCTCTCCTATTGATTGTATTGCCTATGCTAATATCCCTCCTGATGACTCAGGCTATTGTCCACTATCAGGGAACTTGCATGCTTCCCAGAATAGTAATGGTCTGCTTTATTATGTGAGACATTAGAGCGATCAAACTTGTTCTAGAATGAATTGTATTGCCCCTTTCTGTGATGTATGATTACGATGCGTGGTTAGCAATAAATAACGAGGCTCCTTGGTACTCGGGAGGGTGGCTGGCCAGAGGGTGGCTGGAGAAGGTGACTAAGGAGGACGAAGCAGCGGCTTCTTCTCTGACAGCTAAGCCCCCTCCACGAGGACCATCAAGCCCGGCGGAGGTGAGATATGCTACCATGAATTGCGTCTGACTCCATTACTTGACTCTATCTTTTAGCTCTCATGCTCTCTATGACTTTACTATAATCTCTACTTATTATCGCTGTACAATTGCGCCTACCAAACCTGTGATGTTTTGTGGGGTTCCCTCTTACCCTTAACCCCACAAAAACTCTATCTGACTCGTACAAAAATATGCAGCTTAGTGGTTGGGTAGAGACCCCCTAAGACTATAGCTCTTAGCCACCCTTCAGGTCTAAAACTGAATTCACCCTGCAGCTCAATTTGCAGCCAAACAATAGACAGGTGTGTAGGAGGGACAGTAACACTAGAGAGGTAGCGGCAGCGTTTACTCAAAGACGAAGTTCCAAAGGGTTAAGAAAGGCGAAACAGGAAGCTCAGGAAGGAAGGGAGGTAAGTGCTTTTACCAGTGGGATCGCAATCAATGACATGACACAAAACGTGTATGAATTACTGAATGGAATACTGGTTTGCTTTGTAAACTTCGCCCAATTCGCAATAAACCTTTTAAAAGTGTAGGATCTGAACAAACTCTTGTTGAGTCAGTGCTAAGTCATGGTGACTCTACAACAGAACGAAACGCTGTGAGCGCCAGCACCGCCCTCATAATCATCCCAGTGCTTGAACCCGTTGGCACAGCACTGTGTCCAGCCATCTTCTTGAGTGTCTTCCCCGATGAACGGAATCTAGTTAAAAATCTCCTTTAAAGAGCACAAAGCCCAGGTACTTCATGTGAGAAGGGGAGGCAGAATTAGAAAGGCCATGCCGTGTAGGATTCTGTCAATCCCAAGGAGGAGGTTGGACTGTGACCCTAGCGATAGGGGCGCCTGTGAAATGTTCAGGAGGAAATGATACACTATGATGAGCGTTGCATTTTAGAGGGGTGGCTTTGGCTACAAAGTAGAGAAAGATTTGAGTGGGATTTAGGTGGGAAACTAAAAATCAAACAAGCAATTCATAGAGGCTTGAAGCCTGGCTTATAGAGTTGGAAAGAAAAGATTCACGAGCTATTCAGATTTGGCTTGCAAGGGATCAGCAGAAAGGGTGGTAAAAGGGTAACCAGGGTATTAAGAAGCGTTTCTGTATAGGCAGGGAGCAGAGTAGGTGCCATACTCTTCCACGAGAACGGGCCACTGAGAGTAAACCCAAGCCTAGGGTGAGGCTGACAGGCCAGTTTTCACATGTGGACGTGCCTCTGAGTGGAACTATCCAGATGGCAGGTAAATCTAAAGGTCTGGACCTAGCAAGTCTACAGGGGTGAGTGAAAGGATTTGGGAACCTCCTAAAACAATGAGTTCTCTCCATTTCAAGGCCACCTAACCATGGACAAGTCTCTAGACTGTTTCTCAATCGTCAAACAGCTTCGGAGAGGACCGGAACAGGCAGCATCACAGGAAAAGAACTCTGCATCCGAGCTTGTCCAACGACTCGGCTGTAAGTCACCTCTGACATAAGTTGAATACCTCTTTGTCAAGGATGGAATTGTTTCCTCCCCCCAAACAAACGTGTGTCAACTTAGCCAGACCACGGTTCTCAGTTTACTGTGGTCATTCTCCATTCTCCAATTTGTGAACGCATATTTCTGTGTTAGAGATCTTCATTATTTCTATATTCTAATGAGGCAGGATGAGGGTGGGTTGTGTCTTGAGTGTAGAAGTCAGCACCCTTACTCCCACCCATGCTTGAGTCACACTTTTTTATTTTAGAAGAGATAAAAGAGAAGCAAGCTTCGAGGAGGCCTGTCATGCCCCCAAGAAAGGAGAGCCAGGAGTGGACCATGCCTTTTGGACCCAGAGTCCTTGCGCTGAGAACCTCCTAGAGCAAGAATCGATGCCAGGATACACCATGATGGGGCCCAAGGCATGCCGGGGCCCGGTGTTGAAGAGAAGGCCTTCCCTTGGAGCTGATGCAGAGGGAGCCTTCTCCCAGAGCTGGCGCTGACTCAGGGCTCCGACCCCCTCACCTGGCGGAGGAGAAACCCGTGTCTGTGAAAGTCACCACCTGTGGTATTTCTCTTCCAGTAGCACAGACAATCAGGGGAGGGAACCGAGACCTTTCTGTCTTGATGGCACTCAGGCAGGTCCCTCTGACCTCTGCGGACGTGTTTCATCTCTTTTACACCTATCTCAAAGGAGATCGACTTAAAATGCAACCAAATCCTGTCATTTGTATCCTCTTTCATTGACATATGACCTCATTAATATCATGTAGGCTACGATTTACAACACATTGGATGATCCTTCCCCAAATGGAGGATAATTACATATTGAGAATCATGACCGCAGTCCAGTGAATTATGCCTGGCTCTTCTAACCATCGTTAGTTAGTGTTGGTTTTTCCCACCCAATGACTTTTCCCTGAGAAGTCCAGGTAAGACGGTGGGGGAAGGTCCTGACAGGACTCCGCTTTTAGTGCTTGTTAACGGGATTCACTGTGATTGCCGTCTTGCGGGTATAAGATGGGCCATCTCAACAGCAAAGCCAGGAGTAGAGTACATCCTGTGGACCTTGAGATTGCTGCACAGTGAACTTCCTTAATCCAGAAGACAGCTACGACACCAGAAAAAAATGGCCTAAAAGCAGCAGCAGCAGCAGCAGACCCCGGAACAAGAGCAGGAGACAGAGCACTGGACTTCCCAACCAGCAGAGCAAACAAAGCGAGTGCTCTGGGGCAGGGGGCTGCCTTGTGGAATGGAGTGACTCTAGGCACTTAATGCAAGGACTTGCTGACCCAGGGAGCTGGAGCTGGAGCTGAGTGCCTGGGGAATAGGCCGTGCTCTGGACACTTAATTTAGGGAGACGGGTTTGCCAACCCACAGAGATGAAGGTGAGCACCTTCGGAGTGAGACTTTCAGTGGAGTGGCATATCCCCTGTGCATTCATTTGCAGCCCTGAGAGAACTTTGCGACATGACCTGATGGAACAACTGTATCCTGAGCATTTCGCTCTTGAATTGTAACCCGCTGACTTCCATAAGAAACCTCCTAATAGTGAGCATGTCGGACTTCTGTGTGGCCACTGCAGTGTGCTATAGGACCTACTAGTAGAGTGCTGTGAGAGGCAGAGGTGGAAGAGTGAAGGTCGCTGAGTGAGACAGAGAAATAAGCAAGCTAAAGGGGTGGGGAAGGAGGAGTACAATTCCATCTGTAACAATGACTAAGACACTCTTCTGTTTTTATTGTGTGTGTTTTAGTCTGGGTTTTCTAGAGAAAACCAGTGGCACTTGTCTATGTATAAGAAAGAATTTATATCAAGAAAGTGCAGCTACAGAGCAGACAAGCCCAGTCCAACTCAAGTCCATGGGTCAGATGCTAGCTAGAGGTACTCCTGCCTCACACAACGGCCGGAGCAATGAACCATGAAGCAAGACCACCACGGGACCAAGAAGGCAGAGGGGAGGGGAGCCAAGGTCAACAGGCAAACGCTCAGCGGGCCACATGGTAGCCACTGCCCTACAAAGCCAGATGCAGGATCCAGGCCAACATGAAGACGAGATAGAGCCAACTCCCCACAATGTCTGCTAGAGACCTCCAAGATGCCACACCCTTAATCAGGCTGGATCTGATGCAGCCACGTTGACACAACATCTAATGATCACAATTAGAATTGT
The DNA here is from genome assembly GCF_000313985.2 of Echinops telfairi. Classification (NCBI taxonomy): domain Eukaryota; kingdom Metazoa; phylum Chordata; class Mammalia; order Afrosoricida; family Tenrecidae; genus Echinops; species Echinops telfairi. Next base: position 64,553,428 of record NW_022103968.1, on the reverse strand, counting down.
CTGTTATTTTCACTCTCTTTATAAAGTGAATCTTTGTCAGCTTCATTATTATAATGAAGCCGGAATCATAAGGGCTGCCTAGCATGTACACAGTTCCAGTTTTCGAATGTCATTAGCATTGACCATTGCCCAAGTTTCAGTTTGTTATAGCTCCCAACATGGGCTTGATGGTAGACCAGACTCGCCATATTGCACTGTTGGAACAATCAATCCCATGGAACATCTGTGGGTGAGCATCTAAGAATGATAACATCAGCAAATTACTGCAAAAGAGTATGAAGAGTAGATTACTAATGTTACATGCACCAAAATAAATAACAAAACAAACCTGCGGTTTCTCATAACCTGCATTTGATGGAATATCCCAGAGACAGACCAAATTTAGCCTTAGCTAAATTCCCAGGTGGAAGAAGGAGAAAGGTGAGACTAGCAATTTTTTCAACGTTCAGTTGAAAGTTCGATGACCTCAGAAACGCCTCAGAAGTCCAGGAGGGACCAGAGGACTCCTCGAGATGACTGTCCTGAGATCCTCTTTAAACCTCAAACCCAAGCAATCCCGCGAGACCGCCCAAGAGAGGGGTAGGTGCGCAAGATCAGGGTACTGGTGCTCTATTTGAAAACCGTCTCTGTGAGACCGGAGGATCAATGTTTACTCTGAAGCAAGGAAAAGATGGTAAAGGGCAGAGAAAGGAGAGCACTTGAAACGGAAGCCTCAGAGCACAAAGAAAAGGCTGGCACGTTGGGGAAAATGGAACTGATATCACGGGAATGCTTCGTAGAGAAGTTATTGGGAACCTAATTTACTGTGTATACTTCCGCCAAAAACCCAGTATGGTTTTAGTACAGTGCCCAACGATGGAGGAGTTCTTTGGATATCTGCAAGGGAAGACTCGGGCTTCGCTTTGTCAGAAGGAAACATTCACATGGCTCCAAAATCAAGTTTCTATGACAAGTTACACACACTGACAAACCTTAAGGAGGAGTCATCCCTGGACTAGCTCAGGGAATCCCTGCCTAAAATGCTTTTGGGGAGCAAAGCCTATCTCTAGGACTCACTTTATTCTTTTAAAAATTCCACGTGGGGCACCTGTTGCGTGTCAAGCCCCGAGCACTGTCTTGACCTCGGGTTGGTTGGAGACAGGATGTAGACTGACTCACCAGCAGAGGGCACCACAGCTCAGAACTCTGGGAGAAGGTGTCTGAGGAGGTGCCAGGTGTTAAGTGCTGTGGGAATTCAGAGCAGGAAAAGTCCCTGAAGGACGGCCCCTTCCTCAGTCCCCATGGCCTAATTCAGATGTCTTCTAGCCCAGAAAACCTTTCAGTCCTACAGAACCAACTCGCAGCATGCGCTTCTGATTACACACAACCTCACAATTGCACTTGTAACACTGTACTGAAATGTCTGCCTTTACATGTTATCGTCTGGCTCCCTTTCAACGCTGATATCTCGGGTGTTTGGCTTTCTGAGTTCCTAGAGCTCTGCATTGCCTGACACGCGCCTATTAAGTGCACTCGCTCTCTTGTGCAGGAGGCGTGAGGGCTTGAGCCGATGCCTAAAGAACGGGTTGGACGTGGGCAAATGGAAAAGATGATTCGGTAAAACAGGCAGATGAGTCCTGGAAGGTGAGCGTACTTCAGTGGACAGGGGGAGGGCACAATGCAGGAATTCAAAGCCTGGAAAGGTGTGGCAGGTTTTTGTGTAAACTTGACCACCTGTGGGAAGGTATGGCGGCCAACCTCTCGATCAGGACACAGTTGAACATCGTCTCCTCGAGGGTGTGGCCTACTTCTACGAGAGGTGTGGCGAACTGGTCTCTCTCTTGCTGCGCTTCTCCTCCCTGTTTGTTTGGATCCTGCGTCTGGTTCCTGAGGGCCCAGGTAGCCTGCTGACCTTGGAGCTGTTTGTCGTCCTGACAACCTTGGCCCTACAACCTCTGCCTCCTGAGGGCCCAGCCTGGGATCCGCCAGCTTCCTGCTTTGCCGCTCTGCTTCACCAGCTCCAGCTGCGTGGCTCTCAGGGTCCTCCAGCTAGCATCTAGCCTGTGGACTTGAGTTGGACTGGGCCACTTCGATGATAGGAGTTTATTTCTCAATATAAAGTTCTTTCTTCATGGATATGAATATCATATATGATTCATATGAATATCATATATGATTCATATGAATATCACTAGTGTTGCTTCTCCAGAACACTCAGTCTACTGCATGAAGTCAGGTTGCGAGGCCTTGGTAATCCCAGAGGAGAAAAAGCTAACGGTTAGTGGTCACCCTAGACCAGCGGTTCTCAACCTGTGGGTCGTGACCCCTTTGGGGGGGGGGTGTCGAATGACCCTTTCACAGGGGTTGCCCAATTCATAACAGTAGCAAAATTACAGTTATGAAGTAGCAACGAAAATAATGTTATGGTTGGGGGGGTCGTCACCACAACATAAAGAACTGTATTAAAGGAGGCTCGCAGCATTAGGAAGGTTGAGAACCACTGCCCTAGATGAATGTGGATTTAAGTCTAAGAGTAAAGTTTAGTGATCCAGAGATGCATTTGCCTGGTGACTTCTGCTGGATGGCTGTGAAGGAGGTTATTAAGGATCTTATCTTTCTTTGAAAGTATATTACAGATATATTGTATTATATACAATTTTATTTATTATATATATTGTATATATAATGTAGTATATACAAATTAATTTATTATATACATTGTATATATAATATACAAGTATATTACAGAAAGTATATTCACAGATACCACAGTTCTAGCTAGTGAGTTTTTGTTTTTCAGTCAAAACTATAAAACAAAAAGAAAATAATTAACTGCCATCAAATTGATTCCAATTCCCAGTGATGCTTTAGGACAAGGTAAAACTGTCCTGTGGGTTTCTGAGACTGTCACTTGTTAAGGGAGGAGAAAGCCTCATCTTTCACCCTCGGAGGAGCTGGTGGTTTTGAACTGCTGACCTTTCAGTTACCAGCCAATGTGCAACCACAAGTTCCAGGACAAGGATGAGAGGTTCAGTTTCTCCCTTAGATCACAACTGTGATACCTGATGCCCAGAACCATCAAATAGACGCTGTAGTTTCAGGTCACCCTGGTACACAAGTTCCCGCTTAAAATAAAGTATAGACCAGAGACCAGAACGTTTGACATTAACTGTTCAGAGATGGGGCTCTCTTCCTGACCCTTGGCTTGAGAAAGACCTGTGGGAACTCAAATTTGCCAGGAGAAGAAAGAAGACATCATTTCCTGGGAACAAGAGCGGTATGACGTAGGCATGCGTGATGGCAATAGCGACAGGTTAGCTAGGCACGCAGGCTCAGTCCACACTCCACTGTGAAACAACAAAGCTTTTCCGAGACAGAGCTTAGCTGAAGAACGGAGACGGGAACATGGAGTGAGGGCGTAAAGGGGCCCTACCACCCCCACACGCAGCCCTCCTCTCCGCACGCTTACTGCTCCAGACTTGCCAACCACGCCAAATGACTGACTGGAGGATTTTGTCATGTCCGTGCAGTTGCAGGTGAGGCGAGGAGGCCCATGAATCAGGAGTAGCTGGGCCTTCACGATCCAGCTTTTCAACATAAACAAAATCTCAGGCTTGATTTTACACCCGAGTGCCTCCTGCATCGAGTGACGTGCCTTATGGTCAGTAGCACAAGGGACTTCATGATACTCAAGAAAGGACAGAGGAGATCTCGTGCTGCTTAACCTACAACATTCTAGCAAACTTCAAAGAGATGACCGGAAAGGGGTCCTAGTGTTTAGCCATGAATACCCACTCAGATCCCATGGGTTGTGACAGTTTAAACTTTCTTTCTCTATTGCATGTGTCACTGCCCTGGTAAGGAGAGACTGACTTCTTTATAACCAGGGTAATCTGGTAACTGGCTCGGAGTAGTAAGGGTTGGCTTCAGAAAGGAAATAAAACAAAACTCACCACCAAGTTGATGCCTGGAGGACAGGGTAGCACCGCCCCTGTGAGTTTCCAAGACTGTAACTCTTTATGGGAGTAGAAAGCCCCATCTTCCTCCTGCAGAGTGACTGGTGGTTTTGAACTACTGACCCTGCGGTTACCATCCCAACACGGCACGCATAACCACTGCACCCCAGGGCTCTGAGAAAGGAAACAGCAGGATTGAGAAGGAAGGTTGGATGGGAAAGTTTTCCCAGGCTGGAGCAACGCAAGCCAAGAAGAGGGCTGAGTGGGCGTGTGGCAGGGCCTGGCTGCTGCGGTCCCGAGAATACAAAAGCAATCTGGAAGGCACCTCCTTGTGCGACTGCTTCCAACTCTGGCGGCACACGCAGCCCGCCTTCCTGAAAACCGCGGTGTCCATGCAGCTGTCCAAGCCATCTCCTCCACGTGTTCCCAGATCCCCCCTGGGCTGCAGTGGGCGGCGTTTGTGTAACTCCACCACAAGGTTGGGCAGCTGTGGTGGGCGGTAGGTGCCCTTGACACACTGCCGGCTCTGAGCGACTCGATGCCTCCACGTACAACACTGCCTGGTCCCGCGCAGTCCTCACAGTTGTTCTTATGTGTGAGCCCATCGAGGCTGCCATCCATCCCGTCTCTTTCTTAAGGTGTGTGAAACCCCACTGTGAGGATTGGTCGGGTTTGTGACTCCACTAGGCATAAAATGCGCCATCCCAGAGGCAGAAAGGGGGACTTCATGACCACTAGGAAAGAAGAGCCAGGAGTAAGGCGTGTCCGTTGGACACAGGGTCCTGGCTCTGGGAACTGCCGTGACCCAGGAGACAGAGAACAAGACTTGTAACAGCTGAGACAGTGGCAGAGAAACGGCCATAGAAGAACCAGGAGACCAGCAGGAGACGGCATGGTGGGCCTTGGAGGGGCACGAAACCGGAGTGCCTTCAAGAAGGTGCAGGGGCCTCTGGTGGAGCTGGGCTTGCTGGCCAACAGTGCCGGCATCCACACTCCAGGAGAAGCCCATGATTCTAAGTGCGTTCACCTTGCTGGTCCTGAGTGGCTTCTGGCCGGGGCTTACAGCCGGAGTGGAATGGCTTAGGGCAGCGGTTCTCAACCGGTAGATCGTGACCCCTTTGGTGGTCGAACAACCCTTTTACAGGAGTTGCCCGAATCATAACAGTAGTAAAATTACCGCTATGAAGTTGCAACAAAAATAATGTTATGGGTAGTGGGGAGGGAAGGGGAAAATGAGTAAATGATAGTAAGGGCTAAAGTGCAAAGCAGGTGTTTTGAGATTGATGAGGGCAACAAATGTACATATGTGCCTGACACAATGGATGTATGTATGGACTGTGATGAGAATTGTACGAGCCCTCAATAAAATAATTAAAAAATAAATAAATAATGTTATGGTTGGGGGGGTCACCACAACATGAGGAACTGTATGAAAGTGTTGCGGCATTAGGAAGGTTGAGAACCAGTCTTACAGTGTTTATTGGCAGAGCTAACAGAGCTTTGTATTATCTGCTGAGTAGGGTAGAGGTCAAGGGGCCAACGGTCCAAGGCTGTAGAGATGTGTGCCTGTGGGCACTGCTGAGAAGAGGCTGTCCTGATCAAAGAACTGTATCCTGAGTTACTTCTAATCCTGAACTATAACCTGCTACTTCCCAATAACCCCCCCAAACCCTCAGTGTTGTCTGTGAGTGATGTGTGGCCACTGTAACAGGTTAATGAGCCCAGCAGGGAGAGAGAGTGCCATGGGAGGTGGTACAGTGTCAGAACTGATGGAAAACTAGTTAGTGAGCAGACATGTCTGACCTGGACCTCAGAAATTGGCCATGAACTTGCTGATCTTGATCCACTTTTTCCCTTGTGAAATCAAATGAGGCCAGACACCTAAGCCACCATTTGCATACAACTCTGATTATTCCTATAATTGGTTTCACCTCTTTCCTGAGTTACCAAAATTTCTTGCCCACTTAACTCAGATGTGATCAAACCAAACCAAATCTTGATCATCACGTCAGAATTTCCCCCCTTAAGTTTCCAAGACCATCCATCTCTATAGGAACAGGCAGGCTTGTCTTTCTCCTTGGGAGCAGCTGGTGGGTTTCCACTAATGACTGTGCCTCACAGCACAATACGTAACCCAGCTATGGCACCAGGGCTCCTTATATAAAAATCCTATCATAGATCCCATTTGAAAAATCCCTCTGGGAAGCAAAGTCCTCTCCACAACCACTGCTTCCATTCTTTTAAACCCACTCTTAGCTGGCTGGCTAGAACTGGAATCCACTGTTCGATAGAATCCTATGTGCTACTATATAGCTTATTCACATCGCTGATCCTGTCATAACTCACCAAGACAATCCCCATTCTGAGTTACTGCATTTGCTATTCCTTCTGCCTGGGCTACTCTTCTGCTAGATATTCACATCAGGAAAATATGTTTTATGTACTCGAACCATCTGACTCTCTCTCTCTCTACATACACACGCGCACGCACACACACAATGTACTGGAACCATCTGACTCTCTACACACAATGTACTCAAACCATCTCTCTACACACACAATGTACTCAAACCATCTCTCTACACACACACACAATGTACTCAAACCATCTGACTCTCCACACGCACACAACGTATTCAAACCATCTGATTCACTCTCTACACACACACACACACA
>NW_022103968.1:64520428-64546717 GCF_000313985.2 Echinops telfairi | reverse complement strand
CACACACACACACACACAATGTACTCAAACCATCTGACTCTCCACACACACACAACGTATTCAAACCATCTGACTCTCTCTACACACACACACACACACACACACACACAATGTACTCAAACCATCTGACTCTCCACACACACACAACGTATTCAAACCATCTGACTCACTTTCTACACACACTATGTACTCAAACCAACCGCTGGATTCAGACTCATCGCACTCCATGGGGTTGCCGAGTGCGGATGTTTTGGTTCACGGTCCAGCGCTAAGCCGGCGCTTCCGGGTCCCTCAGCATACGCAAGAAGCATCTGAGTGAATAAATAAGTCTTTCATCTCAAGCGCGCGGTCACTGCGAACAAGGAAGCATGCTCATTCAGCCTTCTCGATCCCGGGCCTCGGGGCTCCCGGCCCGTCGACGTGCACCTTGAACGTGAACCATACGTCACTCTCTTATGAGACATACGGTAGCGCTTCCGCCCTCGCTCCGACCTCTCGGAGGGCGGGGCGGGGCCTCGTCATCACCCCGCGCCCGCCTGCCCCGCGACGCGCCGGCGGCTGGCGCAGCCCTTCGCTCGGCCGGCCTCCCCGCCCCGGCGCCGCGCTCTGGTTCCGCCATGGAATCCAACAAGGATGAAGCCGAGCGCTGTATTAGCATCGCCCTCAAGGCCATCCAGAGCAGCCAGCCAGACCGGGCGCTCCGCTTCCTGGAGAAGGCGCAGCGGCTGTACCCAACGCCACGGGTCCGCGGTGAGCGGGAGGGGCCGGAGCGGCCGAGGGCGGCTTTAGAACTGATGAGGGGAACACGGGAACGGACCGACGGGAGCAGTTGGAGGAGGGGGAGGGGAGGGGGAGCGAGGCGCGGCTACGCCTGCGCACTGGGGCGCGCAATGGCTGCTGGGAGGTGTAGTCTTTCTCCCACGTCTCTCCTGCATGCTGGACACTTCCTGACGGCGTCAGCCGGCAGTGCCTTCAGCACGTCAGCTCTGGCGTGCTTTCGGAACTGCTTGGGATTTAAAGCCCCCGAGAATGCCAAGCCCTTGCAAGGGAGCCAAGGAAAGGTTCATGGACATGAAGTAGAACTACGTTTCCCAAAGAGCCATTTGATGGCCCAGGGCCAGTTGTCGGCCTGAGAAATCGTATGCAGGCAGCCCCTGGGTTATGAACGCCCCACCGCCCAGCGAGTGTTAGATGAAGAATTCGAGGCACATAGAGTGGTTTGTAATAACCGGCGCTAGTGTGCACCAAAATTTTATTACTGTATTTTGCGAAAGATGTTTTTTGACTGTTTGGGGGTTGTTGTTTTTTTTTAAGTAATTTCTCAGAAGGTTCACTGTGTACAAAGAAAAACATTTGACTAACAGCTTAGATATAAATAGTACCCAACCTTTCTCACTTGTGTGCAAACTTGATCCAGAGACAGGCTTAGCAATGGAATTCCTTGGTGATTGCGAATTGTGGCCTTTAGAAGGAGAGGATGGCGCCTGACCGTCTCGCCCCTCACCTGAGAAGTCACCTCGGTAGCACCTTCACTTCCTTTCGGGGGCCCAGGAATCAACCTCCCCAAACCAACACCTGGTGTTCTGCCCCACGCGACCCACCCAGAAAGGTCCATCTTGCCAACAGCCCCTCACTTCTTCCTTGAACCTCATCTCCAGATTGTGAGATGTCACACAGGTGGCCTTGCTGGAGATGCTAGGCACAGCCAACCCCAGCCCAGCTTCTCCAGCGCCCGCCAGAGAGTCCCTTGGTGGCTGGACAGCACCAGGCTGCTTAGCGACCTTGAACTCCAAGCTTTCAAATCAGGGAGAGGAGAGGAGAGGAGGGGTTGTTTCTTCATTTCTTTAACTGAGTGTATAAAGACAGTTTTCTTAACACACGCCGGAGGGGCCAGAGAATGTGTCCCAAAGAGAGAGGGTCTTGTGCTTGCCATGACTGCTGAGTAAGCTGAGGAACGGAGCAGAAGACCCTCTTCCTTATCCCGACTCACCATGTGGCCTTTCTGAGCGTGGGTTTCCTCTGATGGAAAGTTAGAGGGTGGCGCAGAGACGATGAATAACAATAATAGGCACATGGCTTATCCGTTTAGAACGCTCTTTCACATGTGTTTTCTTCTGGGTCCTCTCAGAAGGCAGAGCAAAAGCGGTTATCTGCGTACAATACATAAGAGACATTTCAGCAGCTAGGGACTTGCCCATGATTTTAAAATATCTCACTGCCATCGAATAGATGGTGACTCATGGCGACCCTGTAAGACAGGGTAAAAATGTCCCTGTGGGTCCTGAAGACCAAGACTCACTTTACAGGAATGGAAAGCCTCATCCTTCCGACGGGTGGTTTGAACTGCTGACCTTTCCATTAGCAGCCCAACTCATAACCGGGTGGTTTGAACTGCTGACCTTTCCATTAGCAGCCCAACTCATAACCACAGTGCCACCAGGGCTCCTCCTGGCCAAGATGACACAGCTGGAAATTGGAAACTTATGTGACTCCACAAAGACCCCGCCCCCACCCCAGCACTGTGAGCTAGGCACTGGGTGAGGCTGTCTGTCCCCATAAAGATCGACAATCTCAGAAACTTGAAGGCGCAGTGCTGTTCTGCCCTAGAGGAGCCCCTGTGTACCAGAGTCACCTGAACGGCAGTGGGGTGGATCTTGGGTTTTGTGTATTAAATTGATGAGCTGGAATTGAAGCGCCTCAGCCAGTCTCCTCACCTCCTTGCCCACCTTAACCAGCAATGGCAGGAAAAGCACTCGCTGCAGTAGATGAGCAGCCTGGAGTGTTGGAGCTTTCCTCCCTCCTGGCTCTGCAGGTTGATCTTTGGCCTAATTCCCTCCTTTTGGGAATGTTTTTAGTGTGTACCTGCCAGGACTCCCAAGCAACCTGCGCAACAAGCTTCCATGTGAAGCAAGTCATGTTCTGTGGGAGAGGAGCCTGGTGGTGGGAGCCCTCCCGCTGTCAGAATTCTGCCTGGCTGCCGGAAGCTGCTGGGGGCCAGGAATAGGCACAGAGAAAAATGTGGTCTCATTTGGCTGTCTATGGCCCGAGGGAGTCCGTCTGTGGATCCAGGAGCTTGGATCAGCCTTCCTGGGGTTCAGGGGGGAAGTGTCAATTGCCTGTCTTTGTGCTGTCTGAAAGAATATGTGCCTTGTCCCTTGATCTGTAAACTTCACCTTGTACAATCGGCAGCCTTGCTCTTTGCTGATAAGGGCCTGGAGTCAGTCTGGGCCTGGGCCTGGGACATGATGCTTAAAGTGGTTGTCCGCCCTGGATGCAGTGCGTTTGAGCTCATTCCGGATGTCCCGTCGGTACAGCAGACTTTGGTTGAGCGGTTTTGTGTCACTGACAAAGTCCTCTGGTGCTGACTGAGATCGCAGGAGAGAGACAGTAGGTAAAAGGTGATCCCTTGCCTCCAAGAGTGTAGGTTCTAATGAAGTAGCTAAAGTTACAGAAAATAATAACATCTCAGGGCAGTGATGTTAACAGTGATGTGTCTACCATAATGAAGCACAGTGCTTGACGCCAAGGCCTTGTGGAGGGGCCTGAACAAGCCAGCCCTCGGCTCCCAGCCTCTGACTGTGAGGGTGGCGCCCCAGGAGATTGGGAGTAGTTTTCTGTGCGTTAAATTGCAGGCAGGGCCGGGGTGGGGGTGTGCAAGGCATGAAATGATGGTCGATTGCAGTGCAAGAGGCTCTGGGAGTAGGGTAAGAGGCAGCATTTCAACCAGGCTTTGGAGGACGCCCGAGACTTGCCGAAGGGCATCCTTGGAAGAGCTAGCAGGCCGCAAGTTCTGAGCGATTTGGAGGCAGTGGGGGCGGTCGTTTATAGAGAGGGTAAGGGCTGGAAAGTAGAATCCGGACTTTCCAGATGAGGGCTGACCAGGATAAGAGCCTTTTTATGTTATTCTGCAGTTAGAGACCCGTTGCCGCTTTGATTGGCGTCAGGCCCTCTGCCTGAAGAGTGTAGGTGTGAAAGGGAGGCAGGCCCCTCCAGGTGGGGCACTAGAGAGAGAGAGAGAGGCAGGCTGTGTGGAAGGATGGACAGGAGGTGCTACGCGTTTCTGTGCGTGGGGAGCTGAGCTAGTGCAAGAAGAGGATGTGGGGTGAGCTGGGTGGGGTGAGCTGGGCAGGGTTGGCAGTGCCCGGGGGACTGGCCCGAGGAGCTATCAGGCTAGTGCTCAGGAGGGCTCCAGGTTCCAGGCGGAAGTGCTGCCATCAGCGAGGGAGACCTGTGGGACCTTAGACAATGGAGGCAACAGGGTGAGGCGGAGCAAGAAGAGATGAACGTGGCCAGCAGCCCGGGGAGGAGAGGCGAGGAGGCGTGGCAGCACCCACAGGAGTTACAAAGCCACAGGGGAAAGGACCAAGGTGAGGCGTAGGGTCATCGCTGTCCCTCACCAAACACTGTCAACAAGTAGGCAGGCAGCCTGGTGGTGTGGTAGATGATGCATTGGGCTGCTCACCGCAAGGTTGATGGTTCAGAACCCCCATCGAAAGATTACCATCTGGGAAACACCCAGGACAGTTGCACTGGGCTCCGTAGGGCTGGAATGGGCTCAGTGGCGAACGCTGTAGGAGTTGGAGCTGCGGAGAGGGAGGGCTTGTGTGAGTGGGTGAGCCAGACCTCGGTGGGCTGAGAAAAGAATACTGAACCGGCCCTGTATAACAAAGACCCACTGCTGGCCCTCCACCCTTGTGGATGTCGCCAACGTAGCAGCTCTCAGACATAGCCTTCCCATCTCAGGGCTTCTCTGCCAGCATTGCAGTTTGTAAAAAGACCAAACTGGTTCCTGTCAGGTTGGCCTCAACCCATAGCCACCCGTAAAGGTTTCCAAGGCTGGAAGTTTGATGGACGCTGACTGCCATGTTTTCTCTCAAGGAGCGCCTGGGGTGGGGGAGAGGGGGGTCAGACCACCAACCTTTTGCTTAGCAACCAAATCATGTGTCACCAGGGCACCTTTCCGGCCCTGGGTCAAACGCAGATCCGTGAGAGGTTCAGTGGTGAATTCTCAGAGAGGTATTATTCCCGGGTCTTTCTCCCAAGTCTGTGTGAGTCTGCACACCCCACGGAAGCTTCCCTGCCAGCAGGAGCCTGCTGCTATTTGAAGTGCTGGTAGCAGTTTCTAGTGCCCTAGCAACACTCCGGCCACCGCAGTGTGACCAACTGACCCACGGAGTCTGAAGCCTAGAGGACGCTTCTGGTAGATGTGGTAAACGGGAGGACAGTGATGACCAGAGGGCGCGACGGATAGGAGAGAGCTCGCGTGCGCAGTGAAGAGAAGCGGGCAGGCAGATCAGGAGGCTGCGCGGAAGGCGGGCTGGAGAGAAGCGGAGGGACCGAGCGGGCGGGGCCAGACACCCTGGGAGGCTCAGCCTGGAAGGGTGGAGAAACATCCCAAAGTGGCCTTCTCCGTGGAGAAGGGGAGGCATGAGGATGGGGCAGTTGCTGGGGGGACCAGTAGCCAGGCTTTCTGCTGGGGGGTCACAGAACAGGAGTGGAGCCAGTCAGCCCTTTTCTGGGAGTTTCTATCCAAGACTTTGTACCTGGTAGCCTTTGGCTTTGCCTGAGGCCAAGGAATGATGAAAGGAGAGGCCAGGCTTTCCAAAGAATTTCTGCAAGCCTGTTTCCCCAGTGTACAAAGGGAGGTTGCCTGACATTTTATGAAATGGTAGGCCCTGGCATGCAGGCGGGAGAGGGAAGGCCATGCAGGGGTTGGGGAGCGGGCTGCGAGGAGTCTCAGCATCGTTTCAGAGTGAGATGTCTGGCACTGGCGAGGGCGGAGGCTCCGCTCATTTCATCTCAAGCTGAACCAAAGGACAAGTTCAACCCTTAGGTTGCAATATTAATGGGTTCTGTGGGCAAAATAGTGGATGGTGCCAAAGCCAACCCAAACTCACTGCCGTGGAGTTGATGCCAACTCCCGGAAGGGTAGCACTGCCCCTGTGGGTTTCCAAGACCGAAACTCGTTACGGGAGTAGAAAGCGCAGTCTTGCTCCCAAGGAGTGGCAGGTGGTAATTACTACGCCACCAGGGCGTAGTGTCGCTCGACAGGGCCCCCATTCGTCATCAAAGGAGCGGGCACTGCCTGTCTCCAGTCCCAGGCTCACCCCCTGCGGCGCCTTTCTGGCTTCCTCTGAGCACCGGGGCCCACCGGGAGCGTGCAGTCAATCACAGGTTGCCCCGACAATAGCTTCAGGAGCATTTCCCACTTGCACCTCTGAACCGGATGCCACAGAGCCTCCTCTGATTGAGGCACCTGGGAGAGAGGAGGAGGGTGGCCAAGTTTTCAGAGGTCTGACCCGTTCACCATGTGTGCTCCTGGGCACCTCAGCCCTTTGACAGCAGCTGTCGACCCCACCCTTACAAGGAGGTGCAGTGATGCCAAGAGAAGCCAGTCACTTGTCCGGGTTCTTCTGCTGGCCCATGGCAGAGCGCACAGCAAAGCCCCGTGCATTGCCTGTGGAAATGCTCACCATCTGCCCAGGCTGCCCTCTCCCCCCGCCTCGGCCTCTTCCGCAGGCTGCCCCTCTTTCTTTTTATGACTTTCTTTCCTTTTTCACATTGGAAATGAATGCGATGTCCCAGAAGACTTCAAATGCATGTCAGTTTTATTTTTCCGCCAACTCAGACCAGTATTTAGATCCAAGGAGTAGGAATCCGGAGACTTTGTTGATTTTGGGTTTTGTTTTGTTTTGTTTCTTTTAGGGGAGAGCATGTAAGCCTTCGCTCTTGCTTGTTTGTTTGTTTTGTTTTTTAAATAGGCGTATTCTATAGTTACACAGCCCGTGTCCACAAAGGAAATCGGTAGTAATTGCTCATTGAACTCCCCAAGACCTGCTCGCTGTACGAGGAGCCCTGGCGGCTGAGGGGGTTCTGCGTCGGGCTGCTAATTGAAAGCCCCTGGTAAAGACCACCGGCAGCTCTGAGGAGACAGATGAGGCTTTCTGTTCCGGGGCACAGTTACCGTCTCAGAAACCCAGGGCCAGTTCTGCCTCGCCCTATAGGGTCACTGTGAGCTGGAACCAACTGGATAGCGAGTGAGCGTGGTGTTGAGTTTGGCTTACTTACTGAGAAGCACCTGCAGAGACAAGCGGCCGCTGTGTCCAGGCCAAGCCTCTTCTGCTACAGCCCCCGGCTCGTGTGCGACAGTTCCTCCCTACCAGGTGGCCTGGAAAGGATGAGCCTGTGCCCTTCCTGCTGCTCACACCTGTGTTCGATCTCATGCATCAAAGCCAGCCCTGTGTCCTGGCCAGGGCGTTAGATGGCAAAGCTAGCTGCCCCTCTTGGCGGCGGGGATCGCCTAGGCTGCTTTGGGCAAGCAGCAACAGTGGTCAGATGCCTGGGTGCTGGGGCTGCTGTGTGCACAGCCCCTGTCGCTGGACACAGATGACAGCGAGAGCGGCGTTGAACACCGGCTTTGGCATACCCTCACTGTCTCCTCAATCAGGCAGTGGGGTTTACACCTCAGGGAACCTGCTCAGAGATGGCAGCTAACTTGCCAAAGGTCACACAGCTAGGAAGGAACATCACCTACTCTTTTCATATTGCCTCTTGGTCCCTGGCCACGAGAGTCAGGGTGAGGTCAGCACATCTCACAGGCCTGGTGGCTGCAGCAGAGACCTGCATGCCAACAACCAGATGGCTCTCATTTCTAACTCCTGTAGGGACCCTCTGGTGCCGGTACATCCATGGGTCTCTCTGCGGTGTAGGGAAAGGGGGTGTGTATAGCCTTAGGAGTCTTTACAGAGTAGGGATGTTAAAGTGGCAAACTCCATGTAACTGAATGAGACGCTTCCAGAATCTGCCCTGAAAGGTTCTGGAGTGAGCCCCTGTGGCTCCTGTATGCCTGTGGCAAGTGGGTGGCTGGTCCAGTTGTCCTTAGGGAATCCCAGGCGCAACCGCAACCACTAGGCTTCCAGAGAAACTGCAGCGGACAACTTGTGGGAAAGACAGAGCAAGCAGCTCCGCTGGCTCCTCTCCGTCTTCACTGCACCTGGCTCCTTGTCCGTTGGGGCAGCCTGAAGTCTCATGGTGTACAGTGTGGAGGTCGTGACTTCCTGAGCCTTGATGCCCCCGGCTCCCGCCCCTGCCCGCCACCACCACCACCACCTGCACCCCTGCTCGTCCGCCCCCATACAGCCTGCTGCCGGCAGACCCCATACCCAGGCCAAGTTACAGCATCAGCAGCTCAGTGCACCTGTAAATGACCTCACTTCATCCTCATCCGCCGTCGTGTCATGAGGACGCGGAGGTTGCCAAGGCCAACCTCAAGAAGGAGCAGAGCTGAAGTTGGACCCTGACAATATCTGAACTTGCCTTTTGTACTTGTAATGGCCAGGCCGAGAGGAGGGGTCCAGGATCTAGAGAGAGTGAAGGGCAGGGCCCTGGAGCTGCACCTCCAGGGGTTCACCTGACAGCGAGGCCACATCCCAGCCGAACAGCTGGGGCCATGCAGCTTCTCCCTCCTGATGATGGGGGTGGCTGCAGAATCCGGGCCTCACACCTGTGGGAAGGCCCGACGGGCTGCTCACATACTTGGTGGGCGCTCAGGAGGGACAAGCCGCCTGATGCTTGCCCCTCTCCTGCACTTGCCCTTCCGGGCTTCCTTCCTCCCTCCCTCTGCTGGGCGAGCTGAGCTCCCAGCTCCTTGCTGGAGTGTCATGCCCTGAGCCCTGTGCTCTGCTCCCAGCGAGCTCGGCGCGGGCCTCTGGAGTGAAACCCAGACCCCAGATGTGTAAGAGAAGGTGTCTGGCCCCAGGGCAGACCTTGAGCTCAGCAGGGGACAAGTGCGAGGGGTCTTCATCCTCAGCAGAGGCACCCTGGGTCCCTTCAGGGACCCCGAGGCCTGGCTTCCTGGGAACCTGCCAAGCAAGGGCTTTGGGTTTTGTCCCAGGGCACTGCACCCCAAGCCTGACCAAAGATGTATGAACACTGGTTTTGTGCCTGGAGTAAACGGAGGCAGGAGGCTTCCTGCCAGAGATGGGGGCCCTTCCTCCCGGAGCCAGCGGGAACCTAGGAGCTGAAAAACTGGCCCTGCCCAGAGTGACGGCTCCCCCTGTCAAGTTTTTGGACGTGGCCAATCTTTGAGATGTAAAAATAGCAGGCCAGAACCCAGCGGGTTTTTCCTGAGCCTCACTCCATCCCTCACCCTCTGGGGCAGATGGATACCCAGCTCCCCATCCTGGCTCAGCAGAGGCCTCCGCAGCCGTCCCATCAGCCAGTGCCTGCTGGACCAGACACTGCTGTGAAGCAGAACGCAGCGTGCTTGGGCTGCCCCCCCACACACACACACACACACTGCTGGGGGGTTAGAGGTGTGAAGGGTTAGTGGTGTGTGCAAGAGTGGAGTGGAGTGGTGGCGGCATCGTGGCCGGGGGCTTTCAGGAGCCGAGCCCTGACCGTTTCCTCTCCTTGCCCAGCTCTGATGGAGTCCCTCAACCAGAAGCCCCAGCCCACGGACACGGCCCAGGCCCAGGCCCCCCACAGGAAAGTCAGTGAGGCGGATGCTCCCTCTGCCAACGGGGAGGCCGGCGGAGGAGAGTGCACCAAAGGCTACACTGCAGAACAGGTCACCGCCGTCAAAAGGTAGGGAGCCGGGAGGGGCAGCCCATCTGTCACTGCCTGCATGCGTCTGGACTTGGGGGCCCACCACGGCAGACAGAAGAGGTCCAAGCGGTCTGGGTTCCCATGCGCATGCTTTGTTTCCCATAAGACTCTGGGGTGCAGTGTCAGATACGAGGACATCCGGAGGCCTGCTGGCTGCTCTGCCTCCAGACACGGTGCTGTGTGTCAGCCGGAGATGGAGCCTTCGTCCTGCCACACCCCCCCCAACAAAGACCCTTTCAGTCCAGAGCCAGGGTGGGTGGGTGGGGGAGGAGCAGAGCTCTCCTGAAGTTGTGGGGGGGCCTGAGGGAACAGCAAGTCGCAGACCCAGCTTCCTCAGGGTAATCCTCACTGCCCGCGGCTTCCAGAGAGGGCGCCACCAGCATGCCCCAGGCCTCTGGCTGTCCTGCGCCCAATGGCTGGGGCCCCGCTGTGTTCCTCTCCTCTGCGCCAAGGCAATAGGAACTGACGAGAGGGGGCTTAGGGAGCCCTGGGAAAGGCCCAGGAGGTGGAAATGAGGCTTGCCCGGAGCCTCTTCAGAGTCCTGGGGTTGGGCAGTTCAGTGCCTGCCATTTCTGGCCTCTGTTACCCTTAAGCTGGATGTCAGATGGCCTGGGGAGAGAAAGAGGGAGCCCGTGGGTCCCAGTCCCCCTTGAGACACTGGCACTCTGTCTCAGATGTCATCCAGGAGGGCACTGTGGGCAGCGGCAGGAGTCATGTGAAACAGCAGCTGCCTTCTGAGACCCTGAAGGTGTCCTTGATGTTCCCCTGGGGCTCTGCACCGTAGTGGT
Organism: Echinops telfairi; assembly: GCF_000313985.2. Lineage (NCBI taxonomy): Eukaryota > Metazoa > Chordata > Mammalia > Afrosoricida > Tenrecidae > Echinops > Echinops telfairi. The sequence continues at coordinate 64,536,323 of NW_022103968.1, read as the reverse complement.
AGGACCCCCCAGGTCAGACAGCAATGCCCTGCAGCCCCTCACGGCCACTCAGCGTGTGTGCCCTGTGCTGTCCTTACCCTCGTTGCCTGTGACAGGCCTCTGGGCCCCGGTGAAGGACCCCCTCCCGCTCCTCCCCTGTCCAGGGTGAAGCAGTGTAAAGACTACTACGAGATCCTGGGGGTGACCAGAGAGGCTTCGGATGAAGACCTGAAAAAGGCCTACCGCAAACTGGCCCTCAAATTCCACCCAGACAAGAACCACGCGCCCGGGGCCACAGAGGCTTTCAAAGGTGAGTCACTCCAGGGCTCTGTCTTGTCTTTGGGCCAAGACGGCTTCCTCAGGAAGTGGGGAGCAGAAGGAAGTGGTCCCAGGGGTGCAGAAATTCCCCGGGCAGGCTCTGTGTGAGCTCAGACTGTCCCTCCTCGATGGGCTGTCCCCACCGCTGAGCAGTAACGACCAGAATCAGCCCCTGCTTCGCCTGTTTGCAGCCTGTGCTGAGGGTAGCCCCAGGGCAGGCCCTGCGGCCAGGTTGCCTCCCAACCAGCTTCTCCCCTGCCCTCCTCCCCACGTAACCTGAGCGCACACACGTGCTCAGCCAGTTGAGGCTGCAGGAGGAGCGTGGCAGCCCTGGTCTTGGGCCTGACGGTTCTGGGGTGGCTGGACTCAGCAAGGCTTTCCACGAAGGTGTGGCCTCGCTGCCCAGCTAGAAGCCAGCCTCTCCCCAGGCCCTTCTCCCTTTGCTCACCCTCCTGTGTTCCCCTGGGGCCTTGAAGGGAGAGCAGCCCCCACCTGGCTGAGCAGTGTACTGTGCAGGACAGGCTCAGGGCCACAGGCCCGTGGGGCTAGTCTGAGGCAGGGGCTACTGCCTGGTGTGTGGTCTCCAAGGGCCCTTCCCCAAGAGCTCCATTCTGGGTGCCTGGTAGCCAGCCCTGAGGGAGAGGGGGATGGGAGAGGGAAGGTAGCCACAGCGACGCTTCTTTCCCCAGCCCTGGCCCCGCCTGCAGTCTGCCCTTGTGCTGGCAGGCTTTGAGAGGGCAGGTGTGGCCTTCGGGACTTGTCCAGATGGGAGAAGGCAGTGGTTCTGTGCAAGGCCATAGTTCCAATCCACCTGAGATGGTGGGCAACTGGGGTGGGGGGGTGGCGGGGAGGACCAGAAGACTGAGGAGGAGCCAGAGGTGAGGTCAGTAGTGCACACTGGTGGACAGGCCCCTGTCAAGCAGAGGGGTACCAGCTGGGCCTGGACACATGACCAACCGTGGAGAGGCCGTGACTAGTAGCTAGAGGTGCGGCTGCCAGGGTGAGAACCAGGATGTTCTCTGGTTTCCATGAACCTCTGTCTCTGCCCTGTGTCACCTGATTGGTTGCCCCCAGCCCCATGGGCATCTCAGAGGAGAGGAGAGAAACAGGGCTGCGGTGGTTTCTTGCCTTCGTCAGAGGGCTGGGATTCCTGGCCTCAGCAAATGGAGAAGGCTGGCTCTCGGGAGTACTTGAGCTGCGCCATCAGAGGGGCCTCCACGCAGAAGAGGCTTGACCAGCCCAAGGAGCCGTGGTGCTGGCGTCCCCCGATGGGGCCGCCTGCCTCACAGAGGGGTCTTTCTGCATTCCCCCGCCCCGTACCCGCCTGACCACCAAGGCAGCTAGCTTCCCACTGGTCCCAGCATCCTGCTTCCTACATCACTGAGTACTCAGATCAAGTGCCCGCCCGTTCTGGGAGCAGCCCTGGCAGCCTCAGGCCTAAAGGAACGCCTCCTTTCCAGCCATTGGCACAGCTTATGCGGTCCTTAGCAACCCCGAGAAAAAGAAGCAATATGACCAGTTTGGTGATGACAAAACCCAGGCGGCACGGCACGGCCATGGGCACGGGGACTTCCATCGCACCTTTGAGGCCGACATCTCTCCTGAAGACCTGTTCAACATGTTCTTTGGCGGTGGCTTCCCCTCTAGTAAGTGCCCCCACACTCCCCACTGGGTGATGGAGGGCAGCAGGGGGTGGGGGTGGGGGTTGGCGGCAGACACCTGTCTCTCCCTTCCCAGCTCCTGATTTAGGCTCTCTGACCCCCAGGTAACGTCCATGTCTACAGCAACGGCCGCATGCGCTACACCTACCAGCAAAGGCAGGAGCGCAGGGAGAACCAGGGTGACGTGAGTGAGGAGGAGGTTTGTGGGAGGGAGTGACGCGCCACGCTGGCAGCCCTGGGACCAGCAGTGCCCTCTGGCCCTCAGCTAAGGAGCTATCTGGCCGCCTTGCCCTTCTGCTGAGGGACACCAGAGGGCGCCACACTCCACGTGTCTGAGCGAGTGGGAGCTTGCTGGCTCCTTGGGGACCTGCAGACAGTCCCGTTCATAGGGCCAGAGTGACGTTTTCCAACCAACAGGTGGACCTACAGCAATGGAAAGTGAACGTCATGAGAGATCTGCAGAGGACGGCAGCTAGGGACTAATTCTCGTGCTTTCCAGCACGCGTCAAAAGCGTGTACGAAAGCACTAACAGGCCAGGGCTTCACACGCACGCCTCTGCGTACCTCACACCGACACCAGGCAGCCGGCCGAATGGCCATGCTAGGCACTGTAGTAGGACACTGACAGGCAGGCAGACAGGCTCCAGCAATGTGGCCTTCTGTGTTTGTTTTTTCATTTGTAAATGCTAACTACAGAAAATATTTTCTTTAATCCCAAATTCCCACACAGTGAATACATGTGTGCATTTTAATTCCTAGTATTCTCCTTGGACATTTAAAAACATCATGTATTCTCACGGCTCAGAATGCAACCCTGTCCCTTAGAGGCAGCCCCTGTTTCCCCTCAGTCACTGTGTGTGGGTGCCCCTTCCTTCCTTCAGGGAACGCGGGCTGCCTCTGTGTTTCTTTCCTGAGAAGCTGGCAGGTGGAGGAGCTTCTGTGGTCACGGGATCGGCTTGGGGTGGGAGAATGTGGTGGTGGTACAGTACTGGGGGAGCTGGTGGCAGTCTGGCCAGGGCTCGGTCCGGCTGGGTGATGGTTGGCTCTTCCCTCCAGGGCGGCCTAGGGGTGTTTGTCCAACTGATGCCCATCCTCATCCTGATCCTCGTGTCAGCTCTCAGCCAGCTCATGGTCTCCAGTCCCCCCTACAGTCTGAGCCTGCGGCCGTGAGTACCCACAGCGGAGGGTAGGCTGGGCGGTGGGTAGACAGGAGCCCGTGGGAGGGGCCTCGCCACAAATCCTGATCCGGCAGGCTTGTGATTTGAACGCAGGAAGCATGCTTTCCCAGCTGAGTGGAGGAGTCTGAATCTTTTGGGATTGTCATCCCCTAGGAAAATGCAGGAAACACTGCGGGCCCTTTCCCTAGAGCAGTGCGCACATACACTCCTTGGCTTCCCCATACCCCAGCCCCCAGATCCTGAGAGAAGACTGGCTTGGAAGTCCCTGTCCGAGACTACAACATAGGCCCTGGCTGTGTGATTCTGGACAAGTGACTTAGCTTCTCGGGGCCTTGGTTTCTTTGTCTCTCAAACACGAATAATAGCTACGACTTGGCTTGTGAAAATTAATGACAAGTCATGCATGAAATACCTGGCTCTTGAGAAAACGGAAGGTTTGTTGTGGGAACACATGCTCTCGACTCAGTAGTGAACTCAGGCAAGTGATCTGCCGATTTAGGACTCCCATGTGGACCCCTCCCTGATATCCAGCACCTGCTTGGCTCCTCTCTGTAGGAGCCTCTTGTGTGATCTCTGGGGTGATGGCAGGGTTTGGGGAGTTTGGGTTTGGCAGGATCACTCTCAGCCACCAGGGGGCAGGATTGGTCCATTAGCCCCACCCCACCCTCTACTGGCTGCTGGTCACCGGACACCAGCCCTTTTTTCTGCAGCTGCACAGGGGAGAGGAACGGAGAGCGAGGAGGCAGTGATAGTTTCTTTGGGGTGAGCAGAGTGTCTTGGTGCTGAGGCTCAGTGCCTGCCACCAGCACTGGACAGTAAAAGCCAAGTTCTGGGAGCATACAACTTCTAAAGACCTTCCTTGTCCTTTTGTTCCGAAGGCCCTGGAAGTCTGCATGGGCAGGCAGCCTCGGCAGCTGTTGGCTTAGGGGACAAATGAGTTCATATGACACAGCTGGTCAGATGTAGAACCAAACATGCTCCCGAGTCGTTGTCCCCCCTCTGCCCCCCGATTCCCAGCCTGAGCCCCCTGGGTCAGCGGTCTGGGTTACAGAGAGCCAGAGAGAAGGGTTGCCATTGTCTCAGCCGACTAGAGGAGAGACCCTTGAGCTTTTCTGCAGACCCTCACCCTAGGCCCTGGGTGTGTTCCTGCTCTAAACGAGGTGGGATGTACTGCTGTGTGGCCTGGGCCCACTGTATGCCTGCTCTACTCCTGGCCAGGTCGGTGGGTCACGTCCATCGGCGAGTCACTGACCACCTGAGCGTCGTCTACTACGTGGCTGACACTTTCTCCAAAGAGTACACGGGCTCCAGCCTCAAAACTGTTGAACGGAACGTGGAGGATGATTATATCGCCAACCTCCGCAACAACTGTTGGAAGGAGAAGCAGCAGAGTGAGTGGGGTGGCGAGGAGGAGGAGGGCCTGCAGAGCGGGGGCAGGGGGCTTGCGCAGACGGTGGTGGGCCCAGGATCCGCTCGTGCACTTCCCCGGAGCCCCGTCTCCCAGGTCCACACAGATTGCCCTCGTTTGGGCTGCCTGAGGTGAGTGAGGCTGTGCAGACTGCCTGGAGCTGGTCCCCTGGGCATCCGGGATCGAGCTCACACTGACACGCAGGCTTAATTGGCCCAGCCTCTCCTTGTTAGAAAAAACAATTCCTTAACACTCATTTACCTACCCACCCAGGAATGACAAACTTTTCTACTAAAGCTTATACTACAGATAAAGTGCAGGTAACTGTTTTGCAGTCTCCCTGGATTGGCCCAGCACGCCCCAGGGGGCGATATCACCCACTTTGGAAGACACTGGTCTTTGCCCTCCAGGGTCTTCCTTTATGGGAGACCAGCTTTGCCTAGGCTCCTGGGCCTGGGCCCGCTTTTCCCCACTGCCTTCCCAGCAGCCTGTCTGACCCTGCCTCCGTCATTGCTTTGCAGAGGAAGGCTTGCTGTACCGGGCCCGATACTTCGGCGACACAGATATGTACCACAAAGCACAGAAGATGGGCACCCCGAGCTGTAGCCGCCTGTCAGAGGTGCAGGCCTCCCTGCATGGATAGTCCTGGCCAGCCACACCACCACGGGCCAAGTAGGAGTCCGGGCCTCCTCTGCCCTGCAGCGCCCGGCAGCTCGGTGGGGGTGGGGATGGGGGTGGGGAAGTGTTGAGGAAGCCTGGTGATCATGGCACAGACTCTCCTTGCCCCGAGTCTGACCCCAGTCTCAGAGATGGGCAACTCCAGGCCTACTTGGAAATTGTTCAGCCTTCTGGTGGTCCCCAAGCCCGCCCACCCTCCTCCCTGACTGAGGCTGCAGGTGCCAAGGAGCCAGGCAGAAGGAGGGGTCCATGGCTGTGGCTGAGACCTCAGGGTTCCTCTCTGTCCCTCACGTCATCAGTGGCTGTGCCCTGCTGTTGAAGCCACCAAATATTACTGAACCCAAGATAGTGCCCACACCTGGGAGAACCATGGGGTAGCAGCTGGGCAAGAGCCTTCCACTTCCTCCATCCGCCCAGGCAGTGGGAACTAGGCAGGGTGGGAACCAACCATGCTGAGGCACTGCGCCCGCCAGCTTCCCCTCTGGTGGCGCTGGAGCACTGCATGCCCGCAGCACCTGGCAGCCTGGAAGCCACAGGCGTCCGCCCCCACCCAAGCATTTTGCCTGTGGTCTGAGGAAGGGAACAGAAGGTTACAAGTTCACAGTTGATGCCAAGCTGCTCAGTTCATTGGGGAGAGAAAAAAAACTAAAGTTTCTGGTAGCCTGGTAACAACCTCCTCCCCACTCCACGTGGGTGGTGGGCTTGGTTCCCAGTGTTTGCCAGAGGGGTCAACCGGGACCAAGGCCAGAGGAGTGTGGGCAGAGTCCAGAAGTTTCTTCTCCTTCCTGGGACCCTGCCCATCTCCTGCCTGAGCCCTCTGGGCGCAGCTTCACCCCAGACTCCATGCTGGGGGCCATATGTTGGCACTCCAGGAGGAGGGCTGGGGCGGGCAGGGCGGGAGCAGTTCTGCCCGTGTGAGCTGAAACAGGGCCCTGCAACTGTTGGCTAACCGTCTCCCTCTCCTCCCCAGACTATGAAATCCCTGGAGAATGTTTGGTGACATGCACTGAGCCAAGGTGATACACTGTATATTTAAGGAAAAACGTAAAAAGAAAAAGAATTAAAGTGGAATCGGAGGCCGAACACCGCACACCTGCCCCTCTCTCGTCCAGTAACTGCAGGCTGCTTTTAGGACAGCCAGGAAGGCCTACCAAGGCTGCAGCCCTCCCTCCCAAGGCTGGCAGGGCCCCAGCTCCATGCTCTCCTAGGACACAGAAACCATGGCAACAGAAAGTAGAATGTAAAACTTGGCGGCAATTGTCATTGGAGGGAAGGGCTGGACTGGGCTGGGCTGGGGGAAGGGGTGCCCGCTGTCTGCCTTCCCCCTCCCAGGAGTCCCTGTCACCTCTGGTAGAAGCCAGCCTGAGGTGGCGTTGGCCAAGATAGAGACGAGGAAGGGACCTTTGCTGAGAATGTAATTTATAGATGCATGTGTATGTATATATATATCTATTTATATGTAAATACACATATATAAAAAGATATATATATGTATAGTCTACTTTTAAAACTGCAGGGATTTGCTTGTTTAGTAGATTGCTTTCCTGTTGTGAAAGTGAGGCCTCTTTGGGAAAGGCAGCTTGGTCCTTCAAAGCCTCCTTTAGCCATAGGGGAGAGCGCAGGAGAAGTCTGGGCACACACGACGGCTCCCTAGCCCTGGCAGGCCTGCTCTCCGAGGCAGCAGTAATCATGACAGTGTAAATTAAGCAGAAGCCTGGAAGGCAGCAGTGCAGGCAGCCAGTGGGTCAGAGTTGGGTCCTGGTAGAGGCCGCAGGAAGGGCCTGCCTGGGCTGAGACCACCGGCCTCCGCCTGCCTCTCCCCTTGGACAAGCTCAGGTAGGCTCTTTGCCTGGTTCCCAAGAGCCCGGCCAGCCTGTCAGCAGAGCACAGGAGGCTTGGGAGAGGGAGACCAGGTTCTGCCCGGCAATATCCTCTCCCCCGCCCCCCTCAGTCCTCGGTGGGTTTTGCCTTACAGGTACTCCAGGCACAGAGTCATGGGACCACTGGTTTGTCCCACTCTGTACCAAGGGCCCCAGAGGGCATCCTCCCGAGACCCTGGGCCTTGGCCCTCCTCCTTCCTGAAGAAAGGCAGTGCCTGGGGTACCCAGGGGGTCTTTGCCCCCACGGATCTGGTGTCCTGCACCTCTCTTGCCCTTTGGACAAAGGCTGTACTTGGATCAGAATGGTTTTCTTAATCTTGCCTTCAAATAAGGATTTTTCTCAAAACAGCAGTTGCTGCCAGGGGAAGTGGGAGCCATTTTGTGTTTCCCCACCATCGATACGGGGCCTTTTGAAGTTAACGTTATCCCAACTTCGCCCGGCAGGTGGAATGCCACTGAGCCTGCCGTCTTCTAAAGCCTTACTCGCGAGCTGCCAGCCGGGAGGGGACAGCCGTCCCCTCTCAGTTCTCTAGGCTGTTTTCCCCCCTTTACCTCCCCCAGTAAATGAGGGTTCTTGATGGGAAAGGAAGCTGGGGAGGAAATGTCAAGTCGGTATTTTCTAAACAAGGTCCTGCCCTGTGCTGCAGCAGCCACCCTGGCCCTGTGAGCAGATAAGAACTGGACAGGGGCTCGAGTGTCACCCACGGAGGCCTTGGCGCTCTGCCCCCGGCCCGACCGTCCAGTCTGGGTCAGCGTCCCGAGACGGGCTGAGCCACGTGCAATAAGAACATAGATCCCACCGGATCCCCTGAAAAGCTGTAATTCTTGAATTAGAATTCTACAATTGTACATCTATAAATACATGTTTATTATGTGACTGGCCGTGGTGGGTCTGCGTGGAGCAGGGGGGCCTGGAGTGGGGGTGCACGAGCACCTGCTGCTGGGCCAGAGGAGGTTTGGGTGACAAGTCACTGGCCTCTGGTGTTCTTCCAGGGCTGGCTTCCTCCAGGCAGAGGGGACAGGGATTCCTGACCACCACTGCCAGCCTCTGCTTGCCCTGCCCCTCCCCCTCCATCGGAGCTTGGCTGTAAGGTGATGCAGAACCCCACCCCACAGGGTGCAGGTGGGGACTCACAGGGGAGATGTTTCTTTTCCTCCCCTGCCCCAGGTCGGAGAAGGTAACATGGTAGCAGCCCGAGCAAGCAGGGCTTCCTTGAACGGATGGGCAGATCTGCCTGCCGCCCAGAGACAGCCCGGCAGCCCTGACTGGCTGGCCGAGGCCCCTCCTGCCGGCGCGCCAGCCAAAGACAGGCGGGCTGCCCAGTGGTGCCACCGCAGCCTGGGAGCTCATTGGCTGCCCTGTCCCCAGTCACCTCAGCCTGCCCTGGTCCAGCTAGGGGGCGGGGCAGCAAGCTGACACTTGTTAGCTGCAGTTAGTTGGCATAGGCATTACCGGCCAACCCCTATCACCGCACCCTGCCCTCTGCACAAGAGGGGGAGCCCGGAGGCGTGGGACAGACTGCAGCAAAAGAGACTTCAACTAGTACTGCCACTCGCCTACCCACGCTGCCAGAGGGCGACCTGCCAGCCTAGCTCCCCACATGCTGCTGCTGGGCCTGTAGAGGACCCGCTTCACTGGACAAAGAACATCCCATGTGCTCGGAGCACGCGCGCGCACAGGCCCTGCAGCCACCTGGCTGGTAAATAAACTGTTGGCACAGCGACTGTTCTGGAGCAAGTCAGGATCCCTATGAGACTGTGTGTCACGTGACTGCAACGATGGAGAAGCAGCCCATTTCCCAGACCAGGAAACCGGCTTAAAGCAAGCAGTATTCGAGGGTCTCGAAGAAGCAAGTCACTGTGAACCTTGCTGAATGTCTGCAGGTTACGTGTGAAGCCTGCAAGGAGGATTAGGAAAAGGTGACCCAGGATCCCTGGGCTCCAGGAGTTCACAGCCCACTGGGGGCGCACGGGTGGGAGACCTGGGCCTGCGGCTAGAAAAGGAAGGAGGTCACATCAGAAAGATGGCGCTAGTGTGGGGGCTGCTTGTTCTAACGGCTGGTTGAAGCAGGTACCCTCCCAGCCAGCATCCACCTGCAGGCAGCAGGGCAGCCGTTGGCTTGTTGGCGTCTGTGGGTCCTTAAGGCCAGCTGTCCAGGCTGGACTCCTTGCTTGGCCCTTACTTGCTGGCTGACCGTGGGCATGCCTCAACCTCCTGCCTCAGTAGCCTCCCCTGCACAATGGAAGTAACAGGGCACCCGGGGAGGAGAGGTGCTGTCACAGAAGCACTGTCCTGGTACATTGTGTAAACACAAACCAAAGCGCCATCGAGTCCATGCCAGCTCACAGCGTTGGTTGGCCCTATAGGACAGGGTAGACCTGCCTCTGCGTTTTCCCGGACTGTTTACAGGAGTAGAAAGCCCTTGTCTTTCTCCCTGAGAGTGGCTGGTGGCTTCGAACTGCTGACATTTCAGAAGGCAGCGTGACCACCATCCCACCAGGGCACCCTAGACAGATGAACTCAGAGCCCTGGCTATATGTCACTTCCTTGTCTAGCCACTAGAACCACAAAGGTGACTGGGGTGCTCTGGAGGGACGGGAGAGGCCGGCGGGGCCCCAGCGGGAGGGGGGCAAGTGAAGGCCAGGCCCCAGAACTTGCAGTCAGGCCTGCCTTGAGCTCAGGTCTCCGCTTCCCAGGCTTGGACCTGCCTTCGGGAGGCTGTGGGAACAGACGACCTGCTGGACAAGCTGAGCCACACGGTCGCCTGGGAGAGGAAGGGGTGGGCACTGCTCCAGAGAAGTACCGAAGCCCCAGACTGATGAGAGACTTAAAGGGTGCCCACCTTCAGGGCCAGACCCGAGGTTCCAGGACCTGCTTGGGACGGAGAACCACCACTCTAGGACCTGGAGGCCAGGCGGGGTGGGGGGGATGGGAGGGCGCCCAGAGTTCAGTTGGAAAAAAGCCCAGGGGAGGGTGGCACCGCCTCCCTAGGGGAGGGTGTCCGCCTGGTTTTCTAGGAGGCCAGGCTGGTGAGGGCAGGAGGGTCAGGGCTTCAGGACCTCTGGTGGCAGTTCCTCTTGGTGCTTTCCACCCCCTGCCCAATTGTTCCTTTTCTCTGGGAGGAGCTGGGGCAAGTGGAGGCCTGGGGACAGATGTGGGGCTCACCCCTTCAAGCTGTCAGGGAGCCACCCCAAGTGTTCACTTGAGTCCGCCACTGCCCTAGTGGACCCTTGCCTGGTTCTGGTGGCTGCCTGGGCTCTCACACGCTGACCTGGCTCCCAGGGACCTCCTCTCAGAGCCCAGTCTTTGGCAGCCCCCCGCTGTGTTGGCATTCTGGGAGTATTTGTGCAGGTGTCTCCTGCCTGCACGGTGCTGAGAGCAGCAGTCCCAGGCCTGGAACCATGGGGCCTGAGCACTGCCGAAGGGAGGGAGGGCCCCCAGCCCTGAGTGGAGCCACCTCCTGAGAACCTCTCGTGGCTGTCCTCTGGGACTCCTCCCCCTCACCCGCACCGGCCCAGGGTCACCGTGGGGCAGCTATGCAGGTCTCCACCACATGCACAGCCAGGGACCCTTCTCCTGTGGAACTGAGCAGGGTCTGGGGACCTTCTAGGGAAAGCACCCCGGGGCGGCGCCTCCTGAGTGAGGACAGGTTCCAAGGGTGCTCCTCCTCTGGGACCCTCTACAGCGGGGCCACTGCCCCCACTCCCAGGAGAGGCAGAAGACCCAGTCCAATCCCTGGCCACAGGCCTAGGTCACTTCTGGCAGGCCGCCAGCAAGCTGCCAAACACCAACCCCATATGCGCTGCCCACCGGGAGGGAGGCCCAGGTGGAGCAGGGCTTATTCCAGCTGCCTTGTGGGTGGCTAAGGACCTCTTTCCCCGGGCCCCAGAGTCTAACCAAAAGTGATGCTAACACAAGGAAGTACTTTTATGTAAAACTAAAAATGATCATTATCATCACCCCACAGACCTCTCTGGCCTGGTTTTTGACGCCAGCCTCCAGCAACCGCTGAATGGATCAAGCTGCTGCCCAGGGGACTCGGGCAGCCTGGTACAAACAGACCAATCTAGAGACTGGTCCCTCCAGACCGGACCCATCCTCACCCCAGTTCTGCTTTCAGAACGCCAAACCGAGCATCCTGGGGTTCACAGGGCGGGGTGGAGTCGGGCTCAGGGGATTGTGTTTGCATGACCCACATCTGCTCATATGATGAGCTCTGGAGCCGGCGGGGGCCGTCACTGTAACACAATTCGAGGAACTGTTGTTGACTTGGCTGAGGGCAGCTGGGAGGGCGCCGGGAGGGGGGGCAGGGGCCCTGCCCAGCCTGTGCCTGTTATGTGAGAACCAGTGGGGACTGCATGTCCCTCCCAGGCGGGGCGCTACTGAAGTCAGCCAGTGAGGACACAGGGCCCCCTGCAGGCCCTTGGACAACCCCAACCCCCCACACCCACCCCAGTCAGTTGCCTGGCCTCTGGCATCTGCCCAGACTTGTTTGTGCAGTGCTGGCTTCTGAGGACCCGGCCCCCCCCACTTGCCACCGCCCTCCTCCACTGTGCCCCTTGGTCGTGGCGTGCCCCTTGCTGACTGAAACCCGAAGGGCTGGGTGGAGAAGGACCTGCTTCCTTGGTCAACTGGGAAGAAGGACCATGCCAGGTCCCCAGGACAAGGAGGGGACAGTTTCCCTCCTCCCTTCCTCCCTCATCGGCGTCTTGCCTCCTTTTCCCATGTCCTGTCTGCAGGGCCAGCAGGAGAGGATAAGCGAGGGAGAGTGGAGTCTGGGCCGGTGCCCAGGAACTGTTCCTGCTGAGTTCTGGCGGATGTCCAAGCTGCCCACGACCCCCAAGACCCTTTCCTCTTTTGTCAAATTCTAATTGAATACCTGCCCCGCAGGCTGTTGGGGCAGGGTGTCGGGTGGGGTGTTGGGGGCAAGTAGTCTGTGAGCTGAAGCATTTAAAAGCCCTTTGCCCTGAAGTGCCTCGTGGAGGTTAACACGGTGGTGGCTGAGTCCGCACATGTCTCCTGGGGCCCACAGAACTGTGAGGAGGGAGGAGGAAGACAGACGGGGCTGCAGAGACCAGGAGTTAGACGCAGCAGTTCTCAACCTGTGGGTCTCGACCCCTTTGGGGGTGGAACGACCCTTTCGCAGGGATCTTCCCGATTCATAACAGTAGCAAAATGACAGTGATGAAGTAGCTACGAAAATAATGTTATGGTGGGAGGGTTACCACCACATGAACTGTATGGAAGGGTCGCGGCATTAGGATGGTTGAGAACCACTGGGTGAGAGGATCCGATGGCAGCGCTGGGTAGAAGGCACCGGGAGCTGCTGGACTTGGGAGCTCAGATCCCTGGGCTCCCTGGGGAGAGGAAAGGCCAGCATGCCGCCCTGCCAAAGGCAAGTAGTAAAGTTAGGCAGGGGAGGCCCAGTGAGAAGCAGCTGGCTCTCAGACTGTGTCCCTGGACCCCTGAGGTCATCATGGGCTAGGACCCCTTATTGGGCTGCTAATCACAAGGTCAGCAGTTCGAACCTACTGGCCGCGTTCCACAGGTAAAAGATGCAGCTTCCAGTTGTCATGAAGTTGGAGGGACAGATCTACTCTGCCCTCTAGGGTCGCTGAGACTCAGACTGAGTTTGGGGAGCTCTCGACCCTCAGGGGCACTGAAGCTCCAGTCCTGCTCCTGTTTTTGACAGCCTTCTGTGACCGCTTTTGAATAGTTCAGTGAAGACCTCGATTGGAGAAGGGGCTACCACTAAAATAAAAGCTTATAAGCCTGAGATATAACTGTACCACGATGTTCCTGGTCAGGAAACACGCTGAGAAAAGGGAAGTGGTTTGCCCAAGGTCCCCCGGCTCAGTTGTCACAGCTGCTGCCTGGGCTGCTGACCCTGCTCTGTGGGAAAAGAGCCAGAGCCAAAGGCGGGCAGCCCACGTAGGCCGGAGCCCAAGGCCCTGCTCTCCGGAGGGTGGGGGCCTCAGGGCCAGGAGCCATCGTGGTTCCAGGATGACAGCCCCAGATCCTGCTCTGGGCTGGGTTGAAGTCAGACTTCTCTGCCCCCTTCCCTGACTGCTCAAAAGCTCTATGGGTTCTCAGCCCTGGCCAGGGCTCAGCACTAGCCCAGCTAAACTGGGAAGCCACCTGATCACTAGCCCGGCATCGCCTCTGACTCCTCCCCACAGCACAACCTCTCAGGCAGACAAGACAGGTACCCTCTTCCCTTTCGGCAGCAGGGGACTCGGAGGCACCCAGAAGCAAGAAGGCGGGCACCAAGCATGCCTGGTACGAACCCTGTGCTCCCATTACTATTCCCCAATATTCTTGGATGCCTTCCCAACACGCCTGCGCCTCAGCCCCTCCCCCAACCGGAGCCTCTGTGTACCCTTCCACCTCAGCCTGCACCCCCGTGCCTCCACATTGCAGGGTTCTCACCAGTCGCTCAGACCCAGTGCTTCAAAGAGGGAAAGGACCAGGGACTGGCCCCCCGGAGCCTGACCAGGGGAGGAAACCCTACTTTCCCCACCCTCTCTCTAGGGTGCCGTCTGCTGGTCAGAGCCACGATGCCAACCACGGTGACTGCCCACAGCCCCAGAAGACCCGCAGTCCTTGACAAGCCAGGCCACCAGTCACCCTCCTGCACACACGGATTCCAGAGTCCTGGCACCTCCCCTCCCCCCACTGAACCGGACCTGTCTTCCCGTGGTCCCAGGGGAAGTTCACGGAGGGCCCATGGCCAGTGTCCTCATCCTGTGCGGCCCCCTGGCCGAGCTGGCCACGCTGTGCTCCGAGGCCCAGGGGAGGTATGGAGGGGCGCAGTTGGGCCACACTACTGGATGTCCTCCTCCTGCCGGACAAAGGCTGGGTGGGTCCTGCTGAGGGGCGAGCCACTTGAGGGGGATCTAGGTAGAATGACCAGGACTGGAGTCAGACAGGGCCTCTGGGCCCCACTGAGAGGCTGCCTCTACCTGTCTGGGTTTGACGTGAGTCATTTCCTCCCTCAGTGGGAGGCTAGGAGGGAGGGTTGCCCTCTAAAAATAGCAAGGCCCAGCTGGGTGGAAGGTGCACAAAGAGCCTCTCCTTGGGCAAGGGAGGAGCCGGCTTCTCCTCAGAACGGATGCCCTCTGCGTCCCCACCCAGACCCCTGCATTAGGCCAAAGGTGGGGAAAGCCACGAGACCCCCCAAAGTAGCATGGGCTACTTGCAGAAGGCTTCTCAAAGGCCTGGGCACAGGGCAACCTTGGGAACAATGGGAGCCAAAAGAGCAGAGAGTCCTGGAGCTGGCAGTGCCAGGGAGGGGTGAGGGAGTGTGGGATGGCAGGGACAGCAGGGAACACTCCCCACCTCATGTCCAGGGCACCATGTACAGTTTGGTCCTCCCCACCCCCGCACACACAGGCACCAAGACCAAGACCCGGACACAACACTCCTGCTCTGCCCCGCTGTGTGAGTCAGTTCCCCCCACCCAGTGGGCCTCCTATACTGAGGCCCTACTGTGTGCTGGGGGGGGACAAGAAAGCAACCCCGCACTTCTCCCTGCCTTTGGGGACTTGAGGAACCTTGACACGACGCAGGCAGGAAAGGGCAGGGGAACACCCAGGGCAGCAGAAACTGTAAGGAGGCCATGTGTGTGTGTCAACGTGAGTCAGGATGACCTGGGTTCAAATCCATGCCCTGCCACCATGTAGCCATGTGACTTGAGATGGATTATTTGGCCTCTCTCTCCCTGCCTCACTCGTATATTGGACACCATAAGGTCTTCATCACATACCGTATACACTAACGTATATAAGGTCCCCAAGCAAATAGAGCCCTTTCTACCAAAAACAACACAGACAAATAAACAACACCCCGAATATTTCCAGTGAGGTTTCGTCTTATGGTCCCGAAGGGCACGGGCTGGCATGCTACGGCAAAGCCAAGGACTGGAGTCCTTGTTCTCCGCTGGCACTTCATGTTTCTTTCCTCTCCACAGCACCCTGACCAAGGAGCCATCACCCAGCTGTCTGCTTCCCCCAGGGCTCCCCACGCCCTCCCTGAGCCAGCCCACCCCCACTTGCTGTGAAGCCTGAGCTTTGAGACCCCAGACAGCTCTTTGCACTAGAAAAACCTCCTTCTGCCTCTCTGCTCTTCCCGGACTCACCCTCAGCCTGTCCCAGGAGCCTGGGGAGTGAGGCAGCCTCTTGTGCCCATTGTACAGATGCACAGACTCGGGTAGGAAGTGCGTCAAAAGCTGGCACTGGCAACAACCGGGCAGGGCGCAGACGTTACTGAGGGTCTAGAGAAAGTTCCCAGGGTGCCACCCAGTCAGCTAAGCAGTTTTTCATGCCGAAAGTGTCAAGAGAGTTGTGTTGAAAGAAAAAAATGAATGACTGTTGCAGGCCCTGAGTGCGGAGATGACGGGTGATGGAGGGCAGGGATAAGAGTAGGTTCCCCAGTCTTGCCCCAGAGCCCAGCCTGGCTTGTAGCTCAAACTTGCCCCTCTGTAAGGTTCTCCATGGCTTTCGTCCACTGCGTGTGTTCACTGCCCTCCTTAATCCTCCCAACACCCCAACCAGGTTACGATGTACCATCAACGTCTCCATTGGACAGATGAGTACCCGAGACTCAGAGGTTAATTCCAGGGCCTGACTTAGAACAAACTGTTCTCCCAAACCCAGCAGGACAGATGGGCCATGTGCAGGTAGGGTCCATGTGGAACTGCCCAGGTGTGTCTGTGGGTTGGTTTCAGGTCCTTTCATGCCTGTCAGTGCAGGGGTGTGTGTGTGTGTGTGTGTGTGTGTGTGTGTGTGTGTGTG
>NW_022103968.1:64516583-64520303 GCF_000313985.2 Echinops telfairi | reverse complement strand
GTGTGTGTGTGTGTGTGTGTGTGTGTGTGTGTGAAGGAACGGACCAGGACACGCTGGGCCCAGGGGGGATGGGCCCGGGAGCCGGGCTGCAGAGGGGATTCAGTCACACCTGCTCAGGCACGGTTGCCTCTGTTCCCACCGTGCATGGGCCGCAGGCCAGCTCAGTGCAGATGCCAGGGTCTGGAGCCGAAAGGGGGGATTAACTGCCTGTGGGCGGTGCCTGGCGGATCAGGGCCACTGCCTCCAAGCATCCCCAGACTGGCCCAGCTGCACGTTAGCTCTCCGGAATTGCCCCATCCTGCTTCGTCCGAGTTAGCAGCCTGCACGTTGCACACACAAGGCACGGCTGTGCCCGATGGGTGGGGCTCCTGGCCGGGGCCCCTTCCTTCTTCCCAGGCTGAATCTGACCACACTGAGTCCCCAGGGGCCCATTAACCCTGCAGTGGCTGGCCTTCGTCCCAGACACCTTTGATAGCTGCCCTTTGCTCCGTCTGGTCTGAATGGACAAATGGGGGAAATTGAGAGAAAAAAGCTCAGCTTGGCAGGAAACTCCTGGCGGCTTTGTTACTCGGGACTGTCAGCACACACTCCGTGTGTGTGTGTGTGTGTGTGTGTGTGTGTGTGTGTGTGTGTGTGTGTCTGGCCCCCTCAGGGCTAGCTATGAGTGCCCTCCAGCTCCTCTGACTTGGCACCAGGAGATGTGCCACAAAGTCTTGTTAAAATTGTATGTCTGCACCCCCCACCCCACCCTCTTGCAGGAAAACCTGCACAGGTGAAAGAAAGTCCTGATGCTGGAGCTGGAGGCTGCCCTGTGGGGTCCCCCTGGGTGGCCTTTTCTACAGGGCATCAGCAATAAGCTCACTGGCCTGGCCCGAAGGCTCCTAGTTGCAGGGCAGCTTTGAACCCCTGGCCAACAGAAAAAAAGGCTCTTCTCTTAGCAGGAGAGCTTTCCTCAGGCACATTCATGTGCACTTGGACTTCGTAGGGCAGTGTAGGAGAGCTGCTGTCCCTAGAGGGAACGACATGGCCAGCCCCCGTAACTACCGAAGCCAGGCCAAAGGCCTTCGCTTGGCATCTGAAGCCTTCTCAGGTTGACTCTGCACCCCCCGACCCCCACCCCTGCCTAGCCTCATCCCCAACCACACCCCTGTATTGTAGCCTTGGGAGGTCTCTGTCCCGCCCATACCCTACAACGCCTGCATGCGTGTGCACTTGCACACGCTGCCCCCTCGGCCCGGAACGCACTCAGGAACGCTTCCAAGAGTTAGCTCCTCCTCAGACAGACGAGCGCGCAGAGAGAAAGTTGTGGTTCAAAAGTCAGCATGATCCAGCCCTACTTTTTGAAGATAGTGGTACAATATAGATAATAGAACACGTGACAACGTGTACATGCTTAATCCAGTGACATTGCTTTCATAGCATTGTCCACCATCACCACTGTCCTTTCTCCAAACGATTCCACGGCTAACGAAAAACCAGTGCCTGCTAGGCTGAGGCCCCTCCCAGCCCACCCCTCTGATAACCCCTGGCCTCTCTCCGTTGGCCTATTTCATATAAGTGGGGTGACACAGAATCCCGTTTGCGGGGCTTATTTCCTTTGTGGCTGACTTATTTCACTCACGGGGTGGTCAGGCTTCCCTCGTGCTGCCCCACAAGCCAGGCTTCATGCCTCTGGATGGCTGAGTGTAGCCACTGTACGGATGGACCCATTTTGTTTTTCAATTTTAAAAGGAAAGGAAAAAAGAACCGTATGGATACGTCCGTCCTAAACCAAAAACCAAACTCACTGACCGGAGTCGAGGCGACGCCATAGGACAGGGCAGAACTGTCCCTGTGGGTCTCCGAGACGGGACCTCTTGACAGGAGTGGAGAGCCCCGTCTCCCTCCGGAGGAGCAGCGGGTAGCTACAGCCCAACGCAGAACCACGATGCCACCAGGGATCCTCGCCAAGTCCACACCCAAACCCAAGCTCACTGCCTTCAAGTCGCTGCTGACCGGTCGTAAGCCCTTGTGGGGGAGTGGAAAGCCCAGTCTTTCCCCCGTGGAACTGCTGCTGGTTTCGAACTGCCAACCGCGCAGATCGCTGCCTGGCTCATAACCACATCACCAGGGCCCCTCGCTAAGTCTGTGGGCATAAGAAAAAGACATGACGGTCTGCACCAAAGCAGCCCCCCTCTGCTGTGGCGTGACTCCCCATTTTTAGTCCCACACTTGTACTGATTACGGCTGTCCCTGGTTATGAAATGGTGTTGAAAACCTACGGCTTGATCGTGAGCGCTGAATTTGTCACCTGTCTGCTCCCTTTTGACCCGTTGAAACCAGCTCTGTCTGGTCGGCCTGATCCAACTCGCCGTCCTGGCCCCGTAGTTTTCACACTTTAAAACAAAACCAAGAGAAACGGTCTGTCTGCATCTTCCCTGGTCCTGCCTCTGTGTTCCAGGGGCAATTCTGAGCGTGCAGCCCAGAGCCTCTCCATGCATGTGTGATGGAGCCGCCACCCCGCAAGGCCACCCCGCAAGGCGTGGGGGCCCTGCCTCAGAGGACGTCAGCCCATCTCCGCCTGCCCGGTGACAGGGCTGCAGCTAGCCGTGGGCCATCAGCAGAGCCGAAATGTGACCGGAAGCCTGTCCTGGTGCAAAGCTGGGTTCCGCAGTTTACCTCCGGGTTTGGGGCACTCTGTCTGTCTCAGCTGAGGGAGGCGCAAGGGGCAGTTCTCACAGCCCCCAGGGGGTCTGGGCCTCAGTGAGAGGGTCAGACACAGTGTGGTGTGCACAAAAAGCCGCTGGCCCCCTTGCCTACCTCCTTGTCCATTGTGTCCACCATCTGCCCTCTCCCCCCAAAAAACTCCCACTGAGACCAAGACCAGCAAGACTCAGACCAACTGGGCCAAGGAAGAGGAAGGAAGAGCTGCCAGGCCTCAGGGCCAGCAGCCGTCTGCGTTTCTGTCCCCATGGGGGGGCTCTGAGGAGCCTGGGCAGGAAACAGAAGAGCGTGCAAACCTTCACCCTCACTTTAAGTGACCCCGCCCCACCTCTTCTTTTTGCCTCTGCCTGCCTCAGAACCGACTTGTCCATCTGGAGCACCACGGAGTGGGCCCTGCTCTCTGGACACAGTGTTCCAAAACCACAGCCGTCAACTGTGTGTCCTGAACCACTGTCTTTGCCTCTCTGGGCCTCGTCCTCCGCAGTGATCTTGTGAATGCATGTGGCCTGGTGGACGAGGCCCTGATCCATGGTAAGCAGCCAGGGATTGCTCGCTAGTATCTCCACGGCTGGGATAATAGCTTCCAAATACCTCGTGGGCTGTTGTGAAGATTCACTTAGGTAATGCTAGTGAAGCGCTTGACGCAACAGAGTGCTTGTGTACTTCTCTTCCGAGGGGTAATAGGATGAGAGTCCAGATCCTGGTTCTCAGAGCCTTTGGAAGATCCGTGTGCTGGCTGTACGTGCCTTCCTGGAGATGACGCGCCTGGTGCGTTTGAAGGCATTTCTGAGTTGCATGTTTATCAACCGCCTGCTCCCTCAAACCCACTGAAACCGGCTCTGTCTGGCCTGACTTTCCCAACACGCCGTCCTGGCAGCTGTCACGGGCCCAGAGCACTGGGCAAAGTGTCAGGTCTGCTGCAAAATACATTAGAACTTTCTTTGACCCCTGGCTCCCGTCCCACCCAGAAATACATTGGCTGCAACTCCCAGGGAGCTTGGAGCAGCATCTGCGGGC
>NW_022103968.1:64486942-64516483 GCF_000313985.2 Echinops telfairi | reverse complement strand
GCCCTGGCTGGCCTGCTTTTCTTTGCACAGTGTGCTAGTTCATGCTGTCCCTAGTTAGGAGACGGTTTTAAAGCCCAAGTCTTGATCTTGAGCCCTGGATTTACAAAGAAAGGAGAGAGGGGGAAAAAAGGCTCATTTCCTAAAACTCAGGGACTAAACAGGGCTACGCGTTCCTCTTTTCTGCCCCTGGTGCTGACGCTAGCAGACTTTCTGGGGGCCAGGCTAATCCTCAGTGGGGCTGCCATGGTGCGCACCTTCCAGGAAGAGCCGGTGCCAGTAGCACTAGTGGCAGCCAGAGCAGACTGGAAGTGGGACCTTGGCCAGCTTTGCAGCGGCGGTACTCAGTCTGGCTGTCCCGCCGGCCGGAACAAGTCTCTGGCCCCACCCTGCCCCGCTCCCCGGTCGGAGTCCTGCAGGGAGATTTCAGGAGTGGCTGGGACATTTGCGGCCAGTCTTAGCAGATGTTCCTGCAGGACCCCCTCGAAAGGCCATTGTCTCAGAACACAGTGGTTCTCATCCTGTGGGTCACGACCCCTTTGGAGGGTCAAACGACCCTTTCACAGGGGTGGCCCCATTCATAACAGTAGCAAAATTACCATTACGAAGTAGCAACGAAAATCATTTTATGGTTGGGGGGTCACCGCAACATGAGGAACTGCATTAAAGGGTCTCGGCATTAGCAAGGTTGAGAAGCGCTGTCTTAGAAGAAAAGGGATTCCATGGGTGCCCCACCCTGCGCACCCACGTGTGCGTCTAAAAGAACTTGCTGGTTAAAGGAAGCCCGGGAAAGACACACTTGGTGTGTTTCCAGTTGTCACTGGTTTCCATGTTAGGTTACATTTTTCTGAGCTCCAAAATTCCACACCGCTCAGGTAATATTGTCCAAACCCTCAATCCATTACATTCAGAGTTGTCGGATTTGGTTTTGTTTTGTTTTGTTTTGTTTTGTTTTTAATCAGGTCAAATTTGACGATGACCTGGATGGATATAAGACGACATTGTGAAACGAACACTACCTTTCTTAGCTGTGAGAATGGAAGTGTGATTTTGTGGGGCAGCCTCTCAAGCTCCCTGCCACCGGTCAGTGCTGACTCATAGGTTGTGGGTTTCCAAGACTGTCACTGTTTACCAGAATGGGAAACTAGTCTTTCTCCCTAGGAGCTACTAGTGGTTTCGAACTGCCGACCACGAGGATCACAACCAATGTGTAACCATTGCACCACAAGGGCTCCCAGAAGGACAGCCTAGTCCTAGGGAATCCATGTACAGGCATATCTATAAAGATAGCATCTATATTGCTCACCTTCCCGACAGGATTGCTGAAGACAAATGGGTGCATAAGCAAATGTGGTGAAGAAAGCTGATGGAGCCCGGCTATCAAAACATATAGCATCTAGGGTCTTAAAGACTTGAAGGTAAACAAGCAGCCATCTAGCTGAGAAGCAACAAAGCCCACATGGAAGAAGCACACCAGCCTGTGTGATCACAAGGTGTCGAAGGGATCAGGTATCAGACACCAAAGAACAAAAAATCAAATCATTGTGAATGAGGGGGAGTGCAGATTGGGAACCCAAGACCCATCTGTAGGCAACTGGACAAACCCTTACAGAAGGGTCTCAGGGAGGAGACAAGTCAGTCAGGGTGCAGTGTAGCAACGATGAAACATACAACTTTCCTCTAGTTCCTAAAGGGCTCCTCCCCGCCCCACTATCATGATCCAAAGTCTGCCTTTCAAATCTGGCTAGACCAGAGTATGTACACTGGTACAGATAGGAACTGGAAGCACAGGGAATCCAGGACAGATGATCCTCTCAGGACCAGTGGTGAGAGTGGCGATACAGGGAGGGTGGAGGGAACATAGGGTGGAAAGAGGGAACTGATTACAAGGAGCTACATATAACCTCCTCCCTGGGGGATGGACAACAGAAAAGTGGGTGAAGGGAGACATCAGACAGTATAAGATATGACAAAATAATAGTAATTTATAAATTATCAAGGGTTCATGAGGGAAGGGGTAACAGGGAGGGAGGGGAAAAATGAAGAGCTGATACCAAGGGCTCAAGCAGAAAGCAAATGTTTTGAGAATGATGATGGCAACAAATTTACAAATGTGCTTGACATCATGGATGGATGTGTGGATTGTGATAAGAGTTGTATAAGCCCCAATAAAATGATTTTTTAAAAAGATGTTATCTATATATGCACATACGTACAAAGCAAACGTGGCAAAAGATTAACCATTGTCTATAGGAGGAGGGTATTCAAGTGTTATTTTTCTATTCTTGTAACGTTTCGTTATGTTTAAAAAAAAATCCCAAGAAAACATGAAATGGGAAGAAACAGATCAAGGAAGCCATTCATCTGCAGAAACACAGCACGGGACGCAGCGGGATGTGGCGGAGCTGCTCGGAGGCAGGGACAGCAGAAACAAGATGGTACCCAAGACTTCCAGGCTGCGCCTGACACAGAGAACCAGCCATTTTTCAAGAGCTTACTAAGTATTTGTCTGGAAATAATGAGGATTACTAAAAATCTTTTCAGTCCATGGCAGAGGCCAGGAGAGGACTCCCTCTGGAAACTAGAGGAGCCCAGCCCTGTCAGGTGCTTGAAATCAGACTCAACCCAAGTCCGTTCACACAGCTGAAGACTCTGCGGGAGGGGCACCGCCCTTGAACTTCACGAAACGTGCACCCGTTCTCCCATATTACGTACAAGGATCCATATTTTTTTAAGTTTTTTTTTTTTTTAACTAGAACAAACTCAAGTTAATGGGAGGTTGGAAGCCCCAGTTTCACGAGTGACCCATTTCGTCATCTGCGCAGTGTAGAGGCTGGGCAGACAACTCCAGCTGTCCGTGTGTGGAGAAATTATCATCGCAATAATGGCTCACAATTTGCCTGGCAAATTATTACGTTTCAGAATCAGGCTAAGGACTTTACATGAATTATCTCTTTTAAAAATCACAATCGCTTTATCAAGGAAGCATCGTGAGTTCTCATTTTATAGATGAGGAAACTGAGCCACAAAGAGACGCCGAGCCCTGCTTCCGCGCCACCCTGGGCTTTGGATGCAAGTCTTCGCCACGGAGACACTGCTGTATCGACTCTCCGTGCCCCGGCCGGAGCAGCGTCATGCACCGGGTAGGTTGCACCATGGCCCGTGTGAGCCCAGAGAGCCTCCTCCCACAGGGCCCACTGCCAGCCCTGCTCTTCGCATGCCCCTGGGTGCAGGGAGGGGCTCTGGGAAGCCTGAGAATTTTCACTCCAAACCTGGTCTTTCAGATCCTCCTGAATGTACAATCGTGACAGTAAGAGGATGAAGCATTTTATTTGACAGGTTATTAATTAGCCTGGTTTGATGGCGCTCTGGTGGCATGGTGGTTATGAGTTTGGCTGCTAGCCGCAAGATCAGCAGATTACAACCAGCAGCCTTACTGAGGGAGAAGGATGGGTCTGGCTACTCCTGCAATGAGTTACAGTCTCAACCCCCCCACCCCAGCAATTCTACCCTTTCTTATACAGAAGCTAATGAGTCAGCATCAACTGCATGGCAGTTTGTTTTTCAGTCTGCTCATAGGATTGCAGCCTTCAGAAATGAGTATAGCTCGATGTAAAGGAGATCCAAATCCTCGCCAGTGGACCAGTAGCGTGGCGATAGGTGGAGAAAAGATCGAAGTTGTCAAGGAGCTTGTCTTCCTTGGATCCACAATCAATGCTCATGGAAGCAGCCATCAAGAAATCAAAAGACGTGTTGCATTAGGTAAATCTGCTGCACAAGACCTCTTTATAGTGGTCTGAGGGGCCGGCCTCAATCCCAACTACGTGGAAAGCCGGCCCTACCCCCAAGAGAATTTACTTCAGAGGATGGCACTGAAGCTACAGCTCAGGGAGAGCAACATGTCTGATCAGAGCACACAGGAGCAAATGAAGGGGGAAGAAGAGAGAGTGGAGCACATCCTGGCCCACCAAGCCTTGAGGATGATATTCCTGCTCAGAGCAGCCAATGCACAGAAAGGGCCACATGGCCAGCCCCACTAGGAGACACGACATCCCTCACTGACCCATAGCCCTACAGGGGACAACACTGGAGACACAGTGTGGGAATTGTGCCCCATCTGACTCCACCACACCAAAGAAAACACTAAGGGCGTGCAACAGAACAGCAGAGGGAGCAGAGCAAGGAAGTCCCCAGGGAATACCAAAAATAGACTTTAGGGCCAGGGCATGGCACCCCATCAGACTTGACCAGAAAACACTCCTAAAGGTCAACAAACAGACCTCGAAGTATTTACAGGCTTTTCGGTTTTTTTGTCATTGGTTTTTTGTTGTTTTGTTTTCATTTGTTGCTTTCTTTTGTTCTATCTTGTTTTTTTGTGCATATTATTATCTCTGCAGTCAATCTAGGTAAGATGGGCAGGATAAACAATCTGGAAGAGAAAACAATGGGACTGATGGTTCTGGGGGGACATAGGAGAGGGGGAGGTGGGGGAAAGGAAGTGAGTGCCAACAAACTCAGGGTCAAGGGAACAACAAGTGATCCAAAATCGGTGGTGAGGAAGGCATAGATAGAATGCCTGGTGGGGCTTGATCAAGGGCATTGTAAATGAGAGGAATTACTGAAACCCAAATGAATACTGAACATGATAGTGGGACAAGAGGAAAGAAAGTAAAAGGAAATAGAGGAAAGAACTAGGAGGCAAAAGGCATTTATAGAGGTCTAAATACAGGCATGTACATATGTAAATATATTTACATATGATGATGGGTAAATAGATCTATGTGCATATATTTATCAGTTTAGTACTAAGTTAGCAGATGGACATTGGGCCTCCACTCAAGTACTCCCTCAATGCAAGAACACTTTGTTCTATTAAACGGGCATTCCATGATGCTCACCTTCCTGACATGATCGCTGAAGACAAAGTGGATACATAAGAAAATGTGGTGAAGAAAGCTGATGGTGCCCAGCTATCGAAAGATATAGGGGGGGCAGGGGTGTAAAAAAAAAGAAAAAAAGATATAGCATCTGGGGCCGTAAAGGATTGAAAATAAACAAGCAGCCATCTAGCTCAGAAGCAACAAAGCCCACATGAAAGAAGCACACCAGCCTGTGTGATCACGAGGTGCCGAATGGATGAAGTATCGGGCATCAAAGAACAAAAAAACCAGATCATTGTGAATGAGGGGGAGTGCAGAGTGGGGACCCAAGACTCATCTGTAGGCAACAGGACATCCCCTTACAGAAGGGTCTCAGGGAGGAGACGAGCCAGTCAGGGTACAGTGTAGCAACGATGAAACATACAACTTTCCTTTCGTTCCTAAAGGGTTCCTCTCCGCCCCACTATCATGATCCCAATTCTACCTTACAAATCTGACTAGACCAGAGGATGTACACTGGTACAGATAAGAGCTGGCAACACAGGGAATCCAGGACAGATGAACTTCTCAGGACCAGTGGTGAGAGTGGTGATAACAGGAGGGTAGAGGGAAAGTGGGTTGGAAAGGGGGAACCAATCAACCAATCACAAGGATCTATATATAACCCTCTCCCTGGGGGACGGACAACAGAAGAGGGGGTGAAGGGAGACGTCGGACAGTATGGGACATGAAAAAATAATAATTTATAAATTATTAAGGGTTTGTAAGGGAGGGGAAAATGAGGAGCTGATACCAAGGTCTCAAGTAGAAAGCAAATGTTTTGAGACTGATAAAGGCAACAAATGTTCTTGACATAATGGATGGATGGATGGTGATAAGAGTTGTACAAGCCCCCAATAAAATGATTTTAAAAAGACTTCTTTGGAGTTTTGAAAAGCAAGGGTGTTACTTTGAGGACTAAGGTGCGCCTGACCCAAGCCATGGTCTTTTCCATCGTCTCGTATGCATGTGACAGTTGTACATTGAATAAGGCAGACGGAATCGAGCGTTTGAATTGTGGCGCTGGCAAAGGCTATACTGACAGTACCATGGACTGCCAAAAGAACAAACCAATCTGTCTTGGAAGAAGTAGGGCCAGCGTGCTCCTTGGAGGCAAGGATGGCAAGGCTTCATCTCACATCCTTTGGACTGGTTGCCAGGAGAGACCCGTCCCTGGAGAAGGGCATCATGCTTGGTACAGTGGAGGGGTGGCAAACAAGAGGAAGGCCCTCACGGAGATGGGCTGTGTCCGTGGCTGGCGCAGGAACAGTTGCCACCTGCAGGATGGGCTTCCATCCAGCAGGGTGCCCCCTCCGTCACACCCTGTTTCCTCTCTTCTGCGCACACATCTGTTTCTCAAAGTAGATAAGGCCGAGTGGGTTAGGCCTGGGACTGCTTACCCTGAGGTCAGCAGTTTGAACCCACCAGCCGCTCTCCAGCTGAAGGCTTCAGAAGCAGGTCGCCAGGCCATTCTTCCTAATCTTCCAAAGGTTTCTAATCAACAACCTTTTTATTAATAGCCAGGCACTTACCCACGTGAGCCACCTGCTCACTTGTGCTCTGAGGGATTGGAGGGAACAGGAGGCCGAGGAGAAGCCTGAAGGTGGGGGGGTGGGGGGGACATCCCTGGCAGTGTGAAAGGGGCTGTGTGTCCAGAGGGCCCTGCTGAGGCGGGCTACTGTACATAAGGAGGGTGGTCAGAGGCCTTAGCCCGGCTTGAGCGGGTCCCATGCAGCCTCTCAGTGGAAGCTCACCCTGGCCAGACCAGAAACAGGGACCTCGCCTTGAGGATTGACCAAGGCCACAAGGAAAGATGGTGTTGGTGGAAATCCCCTCTGCCTGTTCCCACCCCCTCTGGCTCACAGCAACCCTATAGGACGGGTTTCCAAAGCTGATTGCCAATCCCCTCCCACACACACACACGGGAATGGCTGGTAGGTTCAAACAGCTGGCCTTTTGGTTGACAGCCAAGCCCCTTAACCTGGGCCCCTCCAGGCCACCTTTTGTGCTGTTACCCTCTTCCAAATCCCTTTCTCCCACAATTCCCTGCAGCTGGGACCAGGCATGACTGGACTCCAAAGCACTATGTAAGCCTCTCTCACCTGCCATGGTGGGACATCACAGGTGAGGACATCAGAAGTGGGCAGGGGAGGCCTTGCTAAGGTCACACAGCCGGGAAGCTGGGGACCATGAGGTACCCTGACAGGCAGGCAGGGGAGAGGAAAACCGACAGGCAGGTCCAGAAGAGACACAACACCACAAAGTTTTCTGCGTAGGCACCTCTGCATGGGCTTGAACTCCCAACCTTTGGGGGAGCAGCCAGGGCACCCCATCTGCGGCTGCGGCTTATTGATTTTACTGAGCATGCACTCCATGCCCGTGCTCTTGGCTGATCCTCTGAGCCTGCCCCGCTGGTAGCCAGCACCCCCATCCTCAGACCAGACTACACGCTAGCAAGTGAGGGGCCCTCCAGCAGGGGTCTGTGGGCAGCATGCGTGCGAGCGCGCGCAGAGAAAGCGTGCATTCTGAGGGGCGCTGGGCCGGCAGGCACAGTGAGAACGGGCGCGTGGGAGCGTGTTGACTGCAGGGTGTGGGAGGCGGCTCGCAGCAGAATGTTCAGGTCTGTGTTGATAAACAACAGTTTGGGCAAGCAAGAGGCTGGGGTGGGCAGGGACAGAAGCGGGGGCACGGAGGGAGGTGCAGGCGGGCGGGTGCCTCCAGGGGGACACTGGCCAGGGACAGCGGGGCTGTTGTTTTCCCAGCTGTGGGTGTGGATGCCTCTGTCAACCACCTGATGCCCATAAACATGACAAACAGGAGTGGGGACACGTTGTGAGGAAGAGAGTGTTCTTCCTGGGGTGCTAGTTGCAGGAGCCAGGGTGTCATCCACAGCTGACACCAGTGTAAACACGTACAACTCCCTGGCCAGGCGGATTCCTGCGGCCACCGCAGCTTCTTGGAAGAAGTGGCACCCGTGAGGCCTCATCTCGGCTCCTGATGGTAACCGGAGCCCCTGCCTCTCACCCTGGCCTCCTAGAGGACACAGATATAGGCCTGGGGGCCAGCTGAGCAGGAAAGGAGCCCAGGAGACTTTCGAGGGCTCGGCCCCCACCCTCAGCCCTCCCCCTGACTCCCCTCGGGTCCCTGTCAGAATGCCCCTCCCTGATTGCTCTTCTAGACTAGCTGAGCTGGCTGTGACCGCAATACATATCTCGGCTCCTCCTGTCCTGGCGGCCTTCCCAACCACCTGGGGCCCCCAAGACTGCCCCTGCAGCACACCCTTAGTGCCAAGACCCGTCACACAGGCCCCAATGTGTACACGTGGCCTGAACCTTGGCTCTGAGCTG
Organism: Echinops telfairi; assembly: GCF_000313985.2. Taxonomy (NCBI): domain Eukaryota; kingdom Metazoa; phylum Chordata; class Mammalia; order Afrosoricida; family Tenrecidae; genus Echinops; species Echinops telfairi. The sequence continues at coordinate 64,508,220 of NW_022103968.1, read as the reverse complement.
CACCCTGGCTTAGGCACGGAGACCCCAAAGCTGTCCTAAGGAGCAACAGCTCTGTGAGAATACTCAGGGGCAAGCGCAACGACCAGAACGCCATACGGGCCAGGTAAGGGGTGCAGAATAAACGTGGTGGGGGACCGAGAGCGGCGCCATCACGCCAGGCTTGCAAAGAAAGGAGGGAGACAGTCTATTCACAGGATACCCTGCCCTGGTCAGGGATCTTGTGCAGCCTGCTCGAGTGTGGTATGTGTAAAACAACGTCTGTGGTTTCGGCACGGAGTGTCTCTGAGATGCCCCTCCAGTCCTGTCCATTTGGGTTCTCTGGGGTTGGCAGGAGGAGGCTGGGATCTGAGCCAGGCTGATAGAGGGGCTGACGTGTCTTCCCCGTCCTGCTTGGCTGACACGGGCGCCTTTCTGCCAAGGGGTCAGTTGCCTCCTGGCCACTGTGTCCCAGCCCCTCTTGTCCACCAGAGTTCACAGCCCCTACTCACACACACATTGGGCTGCTACGTGCAAGGCCAGCAGTTCGAAACCACCAGCCACTTCTGGGAAGAAAGATGCGGCTTACTCCTCCCATAAAGAGTTGCCGTCTCAGAAACCCACAGGACCGGTTCTACCCTGTCCTATGGAGCTGTAAGTTGTGAGCTGGCGTCCACTTGATGGCCATGGGTTTGGTTTGGGTTTTGACTTACCCCAAGGTGAGTCAGGGCTGGAGAGAAACAGAGACCAACAAGCCCCCAGGACGCTGGCAGACCCTCCTGGCTGGACTCCCTCTGCCTCCCCTGACAGCTGGTCTGTCGGGGGTCTGGGGGAGCCACGCAATGTCTTCTCCTGATGTCTTGTCAGGAGATGCACCAGCCTCCCTTGCTCACCAAAGGGAGCGCTTTAGGCCCGATGCTCGAACAGGACCTCCCTCTGCCAGCTACTGTGCTTCCTCTGAACATGTCCGAAGGAGGAGCCCTTTCCCCAAACATCCCACCTCCCTGACCCGACGCTGTGTCTGCAACTGCAGTTAGACCTGTCTTAGGGGGCGGGAGGTGGGGGGTCGGGCAAAACAGGTGTCATCAAGTTGCTTTTGACTCATGGCAGTTCCATGTCCAAGAAGATCGATGCTCCACTGGGGCTTTCCAGGCTGGTTGGTTGGGAAAGCGACAGCCAGGCCTTTCTTCCCAGGTGCTAATGAGGGACTTGAGCCTCTGACCTCTGGTCAGCTCAGTCATGTGCACCACCAAGGAGCTACCTTCCGGCGGCCCAAGAAAGACAGCGCCTCGAGTCAGTAGCCCCCCAACTCCTTAGCTCCAGGGGTTTCAAACAGAAGGCCTCAAGGGCATTGAAGAACTGCAGATTTCTGGGCCTGGTCAGCTCAACCAGGCTCAGTAATTCTGCGGGTCAGCCGGGTCCTTGGACTTCAGCTTTGGAGGTCTGGTGAGCGGCAGGACAGGGCAGGAAGGGGGTGTGAGAGAATGCTGCCCTCACCCTGAGGGCTGTCTGCTCCCCATCGCTGTCTGTGGCTGCAGTTGGCCCTCCTCCCAGGGGCAGGCGCCAAGACAAGCTTTCTCCCAGCTCCCTTCCCATGGAGTCTCCCTGCCTGCCGGTCCTGGGTCTCACATAGAGCCATGGGCACGCCTGCGCGCAGCCTGCCTTGGTGGCCAGTGCACACATCGGTGGTGCTGGTGGAGGCCTCAGAGGTCATTCAGTCTACTCTCCTGCCTCCGGGCAGCAGCGCTTTGCGATGAGTCCAGCGGGGTAATTTCACCTTTATCTTGTTTTGAGGACTTGGGGAGCCGAGTAGTCCACACCCTTCCTTAGCCACACGCTCTGATGTCTAAACTTATCTTACCAGGAAGTCCTTCCTTGAGTCTAGCCCAAACTCTGTATGCGGTGTCCACCCTGTGGTTCTGGTGAGTCTCACTGCAGACCCAGAAGTCCCGCTGGCCTGTTGCCTTGATGCTAGTTTAGGCGTCTCCAGAACCTTGGATCAAAACCAAAGCCCTGAGTTGCCATGTGACCCTGGGCGGGTCAACTAGAGGGACCCTTTAGCTTCATCTTCCTTGCGTGTACAATGAGGCCAGGGATCCCCAAGGTACAAGAACTGGGAGGTGCGAGCGAGACCGTGGCCATGGGGAAGAGGTATACAACTCAGGCTGGCCCCCACGAGGCTATGATTATTAATCACAAATAATAGCTGCTCCTCCACCGGGACCATCGCATGGCTGCGTGCAAGGGTGACGGTAGGCCCGACGGTTCTAGGTGACACAAGAACAGACATTGTTGTTAAAATTCAATGTGAGCTAGGAAAAAATTAAAGCTGACATGTCAAGTCCAGGATTCACCAATAGAATTGCTTAGAACAAAGCCAAGTTAATAAAACAAAGCATTGTTCTAAAGGAAAAAATAGGGCACATAATACTACTCTTGGTAGCACAATGTTCAGAAGAGGAATCATAAGGATCATTTGAGAAACAAACTGCTGAGTGGAGACAAGAAAATCAAAACAAGGAGGCTGCTTTTCAAAGTAGGGGAGAGGGTGAATCCTGCAGGGATGAGGAATAAAGTCCCAGAGGAAGGAGGATGGGGGTGGGTGAGCAGGAGTAGCCAATGTGAGCAGTTGGGCAGCTAAGATCTGGAAGAGTCTATCTCCCAGCTTGGTTGGGCGGGACCAATGGGCAGGCAGGTCTGGGTTTTCCTGTTTATTCTCACGGCCTCCCCACCCCACCCCCTTGGGGCCCAATCTCCATCCGTATTCAGCTCTCCCGTACAAAAGGACTGACAAGGAGCTCTCCCGTACAATCTCGCCTTGGGTCTCTCATCCCATGTAGACCTTCAGTGGTCTGCCAGCTTGTGGTTGAACACCCCTGGTGACAGGGAACTCACTACTTTCCAAACAGACCAGCACCCCACCCCCCATTTTTAATGAAAGATTGGAGCCTTGGCAGGAAAGGTCCTCAGAAACGTCTTGTGTACCAGGCCCTAGACTGGGCACCATGGACCCAGGCATGAGAGACACCCACTTCCCTCCAGGAGCTCACGTGGAACCAGAAAGACCCACCGTTGCAGGGCCCTGCCTCTTGGCCATCCCTGCTGGGTGGGAGTCTGGGAGGAAAGGTCACCTCTTCGTAGGCCCCTCAGCCTCCCAGGGCCAGCCAGGCACACCCATTTGAAGGATCACAGAGGGTGGTGACCACCCTGTGCCTCAGGAAGAGTCTCCAAGCTTCTTACCCTCTTCCTAGCACTGGTGGCTAGTGGGTTACACACTGGACTGCTAACCACAAGGTCAGCAGTTCAAAACCACCAGCTGCTCTGCAGTAAACTCCCGTTAAGAGATGCTGTCTGAAAAACACACAGAGGCAATTCTACCCTGTCCCAGAGGATCGCTAAGAGTTAGAGTCAGTTCCACAGAAATGAGTTGAGTTTTCCAGCTCTAGGACTGAGCATTTCAATGCTGGCATCTAGAGACGAGTTCTCTGGAGTCTGAGTGTCCCCCAAACTAGGGACTGGTGGAGTGGACTTTGACTCCTGGCAACTCCGTGTGTGCGAGTAGAGTTGAACTGCACAGGCTCCAGTGGGTGATTCTGTCAGACACAAACTACTGGGACTTCCTTTTGAGGCACCTCCGAATGAACTTGAACCTCCCGCCTTCTGGTTAGCAGCCGAGCTCATTACCTGCTTCCTCTCCCTGGAGACTCCTGGGCATTCTCTACAAGACTTTCACATGTCTTGTTGTCATTTTTGAATAATCTGAAATATACACAGCATATTCTGCACCACCTCAATGATCACCATGAAATTTTAGTTACCGTATTTACGCTATTTGTAGGAGGCAATCAACTTACAAAAACAAACAAACCCTGCCGTAGAATTTAAACCCTGTTGCGGTCCAGACAATTTCTACTCATCTTGACCCTAGAGGGCTCCCAAAGCTGTCAAACCGATGGACGCGCACTGCTGCATCGTTCTGCTGAGGAGCGGCTGGCCGCTACAGACCGCTGACCGGTTAGCTGTTGAGTGCTTCAGCGCTGTGCCACCAGCGCTCCTGAAGTAGAATCTGCAGACAGAAATGTGAACACGGCTCAGACATGTGGCTGGGCAGATGTTCACCAAAGGAGCCCGCCTGGGGACTGCGTGCTCAGATCAAGAAGCAGCACATCATCAGCACCCCCTAGGGTCCCTCGGTGGGGCCATCCAGTCGCCACCTGTGCCTACTGTCCTGACCTCTGGGACCATAGGTCAGTTTGGGCTGCTGTTGAGTTTGGAGAACCGGAGTCACAGAAAGATGGTGCTCCTTGGGGAGCTCCGTGAATCGATCAGTTTAAGGAAAGCGTAGCTGAGTACCAGCAGGGAGCAGAAAGCCCTCAACTGTGGGGCACATGGTCCTGTTTGAGGCCATTTGTCTGAGATGCCCTCCCTTGCTTGTCTGTCTAGCAACCTCTGTCTAAAGTGTTGTGTATCATCAGAAAGGCTGCCTCCTCCAGGAGGTCTTCCTGGCTTCTCTGGGCAGATCGAAGCCCTCTTCTCTTGTGCTGTCACTGAGCTCTTTGTCAGTGTCACCCTGCAGCACTTGTCACACTGGAGGTCACTGGACATTTGTCACCCGAAGGGGATGGGCTTCATGAGGCCAGGAATGGGGGCCATTAGATTCACCCCCAGGGTGATAAGCAGAGGAAGTATCAGCTTGCACACACACACATACACGCACAGGCCCACCGGGGGCAGGCGAAGGCTCTCTGCCTGACTCACCTTCCTCATCTGATGGGATTCAGTTGGCCTGGGCATCCCCACCATGCACAAAAAATGGGCAGAGTCTGAGCTGTTGCTTCTTCACAACAAGCCACGGCACCAGGGCGAGCCCTGCTTGTGCGCCGAACCAGGCCCCAGGGCCCAAGGGTGAGGCACTTGACCACTCAGTCTTCGGTTTCTCCATCTGTGAAATGGGGGTAATGAACCCGATCACCTCCTCTGTCCCAGGAGGAGTGTGAGCAGAGGCATAGCTAGGGTATGGTAGGTATGCACGTGCCCTGGGCACCACCTTGGGGGTGGGGGCGCCAACACACAGTTTCTATTCGCCATGGCAGTTTCCATTGCTGGCCTGTGAGAGATCATTCAGCCATTTAAAACTAATTGCCACGGGCGCCATTTTCTGCAGACCCACCTCTGGTATGAGGTTAATGAATGTCCCAGACAGGTCGTGACTGGACCTAAGACCCAGAGCCAGCTGCCTTGAGGCTGGGGATGGCCTTAGTGACCGTTGGCTCTCCCTTCCTGCCCAGGACAGCGTGAGGTACACAATCCAGTGTGGCTACTGCGGTTGGTCCCCCACCCTCTGGGTGGGCCTGTCCTAGAAGCCCTTAATCTGGTTCCTAACCACCTGCTGTCTCACGCACTGCCTCACCTCCTAGGTGTGCCCTTGTGGGGCTCTGACCACGCCACTGCCGTAAACCGGGGTCATGTGGGCCTTATCATTGAACGCTGCTTGGTGGGCAGCCTTCTCTGATCAATCGTGGGGCCCTGGGACCCATCAACACAGTTGGCGTATTTGTCAAGGGTTCGCATCTTACTCGTCCCCCAACTTCCGACCCCCACGACACTCAAAGGTAGAGCTGGGCCACACCTTATAACCGCTGATGCAGGGAAGAGAGAGATGGCTCAGCCCTGGAAGGGAGATGCAGCTCCTGTTGCCACGGCAACTAGCAGCATGCTGTGAGCTTCCTCATTGGCCATCGAAGTGGAGCTCCCACCTCCGTCATCAAGAGGGACCAACCAGAGGGAGGCAGGGTGAGCCCTGCGGTAGAGGATCCGTGGGTGTGACGCTCACCCTCGCTCCCCTGGGGGACCCACGGGCACCCAAATCCCGCCTCTCATGCCCATCACACTCCTGCGTGAGTCACGGGAGGCCCCGTTGCGCAGGCGGTTCCGCGGGGTCAAGGTCTGGGTCGACGCGGAGCTGAGTGGACGAGCGGGAAGGAAGCCGCGTTCCTTCCCAGCAAGTCCAGCGTCTGCGAGGGCGGGCGCCCCGGGAGGGCGGGCGCCCCGAGGGCCGGGAGGCAAAGGCTCCGCCAGCGCTCCGGCAGTGGACGCGATCTGGGCTTGGGGTCGTAGAAGACCCGGTTCGAATCCCCCCTCCACCGTCATTAGCAGCGAGTGTTTCTCAGACGTGCGTCCTTGGGGACAGCGGGGCAGAACGCCTGTTATTCTGTGCTGGGTCTTATGCTGTGATCGCATGCACTTCGCTTTCCGTAATTCTCTCACCCAAACCCCCTGCCATCGTCGGTTTTAACTCAGAGACTCTCTGAAGCTGTAAATCTTCTTTTGTTTTTCCCCCCATCATTTTATTGGTGGCTCGTACAGCTCTTATCTCAAGCCATCCATCCATCCATCCATTGTGTCAAGCATATTTGTACATTTGTTGCCATCATCATTCTCAAAACATTTGTTTCTACTTGAGCCCTCGGTATCAACTCCTCTTCCCCCCCCCCCATGAACCCTTGATAATTTATAAATTTTTTTTTTTTCACGTCTTACCCTGACTGATGTCTCCCTTCACCCATTTTTCTGTTGTCCGTCCCCCAGGGAGGGGGTAAATGTAGATCATTATGATCGGTCCCCCCTTTTCTCCTCTCTTCTTCCCCTTCCGCTCCTGGTATCGCTACTTTCAATATTGGTCCTGAGAGGTTTATCTGTCCTGAATTCCCTGTGTTTCCAGCTCTTATCTGTACCAGTGTACATGCTCTGGTCTAGCCAGATTTGTAAGGTAGAATTGGAGTCACAATAGTGGGAGGGGAGGAGGAAGCATTAAAGAACTTGAGGAAAGTTGTATGTTTCATCAGTGCTATACAGTACCCTGACTGGCTCTTCATTGTGACCCTTTGAGGTAGTTAGTTTATTGTGCCAACCTGGCTGATAAACACATGTGGGGTTAATTGAAGGGCGGAGGGATAAATGGCTCAGTGAGTCTCGCCTTTCTAGTTCTCAGGTCTCTTGCTTTCTGATGGTCGGACTAGGGTGCCGCTGCCTTACCCAGTTCCCTGCTTCAGCTGGGAAGGCTCACTTCCTGAAAGACATCCCTGAGGATAAACCACATGGACCTACCCCGATGCAGCCCTAGGTGCTAGAGCAGCCGTGTGGAGACCCCTGCCAGCCTTAAAATGCTTACATGTTCACTGATTCGGCTTTCCTCCAGCAGTTGGCGTCATAGCGTATGTTTTGTGAAATGGAGGAGGACTTTGTGGATTGGTGTCAGACATATGGGTAGTGTTGAACTTGTGGGCTTGGGCAGCACTAGGTTGGGATGTTTTCTGAATGTGTGCTTAGCCTTTATATAAAACTCTCTCTTATACATGAGGTTTTATGGATTTGTTTCTATAAAATACCCAGACTAACACACCCTTCTGTAAGGGTATGTCCAATTCTCTACAGATAGGCTTTGGGTCTCTACTCCGCACTCTCCCTCATTCACATTGATATGATTTTTTCTGTTGTTCTGGGTCTTTGATGCCTGATACCTGATCCCATCGATATCTCCTGATCACACAGGCTGGTGTGCTTCTTCCATGTGGGCTTTGTTGCTTCTCAGTTAGATGGCCACTTGTTTATCTTCAAGCCTTTAAGACCCTAGATGCTATATCTTTTGATAGCCAGGCACCATCCACTTTCTTCACCACATTTGCTTATGCACCCATTTTGTCTTCAGCAATCATGTCGGGAAGGTGAGCATCACGGAATGCCAGGTTATTAGAACAAAGTGTTCTTGCATTGAGGGAGTAGTTGAGGCAAGACCCAATGTCAATCTGCTACCTTAATACCTAACATATATTTATATGTTTGTAGATCTATTTCCAGAAGCTGTAAATCTTTACGGGAGCAGACAGCCTCATCTTTGTCCCATGGAATGGCTGGTGGGTTTGAACCGCAGACCTTGGAGCTAGCAGTCCAATGCTTCCCTGACAGCACCACCAGGGCTCCTAAGTACATTGAAACCACCAACTGCTCCTCAGGAGAAAGACAGGGCTCTCTATTCCCATTAACAATAACAGTCTCAGAAACTCAAAGGGGCAGTTCTACCCTGTCCTATAGGATCACTACTGATGGCAGTGAGTTTAACTACGAAATGTCCCCATTTTACAGACAAGAAAACTGAAGCTCAAGAAGGCTCCGTGAGAAAACCCAAGGTGAGCTCAGTTCTCAGCTAGAAGTCTGGCAGATAAGCTGGTGCTTATGTGGGGAAGTAGGAGATGCTTGCCGTTCACACCCTCCCCCACACCCTAGCATCCTGGCCTGGCCGGAAGGAAAGGTCTTGCCAAGCTGTGAGACTTGCGTGGTTTCCTTTAGTAAAACTGCGTCAGACTCCCTGGGGTGAGGGAAGCGCTGTGAGCTGGTGTAGTGCCCAGACTGCCGGCAATCAGAAAGGGGAAACAGGACCTTTCGGAAAGGCTCCCTTTGCAGGAGACAGCAGATTCAAGAAGACTGGGCTGGCCTTCCCTAAAAGGATTAAGGGGCCCAAGCCTTGCAGTTTGTGACTCCTTTTTGCCCTTTGAAACCGATGACGTAGCCTCCAAAGTCCCCATCTAGTAGTCACAGTGGAGCCTGGTTAGGGCCGAGGCTTGGCAGAGACTATACCAGGGTGGCAGCACTAATAGGTGTCCGGGAGGAGCAGAGCCAGCCCCCCACTCCTCATCTTTCATATGGGCTTGATTCAACTGGGAGAATTACATGGAAGAAGCAGTCATTGGTGGGGACAGACTCTCTCAACTGTCCAGTGCTGTACTCACATCAGACGGTATACCAAGGACAACCTTGGTGCCCCTGTGACCTGGATGACTTAGGCAGCCCTCCCTTCAGTGGGTGTTCCTCCCTCATCCCGGTCAACATTTCTAGGGGTCCCACAGAGTCATAAGGACTGGCAGTTTCCCTCTGGGGGCCACAATTCACCCATCAGGTGATTGACAACCCCGTAAAGATCATCTAAGAGCTGGTGTTTTGGAGGGCCGACCCCATTCTACATGGGGTCCTGGTGGCTTTGGGGCTCTGTGTCGGGCTGCTAACCAAAAGGTCTGCGGTTTGAAGCCACCAGTTGCTCCTGGAGAGAAAGCAAAGATTCCCTCTCCCATAAAGAGGGACGTCTTAGAAGCCAGCCAGGCCGTTCTACCCTGCCCTGTGGGGTCGCTATGAGGAGGGTTGGACTGGATGGCAGTGAGTTTGGTTTTTCGGACCCTATCCTAAGAAGCCTGGTGGAGCCGTCTGGTAAATGCTGGATTCCTAACCATGTGGTTCAAAGTCACCAACCACTCCCCCTTGAGGAACCCTATCTAGGGTCACCTATTAGTTGGAAGAAATTCCATGGAGGTGAGTTTGTTTTGTGGGGTCTACCCTGTCAGGCGCAACCTTAAACACTTTACTCGGATCCGCACTTCCCAGGGTCCCACAATGACCTTTCTACAACAATTTTCTAGATGAGGAAACTGAAGTTCAGGGCGGTTAAGAAAGTTCACCAAGTGAATTGTGGACTCATTCTGATGCAAATGACAGAAAAGCTGACTCAAACCGGTTTGTGCTTGGCAGGGGATTTCCTGGCTCTGGAAATTGAACAATCCAGGCATTACTTGACCTGGAGAATCAATCGAATGTCCACAGGAGTCATCTCTCTAGATCACTCGGCTCGGCCTTTGCTTGCTGGGCATCAAGCATATGGTCTTCTGCGGTCCGGGCTCATGGTATTCTAAGTTCTGGTCCCATGTAAAAGAGGCCTCTTCTTGGTCATTTGCAGCACAAGTCCCAGGACTCACTCTCATTGGACAGTTGGGGGAGCAAGTGAGCACACAGGCCAAGTGATGGGCCTGACCCGCAGCTTCACTGGTACCCAGGAAACGAAAGGGAGAGAGGGCAGGGGTATTTCCTCCAAGGAGAAACGGAGAGAAGGAGAACAGATGCCTGTGGCTAACCAGACCTGTGTCATCCAGGCCGAGCCCACGCTGTCACCCAGCTGAGAGAAGGTGGGGCCTTGATGAGAGTCCTGGCAGGCTGACTCCAGAGAGCACGCCTGAGCTTTGCACCTTCTACCCACAAGTGCCAGGACAGTGCTAACTCAGCACCCACAGCGGTACCTTGGCTGTCCAAATCCATGTCCAGACACCGAATGTTTCACGAACTGAACATATTTTTCCCCATGAGAAATCATGGAAAACCAAATAATTGATTCTGAGGCCCCAGATTACACTTATAACTTCCCCATGCAGGCTTTCAGCCCTCTGGCCATCGAGTTGTTTGTGATGGATCCAAGCTCACAGGAACTTTGGAACCTCTTCCATGGTCTGCGTTCTTTGGTGGCTAACAACGATTTCTCACCTTTCGCCCCAGATATTGATAATGTCGACTAAGCCATCTTGTATTCCGTTGCCAAATCAGACAGACAGCGACGTGATTCCAGTTTCACAGTGATTGCTTTCTTTAACTCTACTGTAATTTTCTTTGGAGCCAAGGTTACAGTATTTAACCCAAATGTAGCACGCACACACACACAGCACAATGATGAATGATTGACCACACAAACACAAGCACTGCGTGTTGTCTGGACCAGGGTGGTGCTTAGACTGAAGAGGGATGTCGCCCCTTTGTCACCCCTTTGTGTCCATGGCAAGATGTGGCATGAGATTAAGGTGTTGTTTTTTCCCCCTCAAATTGGATTTTTGGTTCGGCCATCAAGCAAGGTAACAAACACCAAGCAGATGTTGTTTTTCAAACTTTGCTATTCGAGTCTGGAAAGTTCAAGCTTGGAGCCTTTCCAGACTCAGCACCTAGATTGAGGGTGAGGCTCCTGCCCTGCCCTCCTCAACATCAGATCTGGTTCCTGCTCTCCCCACCTCGACCACCCGCCCCCAACGCCCCCACCCCCACCCCCGCGCCCCTGCCTGGGGAGTCCCATTTAGCATGAGACAGGCGCTGTCCTGGGGTCTGCTCATTTCGTGTTTCTAAGCGGGCAGGAAGGTGCCTCACTTTCTGTGCAGTGTGAGATGGCTCCCTCGCTGGCGACAGGGAAGATGTGTGTCGTCAGCGGTCGCTGATGTTGCGGGCCGGGAGCAGTAGTGAGGTAGTGGTCATGCACTGGGCTGTGACAGGGAGGGAGACCGAGGGGAAGATGGAGGGATGGGCTGCAAAATGCCTTCTCAGGTCACCTCTCCTCCCTGGCTGCCTTGCAGGCTGCACACACAGGCCACAGCACTCCTCTCGCTCTGCGACTCCAGCACCTGGGGGTGGGGAGAATCTTTGATTTTTCTCTGCCTGCCCCTCCCATCACCCCCTTGCCAGGAACCAGGCCCCACTCCAAACAGGAAACTGAGTGGAGAAAGAGCCAGCTCACAAGGCAGGGGCACACTGGCATACCTCAGCCCAGAAACTCCAGGGGAGTTGAACAAGACAGACTGGACTAGAGATCCCGAAGGAAAAACGAGGCTCTGGGAAGAAGCCACGTCTCCCTGAACAGTCTGTTCTGGTGGGACTTCCCGGGGCCTTAAGCTGTTCTCTGTAAGCCAACCTGTTCAAAAGCTGTGTCTAAAGTATTCTTCAAAAACGTCTAGAGCCATCTGATGTTCCAGCCTCTCTGATTTCTGCTCTGGCTTTTCAAATCAGGTTCTTCTCTTGTCCTGCCAGAATGGACACAGGTCCTTTCCCATGCTGACAACCTGCCTTGCCACCCCCCAGAGAGTCGCTATGGACTCACTGATTCCCAGCAAGTTGGTCCACAAACACCTAATGAATGTAGATGTGCACTGAGGCCCCAACCAGGCCCGGTGCCCACAAACAGCTATTAAGCCCTCACTGTACGTGAGGCTAGGAGCCCTGGTGGTGTAGTGGTTCAGAGTTGGGCAGTTCGAAACTACCAGCCACTCTGTGGGAGAAAGACGGGCTTTCTACTCCTGTGAAGAGTGAGTCTCAGAAAGCCGCAGGGGCAGTTCTACCCTGTCCTGTTGGGTTGCTATGCGGAGTCGACATCAACTCGGTGGCAGGGAGTTGAGTTGTGTGCCGGGCACTGGGCCATGCCCAGGAGACAGCAATGACCACGGAAGCTTAGTCCTGCCTCTAAGAGTGTCCAGTCCACGAGGAGAGACACACAAGTGAGGAAATGGATGGCAGGACACAGTGACAGCAGCTAGAAGACATTTGGTGGGACAGAAGAGAGCACCCATTCAGGCCTTCCACGGCTCCCCTAATCCGGGGGTCCCAGGGATTAGGATCTCAGTATTCCTGGCTCGGTCTAGGTGCTGACTCAGCGCCCCGCCCTTGAAAGCAGGCCCCATCCGGACCAGCCTTCCTTGGCCGCTGTCTGCCGCCTTTCCGGCCGTGCCCTGCCTGCCTGGTTTCCAGCCTTACAGTTTCCTTATCTGGGTGGTTGCCAGCCCCACCTGCTCTCCTGGAGCCCGGCTCACCGATCCCTGCCAGCAGAAGTGGACCAGTGTCACTCTGAGTAATTCCAGGATCCCACAGGGAACCCAGTCTGCCCCTCATTCAGCTTTGACTCACTCTCTCATTGCTGGAAGGGGCCTCTCTCAGCCACTCTGACCTCATGCTGGGGCACCTGGAGCCTGTGGGAGCCCCTGGACCCCTCCCCCTCCCTGCTGGTTAGGCAGGTGTGTGTCATACAGGGAAGGTAGGGGAGCCCTCAGAGGGATTCCCCAATCACCCTCCCCACAGCATGCTTCAGGCTTCTTTCCAGGGGCCCTGCTTTGGGCAGGGAAGAGAATATTCTCTAAGAAGAACAGCGCTCCTGAATGCCTATCAGCGCAACATTCGATAGATGCTGAGATAGTAGCTAATTATCAGGTTAAGGGAAATTTGGAACTAAAATTAATTTTACCAGATTAATTTTTTCATGTGGCTACTAGAAAAGTTTAAATGACATATGTGGCTCACTCATATTCTGTTTCTATGGGGCAACACTAGTCTAAAGGCTCAGTGTGTGGAAACGAATTCTGGCTGTGTGTCGTCAAGCAACTTAATTAAGCTCTCTGGCCTTCAGCTTCCTCGCCTCTAAACTGAGGCTCACACAGCCGAACAACAAGCATTTTTTTCTTGGTGTCATGGTTTTCAGGCCTGTTCTGGGACTCTGTGGGGTGCTGATTTAGAACATTGAGTTGGATTGACCACATCAGCTCTACTTTTTAAGATATGGTGCTCCACTATATTTTCAGCTATTAAGTTCTACTAATTTATTACTTAATCATCCTAGTTTTAAATATAAAAAGAATTCAGACACACAAATTACAGAATAAAATTGAAAAGGTAAGAAGTACTTGAGAAAGAATTAGATATTAAGGAACTTCCAAGGGAAGCCATATGCGGCCCCATGGTGGCTAGTTGGTTACACATTATGCTGCTAAGCACAAGGTCAGCGGTTTGAACCCACCAGTCCCTCTGCAGCCTTTAAAAGACGACAAAGTTTGGAAACGCAAAGGGGCAGTTCTTCTCTGTCCTGTCTGGTCACTATGAGTCAGAATCAGGTGGCAGTGGGTTCTTCTTTTTGTATGAGAGGCTGCGCATTATAGACAGAGACTACAGGCTGCATACGGCAAAGCATCACAGCTTGAGAAGAAGGGGGGGGTGGTGGATGGGAAAAACCCATATATGGAAAGTGTGAGGGCAATTTAGAGTGTAGAAAATGTAAGACTTGATACAAATTTTCATAACTATTTTGAAGATGTAAATTTTTTCATATTATGCAGTAAACTTTTCAGAACACATTTTAATACATGGAAGTCAACAGATGATTCATGTTCAATGTTTTAGAGGTGAGGTTGACACTAAGCTTTAGAAGAAAAATTCTGATGTTTCTTTTAAGAGTTTCTGTGCACAGATGGAGAAGTTGTGCTATCTTATAACAGCTAGAACATTTTCATTTTAATAAAGGATGGTGAACTCTAGCAGGCCCATTTTGAGTTTCAGAACATTTGAATCTGTATTTATTGTATAAAACTTACTACGGGTCAGTCAATTACGACGCATAGTGACCCTATAGGACAGAGTGGAAGTTCTCCAGTGGGTTTCCGAGGCTGGAAATCTTGACGGGAACAGAAAGCCTCGTCTAACTCGTGTGGAGCGGCTGGTGGTTTGAGTCGCTGCCCTTGTGGCTCGCAGTCAAGCACATGGCCACTGTGCCAGCAGGGCTCCTGATTTACCGCACAGTAACTTTCCTTTCTGGTCCCTTTTATTTTATTATTATTATCTCTTAACAAATCATTTGATTGGGGGCTCTTACAGCTCTTATAACAGTCCATACATCAATTGTATCAAGCACATTTGTACATATATTATCATCATTTTCAAAAAATTTCTTTCTACTTGAGCCCTTGATATCAGCTCCTCTTTTCCCCCTCCCACCCTCTCACCCTCGTGACCCCTTGATAAATTAGTATTTTCATATCTTACACCACCCTCTTCACCCACATTTCTGTTGTTCATCCCCCTGGAAGTGGGGGTGGGGTGTTATATTTCAATCATTGCAATCAGTTCCCCATTTCTCCCACTTTTCCCCCCTACCTTTCCCCTCCCCTCCTGGTATCGATACTCCCATTATTGTACCTGAGGGGCTTATCTGTCCTCGATTCTGTATCTCAACAGGTCTTATCTGTACCAGTGTACATGCTCTGGTCTAGCCGATTTGTAAGGTAAAACTGGGGTCTTGGTAGTGGGGGGAGGAAGCATTAAAGAACTAGAGGAATATTGTATGTTTTGTAGGTGCTATGCTGTACCCTGGCTGACTCATTCCTTCCTTGTGACTCTTCTGTGAGGGGATGTCCAACAGATGGACTTTGGGTCTCCACTCCACCCTGCCTCGCTCACAATGATATGATTGTTTGTTTTGAGTCTTCTGATGCCTGATACCTGATCCTCATGATCACAGGCTGGTGTGCTTCTTCCATGTGGGCTTTGTTGCTTCCCTGCTAGATGTTTAACTTCAAGCCTTTAAGACCACAGGTGTTTTATCTTCTAATAGCCGGGCCCCATCAGCTTTCTTCACCACATTGGGTTATGCACCCAGTTTTAATGCAGTGATTGTGTTGGGAAGGTGAGCATCACAGAATGTCAGGTTATTAGAACGAAGTGTTTTTGCATTGAGGGAGGACTTGAGACCCAATCTTCATCTGCTACCTTAATGCTTAACATTTAAATATATGTACATAGACCTATATCCCTATTGTTATGTATTAATATATTTACATATGTACATGCCTATTTTTATCCCTCTATAAATATATTTTGCCTCCTAGTTCTTTCCTCTATTTCCTTTTACTTTCCTCCTGTCCCACTATCATGCTCAGCCTTCCTGTGGCTCTCAGTAATTCCTCTCAGCTACAATGCACTTGACCAAACCCTACCAGGCGTTCTACACCCTCCTCGCCATGGATTTCAGATCTTGTTGTTCCCTTGTACTGGTCCCTTTTAACGATAACAAATTGGAACTGTCTGCTATTCAGTTCCTAATAAAGATAAAGTGAGTCCTGGGGAAAACTTCAAGTTCATGTAATTTGCACTGTTCAAATATACTTTGGGTACCATGTGAAGTATAACTTGACCTAACTATTTAGTACAGAACAAACTAAATAAAGCTTTCTCTATCTCAGGTTAGCTAACATTACATTAAAATATCCTGATTTTTTATGGATGAGCAAAGTAGAGTGGTGCGGCCTATGTCCTGTATCTCAAACACTGGAGCTGGTGGGGGAAATGTGCCGGTTTTGGAATCGGGTCAAATACCCCCAGCAGCAAGTCTAACACATGAGGCACTAAAGTGTGTGTTAGCCAATGTCACAGCCCTTGTCTCATGTTATTGTTCAAAGGAGTAAATGTGACCATGGTTGCAAAGCATCTGTGCTAGTGGCTGGTACCTAGTAAGTGCTCATCATTTGTATGTCACACTTCTTTTTATCATGATACTCCACAGTGCGACTCAACAGTACTCATGGAAGGCCGGGCCGCGTGTGACAGGTGCCATGGGGAAAATGAAGCCGAGTGATATGCTAGCCCACTGGCAGCTCTTCCGGAGGGGCAGAGCGACCAGGGAAAGCTTTCCTGTGGAGGGAACAACTGTGCCAAACCTGAGTGCCCAGGGGCCACGCAAGTGAATTTCTGAGAGCAGGATGTTTCAGACAGAAGAAACAGCAGGCGAAGGGCCGGGCAATGGCTGTTTTCTGTATGCCACCATTGCCTTCACCAGAGTTTCCATTTCTTGGATCCAACTGTCTCCTGGCCATTTCACTGTGTCTGGATTCGGGGCAACCTTGGTGAAACTGGTCCCTTGTCACCCACTCCCACTCTCCTCCGTTGACATAGATCTCCACACTCCTTGAGAGGAGATGCCCCTGATGGTACCTGTTCACCCTTGATCTCAGGTTTGGGGGACTGAATATTCCACTCACATATTGGATTCTGCACGATCTGGATCCTCCACGCTGCTTCCACCCCGATGACTTTCCAGGTCCTCCCTGCCTTCCCAACAAGCTTGCCCCTTTCCTAAGGCAGTGCCAGCAGTCAGTCTCCACTCCTAGGCTTCAATGAGGGGCTGTTCAAGAAACCCGAGGGCTGTCAGATGCTGGCACTAGGGCAAGGCAAGTTGGACCAGGCAGAATGGAAAAATCCCTCACTGGGGGAAGAGCTGTGGAAATTTCTTCTTAACATTCTCTTTGCAGACTTAGACTGGCCCCAAAAGTCAGTCAAGCATTTGCCGGGTGACCTGCAAGGGGCTGTTTTCCTCCCCACCCCCACCCCAAGCTCAAACCCAGGGGAGCAGCACGGGGCGGGGTGGGGCTGAGGAAAAGCTACCGGCTTCTGGGCTCTGCCAACAGGCAGCTCCTAGATGTCACCCCTACCCTCTCGCTCAGTTTGGAGACATGGACACAAGGGCCAGAGCAGAATCCTACTCGAATATGGGTCCTTCACTGCTAGACCAGGGTGCATCCCATTGCCCATGCCAGGCTGGCAGGCCCATAGACAGGAATCATAATATAAGAACAGTCCCACTTCACAAGGAGCCCTGCTGGTCCAGTGCTCATCGGCTCAGCTGCTATAAGAAAACGTACTAATTCCAACCACCACCGTCTACTTCCTTAAAGACGGCTTTGGAAACCCCGCAGGACAGTTCTACTGCAAAGCACCATTTTGAATAGCAATCAATTCATTGGCAAAGGTTTTTTTGGGGTATGTTTTTTTTACCCACTTCATAGGTTGGTGAGATGATAAGTGAATTAAAAAGGTCAACCCACGGTTATTAAGTCAATTCCAACTCCTAATGACTCTATATAGGGTTGCTGAAACTGGCGAAGAATAGTGAAAGCAACTGTATTTATGTTAAACAGAATGCATAAATTATCACGCAATATCATTAATATTAAACACAGCAAAATTTTGCTGGAGATAATAAAACAAAACAACAGCAACAAACAGTTGCAGCAGTACATCAACAGGAACTGCTAGAAATTCAAGTCGATTCAAGAAGAGGATGTGGAATGAGGGACATCATTGCTAATGTCAGAGAGGTTTTTGCCGAAAACAGAGAATATAAAAAAGATGTTTACCTGTGTTTTACTGACTATCAAAAGCATTTGACTGTGTGGGCCATTGCAAATTATGCATAAGATTGTGCAGAATGGGCATTCCAGAACACTCAATTGTGCTCATACACAACCTATATGTAGCCCAAGAGGCGGTCATGCAAGCAGAACAAGAGGGTACTTCGTGGGTCAGATCAGGGATAGGTGTGTGTCAGGGTGGTATCCTTTCACTAGACTTACTCAATCTGTATTCTGAGTAATTAGTCAAAATGTGGTATCAAGATTGGAGGATGACATTAATCCCCTGCCATATGCAGATGACACCACCCTGAAGCACTATCTGACGAAGGTCAAAGACGACGGCTATCAGTCTGAATTGCAACTCAACATGAAGAAAACAAAAATCCTCAAAACTAAACCAAGAAGCACCATCACGGTAAACAGAAAAGATTGGAGCTGTCAAAAATTTCACTGTACTTGAATTCACAACGAATGCCTATGGAAGCAACAGTCAAGAAATCAAACAATGGCTCTCTTTAAAGTATGATGACACAAAGATGTCCCTTTGAGGTCTAAAGTGTCCCTGACCCAAGCAGTGGTATTTTGAGTTGCCCCATAGGCATGCAAAAGCTGGACAACAAATCAAGAAGGCTGGAGAAGAATGGATGCCATTGACCTATGATGCTGACAAAGAGCATTGCCAGTCCCGTGGATTCCAGAAGGACAAACAGCTCTGCCTTGGGAAAAGTGCAACCAGCATGCTCCTTAAAACGGAAGATGGCAAGACTTTCTCTCTCATACTTTTGATGTGGTATTTAAAAAACTCACAAGTCCATGCTGACTCATAGTGACTCCCTGTGACTATCTGAGACGGGTCACGGTTGATGGGAATAGAAAGCCCAGCCTTGCTCTTGAGGAGCTGCTGGTGGTGATTTTAAATTGCTGACCATGTCGATCGCGGCCCAGTGTGTAACTGACACACCACTAGGGCTCCATTGGATACTGGATTAGCAGGAACTAATCCCTAGAGAAGGCCATCAAAGCTCGGTAAAATAGCGAGCCATTGAAAAAGAGGAAGCCCATCACAGAAAGGGATTGACACTGTGGCTCTAACTATGGGCTCAAGCATAGGGATACTGTGAGGAATGTGCAGGACCTGTCAGTGTTTTATTCTGTTTATATAGGTTTGTTATGAGTCAGAACTGACTTACAGCACCTAACAGCAACAACGAACACATACCTAAAGTGGAATTGCTCGGTCATATGGTAAATATATTAAGTAATTTAAGGCGCTGCCAAACTGTTTTTCAATATAGCTTCGACCAAAATGGCTACATCATTTTACATTCCCTACAACAAAGAAGAATGTGGCATCAGGATTGGAGAAAAGTTTATTAACAACCTGCAGTATGCAGATGTGTGATAGGTTTATTGTGCCAACCAGACCTCCAGAGTGACATGTGTGAGGAGGCTAATCATGTCTCAGCTTGGTTGGAGGGCGGCCAAGATACATTCTTTTCATGGCTAGTGTCCTGTTTCTCTTCTCCCTGGTGATTGGGCCAGCATGCTGTGGCTTGAGCTAGTTCTTTGCCTCAACCATGTGCTTCGCTACCTGTGGGCTGAGCCAACCCATGGATCTAGTAGCTAGAGCTGAGGCTCCTTCGAGACCGGCTTTGCCATGCTGCATGTCTGTACATCACTTGAGCTCAAGGCTCATGGATCCCTTGAGTTCAGGATCCCATTGGGGCCTTCTTTGCTAAGCTCCCCAGTGACTGACTGTTGCTGCCCCACCCTGCTGCCTATGGGCTGACTCTGCCTGTCTTGCTTGAGGGAAGACTCCCCTGTCTGCTTCCTTGATCTTGGACTGCCAGCCCAAGCAAGCTGAAGGACCTTCAGTATATGAACTGTTCCACAAAAGTGAGTTGAATCAAGCCCTCTGTACTGCTGTGTGGGATAATTCGCTGTTACATTCCTTCTCACTGTATAAACCTATCCATATATATATGGATTTTATATTACTTTATCATAATATGTATATAATTTTATATATACTTAAAATTATATATTTTAAGTATATATTTTAAGTATATATAAAATTATATACACATATATATGACTATATATATAAAATCATAAGTGTCCTGGTTTTGTTTCTCTAGAGAACCCTGCCTAACACAATTGGTACCAGGAGTGGGATACTAGAGAAACAAATCATGATGATGGAGAGTGGATGCTTGTTATTTGACCTCTACCTTACGATTGTTTTTCTTCTTTTCTAGCCAGAGGTCACATAAGACCACTCTGTTTACTCAATTGTTTTCTGGAAAGAACATGGGAAGTAACAATTTTGATTCCTAGAAGTTGTTCTTGGTTATTCCTGTCTAAAATGGCGAAAATGAATGTACTAAAGGTGAAGCTTGAGCTCAGGGGGTGAAATCACTCCTTGTACTTCTCTGAGACCATGTTGATTAGTCAAAATGGCTGACAGAAAGTCAAAATGGCTAACAGAAGGCCCAGCCCTGGCTTGATGCAGTCAGAGGCCCAAGGTCATATTTCATATCAATGAAATAGTTTAGATAAGGATTAAGATAAGTTTAGATAAGGATTGAATAGGACATTTAAGAATGTGTGTAGGAATGGTGGCAACATATGTACAAATACACTTGATAAAATTGATGTTTGGAGGGAGTGGGGAGTGGGGAGGCAGGGGAAAAAATGAGGAGCTGATACCACAGGCTCGAGTGGAAGGCAAATGCTTTGAGAATAATGATGGCAACAAATGTACAAATGTGCTTCACACAATGGGTGGATGTATTGATTGTGATAACAGTTGTACAAACTCACAATAAAATGATATAGTTTTAAATTGATGTATGGTTTGTTATGAGTTGTAAGAGCCCCGAATAAAATGATCTTTTAATTAGAAAGAAGAAGAAGCTCTTTATGATCTGGCTGTACTAAGACAATGCTGATTTCTTCTACCTATAGTTATTGGTATAATGTATGATACAAATGACTATCGAGAAGTAAAAACAGAGAGTTCGTAAGCCTACATGCCTTCAGTCATTAAATTGGATCTTTAAATGGGTAGGACAGGCTTGCAAAAATAAGCCCAGTGTAAAATTTGGAACCATGAAGAAACTTTTCTCTCTAGGACTGAAAGTTAAAGGGAGCCTGTGGGCAGGCTGAAATGCTTGCTGGTGACCACCTGGATTCACTTGTTGACTGGAAGTGGGAGAAACACAGCAATAGAGAGATGGGTTGAGTCTGGACACCCATGACCTTGGTTCATAGGGGCTGGAGGAGAAGATGATAGTGGGTTGGCTGTCTGAAGTTCATGACCTAGCCCAAGGGGTCTAAGGTTGTTGAGAATTTGTGATGGTGCCCATGGTTAAAAGGTAAGGAGGCCAATGGGTACTCTGGTGAAGGTAGGTGAGATGGCCCACATTGATGAAGATGAGGTTTCTGAGCCTGTGAACTGGTGCATATTGCTGCTGACTTTATGGATGGGCTGTCCTGATTTGACTTTGCTTATGGATATATACTCACAGGGTTCCAACTGGAATGAAGATTCTTTACTTCAAAGGACATGCTTGTCTCCTCAGAGCACTGGGTTGATGTAAGTGGCCAGTATAGAAATTGGATACCCAAAATGGGGAGGATAAAGGCATGAAGTGGCTGGCTTACAAACTTTCATAGGTGGAGTAGTATGGTGTAAGCATTATGGTGTAAGCGTTCACATAACTG
>NW_022103968.1:64480445-64486131 GCF_000313985.2 Echinops telfairi | reverse complement strand
TGGAAATAGCAGTCAGTCGGTCAAAGGAAACATTGCATTGGGTGAATGTGCTGCTCAACGCCTCTTTAAAGTGTTGAAAATTGAGGCTGTCCCCTTGAGGACTAAGGCGAGCCGGACCCGTCATGGTGTTTTCAGTTACCTCGGGTGTGTGTGAAAGTTGGACATTGAAGAAGGAAGACCAAAGAATAAATACATTTGAATTGTGGTGCTGGAGAAGAATATTAAAAGCCCCATGTACTACCCAGAGAACAAACAAATCTGTCTTGGAAGAAGTACAGCCAGAATGCTCCTTAGAGGCAAGGCTGGTGAGACGTTGTCTCATGTTTTTCGGGCATGTCGTCAGGAGAGTCCAGTCCATGGAGAAGGACATCGTGCTTGGGAAAGTAGAGAGGCGGCAAACAAGAGGAAGAGCCTCAAGGAGCTGGACGGACACAATGGACGCAATGATGGGCCTGAGCATGAGAACAGCTGTGAGAATAGTGCAGGGCCGGCAGTTTCCGTCCATCCACCTGAGGTCATAACAGGTGGGAACCAACTCGGTAACACCTGACGCCGACAGCAACAACAATGCATGAGAATTTCAGTCACTCCACAGCCTTCCCAACACTCACCAATGTCTCCTTTTTATTATGACCATTCTGGTGGTGAAGCATGGTATCTCATTGGAATGCTGATTTTCACTTCCTTAAGGACCCACATTGTTAAACATCTTCTCATGAGTCCTTTATGGATCAAAATCAAAGAAAAAGAAGCAAGTCTTCTTTGGAGAAATATCTATTTCTCTACTTTGCTCCATTTTTAACTGAGTTGTAAGAGTTTTGTTTGTTTGTTTTTATGTATCCCGGATGCAAATCCCTTATAGATATTTGATTGGAAAATGTGTTCTCCGACCCTGTGGCTTGTCCTTTCATTTGCTCAGTGCTGTCTTTTGAAGTACAGAAATTTAAAATTTTGATAAAATCCAACTAGTCAATCTTGTTTTTTTATCATCATGCTTTTAGTGTCTTATCTAAGAAGTTATTGCCTAACCAAAGGTCATGCCGATGTACTAAATTTGTATGGATTGTGATAAGAGTTGTATGAGCCCCTAATAAAATGATTTAAAAAAAAAAAAGTGTATGTAGAATAGTCGCAGCATTTGAACAATAAGACTAATGTTACTGAATTCTTTCTAAATGAATACATTATTGAAATTGTAAAAAAAAAAAGAGTTCTACAATATTGGCTCTTACATTTAAATCTGTGATCCATGTTAAGCTAATTTGTGTGTGTGCATGCGATTTGAAGGACACAAAAGTGCATACGTGGGCAGAGAATTACTAAGTTTTCAAATTACAATCATAAAGGATAAAGCAGGAAGGAGGTGGCTATTGACATAAAAGGGCTGGAACTTGCTCTGGGCTTTGTAGGGCTTGTAGGCAAAGAGAGGGTACTGCCGATGGAGGGCCTGGCTGGAGCAAAGTGTAGAATGAGCATCTACTGTGGTGAGAGGAGTGGGCAGTTCATCCTGCCCTGGGCTTCAGTCACACGGGCGATGGGAAGTGAGCATGCAGAGGGAAAAGCCCTTATCAGACAATGGAGTCTGATAAGAGGGAGTTGTTTCAGGTTCTAGCCTGAAAACTCAAAACCCAAACAAAACCTTCACTGCCACTGAGCTGATTGCAACTCTTAGCAACCAGAGGAGCAGAGTAGAACTGCCCCCAGGGGGTTCTGAGGCTGTAAATCCTCCAGGGAGTAGAAAAGGCCTCATCTTTCTCTCACATAGTGGCTGATGGTTTTGAACTGCTGACCTTAAGTATAGCAGCCCACGATGCCACCAGGTCTCTTGATGTAGGCTGGCATGATGAGAACAGAGAATAAGGGAAGATATACAAATGTAATCAGTACAAATTTTATAGGTCAATAGAACACTTTCCGGAACGCATTTTCCCATGTTGGGTTTTAGGCGTGAGTCTTCATTCATTTTACTAAACTTCCAGGGTCTTAATGACAAAGGAGCATGCCCTATCCTCTTTAAATTCAAACTCACTGCCATCAAGCGCATGTCGACTCATAGCTGCCCTATAGGGCAGGGTGGCACTGCCCCTGTGGGTTTTCTGAGACTGTCACTCTTTACAGGAGTAGAAAGCCTTGTCTTTCTCCTGTGGAGAAGACTGGTCGTTTGCAGACGGCAGTCACTCTGCCACCAGGGCTCCTAACTATCTGCTCCGAGGGAAACTAAGAGCTGGGGTAAAGCAAGCCTGGGCTTCTCGGGGAGACAGGGAAACCCGAGCTACAGAGCTCCTTCTTGGGGCCCTCTGTCCGACCTCGGTGGATTTCCAGGCCTTGGGCGACTGAAGAAGCCAGTCTAGCTTCAAGAGAGGACTCTTAGCTGAGCTTCCTGGTAAGCCCAGCATGATTTGACCTCGGTCTTACTGCAGCGAAGGGAAGGAACTGAGTGTGCTCAGCTGCTCCTGCACTCGGTGAGAGGTTCATGCCATCCAGCTCATCCCTGCCAAGCAAGATCTCTGCTGGGAGGGCAGATCCAAACTTTCCCCCTACTCCTCGTTGGGGCGAAGGACACGCAGTCAAGAGCACTGGCACCAGGAACGCCGCCCCTCAGGCGGCCCAAATGTCAAGTCTGCTAAACTTCCCCCATCCTCACCCCAAGGGGTTGTAAGTGGACAAGAGCAGCCCATGACCGGAAGAAGATGGTCATTCAAGGGCCTGGGCCTTTGCTTCAACTCAAAAACACCAAACTCACTGTTTTTGAGGACAAGGTAGAACTGCCCCTGTGGGTTTTCCTACTTGAGATCGTTATGGAAGTAGACAGCCTCATCTTTCTCCCTTGGAGCAGCTGGTAGATTCAAACCACTGACCTTGTGATTAGCAACACAGTGTGCAGCCCACTAGGCTCCCAGGACTCCTTTTGGGCTTCTGTTTACTCATTTGTAAAATGTTACAAAACCCTGTTCCACCCAGCCCTCACAAGGTAGCTATTAGGAAAATATGCTAAATAAGAATTTAAAAGGGATGGTGGTAACAGTGAGAGTGTTCTCAGAACCAGGTTCTCAGCATGTCATTGTTTTCACTGTCCATTTTCAAATCTAATTCTAACTCAAGGTCACTCACTTAAGGAAACAAGACACTCCGTCCTACCAGAGAGGCCAGTCTTCCAAGCCATCTCCAGGTTCAGGACCCTGGGTCAGAATCTCTGGGAGGTTGATGAAAATGCAGATTTCTGGGGCCCTGCCAGAGAACCAAGGACTTCCAAATGGTTAAGGGCACTGCGAAGAAGAAAGGCCTAGCAATCCCACCAGCCGTTCTACGCTGTAGCAGGTGGGCTCTCCATGAGTTAGAACCCGCCTGCCAGCATCTGATTTGGTGTTTGCTTTTGCCTTGGAACTACTTCATCAAACTTGACACAGGGCTGTAGTCCAGGGGAAGAACCACTGAGTCCTGTTGGGAAAACAGGACATGCTTGATACTGGGCAAAAAAACTTGGGAGGTAAGAATTCTCCAAAGGCTAGCAACTGTGGAAGGACCTGCCCCAACCGCCCATAGAAGTGGGATAGGCCTTGGCCTTCATCTAGCCCAGCCCCCATTTCAACAATAAGGAAATGAGGCCCTAGCAGCACAATGAGTCCTGGTCTCTCCTATGCTGCTTTTCAGACCTGGCTGTTCCCTCTTATTCCCACTCCTCCCTCCCCCACTTCAACTCTGCACACCTGTGCACCTCTGTGGGGTGTGTGTGTGCCTTGTGGCACACAGTCCTGAACCCCACTGAGAAGCGGGGATGAAGTCAACTATCTCCAACCTTTTTTGGGGGCTCCTGGCCTCTCTTTTCTATCCAAGTAAAATGAGCAGTTTTCATGTGACTGCAGAAAAAGGCAATGTTTAAGAAGTCGCTTCCAGCCTAATGTCACTGGCTGTATGGGGATTGGGCTCCAGGGCCCCATGCCCTCTGACCCAGGGCAGCCAGGGAGCTGTGGCTCAGGGAGCCTGAGGTCTGATTCACCTTTTAAAGTGTGCCCTCTCGGTGGGAGTGGGGCAGCCTCAGCCAGCACAGAGCAAGAGTTTGGGCACAGGTGGTATATACAGTGCACAAGCCTTTGCAGCCTGGCAGGCAATCCCCAGGAGGGGGCAAGACAAGCATGTGATGAAAGCCATTTCACCGGCATCTATCTCCCACCCTGATTTCAGGATCCCATGAAAGACTCAACCAATTGGTTCTTTTTAAAAAACAAACTTTTTTTTATTAGAAAAGTAAAAAATATTGCATAGGTCTTAATACTTGAACATCAAGTGTATTCACGAACAATAAGTATCTTCACGTAAATAGTCCTAGCTGGAAGAATAGGAGGCACTCTTGGAGGGTGAGGTCCAGCCCCACCCCCCACTCAGCCCCACCCCCTTTAAGCTCCACTTTTCACCCCTCCGTGGGGGATGGGCTAAATGCAGCCTCAGGTGTATTTTTCAAGTGTCAAAGATCCAGAGTGATCCCAACACCCACCCCCCTTCCTAGTCTTACATTCATGTGCTGTAAGATAGCTGCCTACAACAGGTCAGTAGTGAAGTTCCCGTGGACACGGGGGCGGGGCGGGACGAGACAGGAAAACCAAAGAACACACTCACTTGGTCCCTCCAGACCAGGAGACACAAAAACTCCCCTCGATGGCCCCCCACCCCCCACAGGGCCGGCTACTGTGAGCATACACCTACTGGCCCGAGGCCGGGCAGCCCGGCTGATCTCTGGGCCCCAGGACACCACGGCTGTCTTAACTGTCAGTTATGATACAAATAAGGGACATGCTACACTTCGACCAGACTGGCCGACCGGCCTCTCCACCTTTTTTTCACGCTACAGTACTAAAGGGGTGAGCACCTGCAGCCGCCTCAGAAGGGCTCCTAGGAAAACACTGTCTGTCTCCCGCCCCTCCAGTGGCCGTCCCTCACAGTCTTCGAAGGTCAAGTGCAGCGGCCCTAAGCTGCTGCCTGCCCAGAGTCCACCCGCGAAGGGTCCAGGTCTCCGCCCGGCCCGGCGTTCAGCACTCCTCAATGAGCAGCTGCTCCGAGCTGTACAGCTTCTTCTTGATGACTCGGAAGCCCGTGCCCAGAGTCAGGGACTGGCTGAGGCCAGGGACCAAGGAGGAGTTGGCGGAGCTGAACAGCCCCTGGATCTTGGGCCACAGGCGTGAGTCCAATCGCAGCACAAGGGTCAGCTGGAAGGTGGGCACCAGGCTGGGGTCGAGGGACAGCTGGCTCAAGCTGTGGCAGCTCTTGCCCTGCTCTACGCAGACGTCCAGGAGCGCCCCCCGCAGGCCGCACGGCTCGCTGTAGGCCAGGCGCAGGAGTTCCTTGCCCACCTGGCTCGCCAGCTGGCTGGGCATCAGGAGGCGCACCGGCCGCCGCGAGCCCAGACGCGCCTGGGCCAGGCTCTCCTGCAGCAACTGCATCAGGTTGGCACACAGGTGCTCGTCCTCCGGGTCGCTGAGCAGCTCGAAGTCGGGCAGGGACACTTCGTCCAGGTATGCGGAGTCTGGAAGGGAAGAGGGACGAGGAGTTTGAGTCCAGATCGGAGCAGAGCGCCTTCCTTCACCTGCGCTCCTTCCTTCCCACTCCGTGCCTCAGTTTCCGCCCCACGTTCTTAACCTGTACTCAACTCACCACCACCCCACCCGCCCGACACACACACACACACACACAC
>NW_022103968.1:64454450-64480345 GCF_000313985.2 Echinops telfairi | reverse complement strand
CTCTCTCTCTCTCTCTCTCTCTCTCTCAATTCTCTGGCAATTCGTTCTGATGGGACACGAAGCCAAGGTGGCTTGACCCCCCTTTCTGCTTGTGGTTTCCTCCCTCGTCCCACCCCGCCACCCCCCGGCCCCGGCCCACCGCTCACCTTCCTCCGGCCCGAAGCCACTGTTGCTGCTGTGAAGGGACTCGCAATCCGAGCTCTCCAGGCTCGCGCAGCGTCCGAGCCCTTCCTCTCGGGTCGCCGAGGCCCTGGCCGAGCGCGGCGGCCGATCGGCGGTGGGAGTCCGAGACAGGGAGGAGGACGACGACGAGAAGCGGTCCCAAAGGCTAGGCATGGTGAGCACGGTCTTCAGGACGTCTGTCGAGTTCAGGATGAGGGAACACAGGAGTCGCTGAAAGACAAGGACACACACCCGGGAGTCAGTTCCGCGGGTCCAAAGTGGCAGCGTCCGAGGCCGCCCGCGCAGCGTTCGCTGCGTAGAACGGATACTCACCAGCGAGAGCGGTCAGTGAGAGCTTCTGGACCGAGAACGGCTGCCACTAGGTGAGGTGCGCGAAGCAGTGCCAACCCCCGTGCGCTGCCCAGACTAGCCCCTGGACCCGCCCGCTCCGCCCCCTCCCACTGCTCCGTGCCCTAGCAGCAGGCCGAGAGGCTTATAAGCACTAGTGCGGCGAGGCCACACCCCTCTGCTCCGCAACCCAATCCAGCCCCGGGAGTGTGGCCCTGCTAAACCAATAGGCACCGGGCGCACGTTCGCAACGTTCTCTCCTGCCCGGTGACAGGGGCCTGGCCCCGCCCCCGCAGAGCGCCTGAGCTCTCCAGGGCTAGCCGTGGCCACGCCCCCCTTCTGGATGGGGTTCGCGGCGGCTGCAGCTGCCCAAGTCCCCTAGGGCGCTCGCGGCAGGGGAGGATCAAGGAAAAGACTTGTTTATTATAGGGTCGCGTTGATGGGGGAGGGGGCAGCCTGGGACCTCGGGAGTAGAGAGGCGGCGAAGTATTGGGGGCAGGCGGGCAAGGGAAACAGTTGTCCCCGGAGCCAACTGCGAACACATATGGTGCCCGAGTGGATGCCCGTGGGACCGCGGCACGGGGAACGGACGTTATCCAGGCTGACCCTCGAGCCAGTACGCCCAGCTCGCCCACCTCCTGGAGGGTCGGAATTTGAGGGGGTGTGCCGGGCCGGGCCAGACTGGACAGCTCTGAGCTCGAGGGAAAGGGCCCTCGGACCCACTGCCCTTAACACCTAACCGAGTTAAGTCGAGGGTCTTTGCCTCCTTGGAGCCTGGTCCCCAAACTTTGCACATTCTCACTCTCTAACTGCTTCAAAGGAAACGGGGTTGGAGAAGGTGGTTGGCAGAAGCCTTGCGAGGAGGGGGCAGATGGGGGCAATTCCCTCCCCCTTCCCCCAGGCACTCGTCCATGGGGTCGCCCGGTGAAGCCAGCGACGGTACCGATGGGTGGGGGCTCAAAATTAAGAGATTGTCCCAGGATGCCCTTTACTCGCTACACCTCTGGCTGTTGATCAAGCCTGGGTTCATAGCACCTAGTCCTGGGACGGAGAACTGGACCTCAAACCACACGGTCCCGGCACCCCAGGGCCAGGCCACAAAGACTAGCGGCTGCTGCGCGGTCCCTTCCCAGCAGTTTCCAGCCGGGCGTCCTTCGGGTCCTAGCGCCCTGCGGGTCTCGTTGCTTTTGTGCAAAAGACCTGGAAAGTTGCATCAGGGCCAAGGAACTGGATTTCCAGAGAGAGTGCAATGGCCATCCCTTGTTTCGTCATTCAGACCGGGCTGCAGGCAACCTGACCTGGCCCCCGGCAAGGGCGTGGGTAATGGTTGCTGAGAGCGTGGGAGGAGACTCGGATGTACTATTTCCTCAAAGGTTTACTAGTCTATTACATGGGACACTGATGGAAGAGGGAGCCACACTTTCATCAGCCGGCCCACCTGAGCAGACAGGGGCCTAACCAGAGCTGACAGGAGAGCCCGGCCTCCCTCAGCCAACTTTGCTTGTGAGGGACATATTGTCTATTGTCAGAGAAGCCTGGTCATCTTCATCCCTCCTTTAAAAAAAAAAAAAAAAGGCTGAGCCTAGGGTATGACAAGGACACTTAGAACCTTAGAACTGGGAAGGACACAATCCAAACTGCACCCCACCTGTTTTACAAACGGGAGAACCATCTCTGGGCACCAATTTATAGATGAAAAAATCAGTCTGATTAGGAAACACTTCAAAAACAGCACAGACTAGTCTCTGAGGCTGCGGGTGACCTCCAACGTCCAGCCACTTACAAGAAGCCTTAGACGCAGGGTATGGTGAAGTTGCCCTATACTGAGGTTGGAGGCAGAGTTAGGAGTGTCTTGTCCATGTGTGTTGGCACAGAGAAGATCCGAGAACTAACCCGTGGGGGCTCCCTCCTCCCTCCATGCTGAGGGGACCCTGAGCCAGCAGTGAGATAGACTAGGGGCTCTTTTGTCACACTCTTTCTGTTCCCGCTCTCCTTTTCTTTATTTTTTTAACAGGAAAAAAAAGTATTTGAGAAAAAAAGCAAACCTGGATCTAAGAACAATGGAAATTTATCTTATAAATGGATACTGACAGGCAAAGGAATCCAGAGGCAGTTTAGAAAGTCATTCATTCGTTGGACAAATTCCATCCTGCCTTGCAGCACTGCGCTGAGGATCCTCCACCACTTTCTCTTAGTAAGAAGGGTTTTCCAAATGGGAAAGGCTGAAATAAAGGACATTGGGTCATTTTGTTTCTTTCAAATGTAAGTCCATTAGGATTGTTGTCTATGTTTTCTAACTTTTTTTTTTATTGCAAGTGATAGAAAAAGAACCAGAGTTCTAGCCCTGGTGATGTTTATTATAGGAGGGGGTTGGCTACAACCCCACCCACCAACCTGCTGCCCTTGTATGGATCCTGAGTGGCACCTCTCCTGACATCCCCCCACCCCATGGAGAGTTGGGTGCGGCCTCTATCACTAAGGTCCACTAGAAGAACCTTTGAGCCTGGAGACAGGGTTTCTAGTAACTCCTATGGGTGGTCAGGGTAGGGCTCTTCAGGGGCAACAAGGAGGTCCGTTTTCACCTGTGAGGTGGCAGGTAGACTCCAGGCTCTGTAAAGGGTCAAGGGCTGGGGAGATTGTGTGGCTGCACACAGCACTCACTGCAGAGAAGCAGCCTTTATTGGGCTCAGCCTACAGGTTTGTGGTGGGGGTGGCTCCCTCCAGGCTTCTAAGCCAGCGCTGGAATCTATGGTCCTCTCCTTTCACCCCTGGTCCCCCCAGGCTCAGGCGGGACACGCCCCTGCCAGCAGATTGAGAGGACTTGCCTGGACATGTCCCTATCAGCTGCCTTGAAGACCTAGCTCTAATATCCTTTCTGCCAAGAAGCTTCCACAGCCTCCCCACCCCCAGACGGCCATCCCTCCCTTTGAGCCCTTGCTATAATATACACCTTGTGCATATCTCTGTTATTTATCATGTTTCCACACTGGACTGGACCTGCAGTAGCCAGCAAATGTTCTTTGAGCCGGTGGATACGTGGATGGTTGGAGGCAGCAAGGAAGTGGCTTTGCCTGGAATTGCACAGACTTGCACCTGGAGTCCCAGGCCTTTGGCAAGGCCTTCAGCGGTAGTCCCTACGTCACCTTTTTCCCCCTCAAAACTCTTTTATTGGGAGTTAATACAGATCTCATATCATTCCATAGTTAAATCATATCAAGCAATATGCAAAATTGCTAGCACAATCAGTTTCAAAACATTGTTTTGATATCAGCTCCCTTAACCCCTACCCGCCCCATGAAGGCCCCAGAAGTCCTGGTTCTATTTGCTGTCCCTACAGGTTAGGTTCATCAATCCTGGATTTCGTATGCTGAAAAACAGGAAAAACATAACAAATCCAAGAGGGTGCCCTCCAAGGACATAACACATCGGAGATAAACCCCAATCTAAACAAACAAAACCTAGAAATACAGAAAACCAAAGCCAGCTCAGACCTAATATCAGTGGGGGATCAAGTGACAAGGGTTTAACTGTTCAAGTGAGGTTTGTCCTTTTGATCGTCCATGTCCTCTCTCCGACGCACTGTCCAGCAGCCACTTCCCTCCATTATGGAGAGAGGGGACTCCCAGCAGGCTTATTTCCTATGCAGTTCGATGTCACCTTTCTGACCAAGAGCTCCTCAACGCTGGTGTCCCAAGAGAGGCTGCCCCGTGGCTTTCCTTTTAAACATGACTACTTAAGTGCTTTAAGTTTATCATGCACAAACCCATTTTAGTTTATGGCAAGGTAGTCATGCAAGGCTACCAGGTAGGACCATAAAACGTCCATTTAAGGAGGACCAGAGAATCTGCAGGAACAATTACAGTGTTATTTCAAACGTCAGACTTCAGGGTTAGCCTTTTACAGGTGGTGTCAGGAGTAAGACTTGACCACATTTCCAAGGCCCTGGAGGTCCCCTGCTGTGCGCAGACCCACAATCCTAGTCTTTGCAGGTCTTCTCTCGGGAGGTTATCAGAGCCTACCAAGAGATCTCCGAATGCCCAGAGGCCCGGTGCTTCTGCAGTTTCCCAGCCTTGGTTTCACACCGGAAGGCCTCCGTGACATCCTATTTGGTGCGTTCCATCTCTTCTTCAAGGTCAGACACCCAGTGTTGCTACTTACAGAGTTGTTTAGGATTGACCTAACATCTCGAGGCCACCTTAGGGAGATGTCACCTGATGTTGTTTCTTTTGGTCACATCGTGGGAGTGACACGCTAACTCTGGGGGTTGTTAAGACATCCACAGGCTTCACATCCCTCTAATATGAAATCCAGGCGGTCTGCTCTTAAGTGACATGGTAGGTGACTCTTGCATCTTTGGCTTATGAGCATGTATGGATGCAAACACGGCAATGCCTTATACACATAACAGACACACACGATACTGCCTTGTACCGAAGTGGCTTGAGAACATTACAGAAATCACATAATATGCAAAACAGGGGCTTCTTCCCTCCAGATCTGCGAGCAGCTCCAAGAAGCCGGGACAGACAGGGACTGTGCAGAATGTGCATCCGTCGTAGGAAGTCTTCTAGGCACCCAGCAGTTTCTTGACAAGTGGCTCAAAATACTCCGTGCTTATTTATTTTAAATTAAGGTGAAATTCATATACCGCAAAATGCACTGTTTGAAAGTGACTACGCCAATGGCATCTGGCCCCCTCATGTTGTGCCACCACCACCAACACATCACCCTCCAGCAGTCTCTGCCCTCAAGAGCTTTTCAGTTATTGTTTCTAATCAGTGTCTTGTTGGCGGGGTCGGGAGCTGGGCTGCCTCTTTGCACAACTGCAGAGGGCGCCAGTGCCACTAACTAGGCTCTATGAGTTTACTCGAGTCTTCTTAGGAGTGGGGTTTAGGGAGCACAGATCACATAGACCACGGAGTGGGCGAGTGTCAAGCGCTAGATGACTCAGGTTCCAGGTCCCAGTCTCGGGGTCAGGTTACCATGGGAGCCTCTCTAAGGGCAGCACTTCAGTCAATAAGCATCCACTCCAGGCCACCTTTCCCTCCCTGTTCAGACATTTACTGTCTTATGCACCTGTACTCAGGGTCTCAGACTAGCAAACTGTCCCCATTGGTTTTGGGAAGTCAAACCAGATCTTGGGATCGTCTGGGATAGTTTTTTAAAACCCCACACAGAGCTCAGGCTGAGAGTCCCTGAAATCAGCCTCCTTGCCTGAAGGCTTGCCTGGGCATCTCAGCAGCATTTCCATTCAAGTCCTGGAGGAAGCAGGCGAGCTCACCGGGGTGGTGGTGAGTGGGGTGGGGTGGGGCTGGCTGGTAGGCTGTTGGTTGGGACACTGAAGCCCGCTCACCTCTGTAGCTTGCTTTCTTACTTAAAACAACAACAAACAGCTAGGTCAAAATAGCAAGAGTATAAAACACCTGGTCTATTGGGAAGGTTGTAAAAGACAGCTCAGGGTCTTATGCAAGATTATCATTGTCCTGCTGGTGCTAAGGTGAAAACTCTCCAGGGAGATACATTTGCAAATGAAGCTGCTCTTTGAAATGGGAATTCTAACAATACTTTGTATTTTGCAGCCTTTCAAAGGGTTTTTAGCATCCGTTCTCTACTTATCCTGTTGTAAATGACGACTGGGAATGAGCTTTATCTCAGGAGGTTATAAAATCAGGATTTTCATCATCTACCACCCAGTCTGGTCCTCTAGGTCTGGGGCAAAGCTCTGGATGGATTCTGATGCTTATCTTTCCCTTGGATGCCAGCAGTCCTCAGGACTCACATAGGACTTGGAATGAACGCTGAGCTGGGCTCCCAGCCAATGAAACAGGGGCTGGGCAGGGGCAGGTATGAGGACCAGGCTCACAGGTGAGAATGGTCGCTCATAAAGGTGAGCTCCCTGGCAGACAGTTCTACTGGGATCCTAGGTTTTGAAAGAAGTAATTCCCTCAAGAGGACAGAGCAGGGCCCTCCGGGACCCTTACAAAGAACTAGTTTAATACCCACCAACCCCTGGCCCCATGACAAGGGAAGGGGAGCTGAGAGGGGAGCTTTAGGATTTGCGAGGAGGGGGTGGGGTGGGGACGGATTTGCATTTATCCAACCAGTGGTGAGAGGTACAGACAGCCCTCGAGCCAGAGTGGCCAAGTTAGCCTGTCAAGCTTAGGTCCTGCCCACTCCAGGAGGCCATCTCTTTTCTGCTGAGCCCCTCACCCCCCACCCCAGTCTATTCAAGGCCCGCTTCTCAGGGTTCCTTTCCCATCCTGAGTCCTGAAAACTTAGGAGGAAAAGAAACAGAAAATGTGTAAACCGGAGCAAAGGCTGAGCAATCCCTTCCCTCCGGTTATAACCTGAAGCCTTGGCTAAGTCCTGCTGGTCTGTGTCCAAGGCAAGTCCTGGAACCCATGGGGGGGCCAGGGAACTGGAGTCAGCCAACCTGAGTTCTGGGCTCGGTATGGCTATTAGCACCTGCCTTTGAAGTTGGCTATTTTTATTACACTGGGTGGTGCAGACCGCACTGAATTACTAACCTAAAAGATAGCCGGTTTAGATCCACCCAGCAGCACTGCTGAGGAAGGGCTTCCTCCCAGGGGATAGACAACAGAAACATGGGTGAAGGGAGCCAGCGGATGGTGTAAGATATGAAAATAATAATAATTTACAATTTATCAAGGGTTCTTGAGGGCGAGAGGGTGTGGGAGGGAGGAAAAAAACAAGGAGCTGATACCAAGGGCTGAAATAGAAAATGTTTTGAAAATGATGGCAACATAGGTACAAATGTGTTTGATACAATTGATGTATGGATTGTTATAAGAGCTGTAAGATCCCCCAATAAAATGGGTTATTTTTAAAAAATGGCATGATGTCCTGATTAGCTCCTAATAAAAACAGTTAAGAAAACAAATGTTGTATTTGCTGTTTCTGTGACAGAGTAGAATTCCTTGTGGAGGCAGATGGAATGCCAGGTCTCTGCAGAACTGCAGGGCGGGTGTGAACAGGGTCTCCAGCAGCCCTCCTTCCCCCAGGGGTGCAGCCAGGGACTCTACAGAGCATTTTGACTCTAACAATGGGGGTGCAAGGCACTGAATTCAATTCACGGTGACCATGGGTTATTTTTCTAACAGATAATGGAGATTCTGCATTCTATTTTGTTACTTTTGGTACAAAACAGTAAATGACTTACTAGTTCAATTATGTAATTGCCCCTGTCCCAAAATAAACCAAGTTAATACAAAGACTGACACTGTTCATGCATCCGTGTAGTCTTGGGGTTTTCCTAGCCCAGTTTTAAACCCAGAACTGCAAAGTCCCTGCCTTTTATCTGTGTGACCTTGGGAGCAAAGATTTGAGAAATGGTTAGGTAGTTGAGTTTAGGGACTGGGGCGTCCAAGCTACCAGCCCGTGCAGGAGTGGTGCATTGCGCATGCTCAGAGTCTCAGGTTTCCCGCCAGGAAGGGTAGGTACACCTGGCCCACCTAGGCCAGGTGAATTCCACTCAGCCAAAGGGGTCGACCAGGGTCATCCACCACGCCTCCCTGCGGGATAATTGAAAAGGCAGGAACCAGAGCCTACCTCTCACCTCACCACCTTCGGGAGACGCGTGTAGCTGGAAAGGAAGCCAGGCTGAACGCAACCGACTCACAGGGACACTCGTAATGTACTACCGCAGGTCCACCCTTTTGTGTCCCTCTTTTCGCCTGTTCTTGCTGGTGTACGGACTTTACGTCCGCCTTTCGGTGCCTGCCTCCCCGGGAACTTGCCTGCCTCCCCCAGGCTGGATTTCTGGGAGGGGTTGGGACGCTGTCGCCTGCAGGGTAGGAGGATTTTGACTCCCAAAGCCTTTTCGAGGCTCAGTGGTCTGCTTTGTGCTCTGGCCAGCTGGATGGCTGGATGTGCTGATTTCTGCAGGACTCTGGCCCTGGTGACTGGCCCCCGCCTGGCTTTTGGCTAGGCCGTAAGCTGTGGCTGCCATTTTCCCAGCCACGTGACTCTCATTCCCTGGCAGCCCACTGGGTGTCTGCCATTTTGGCTGCGGGCAACAGCGCGTGATCCTGGCCAAGATGGCGCCGGCCTCTCCAAACACGTAGAGCGGTGGTGCTAGGTAGCTGGCTGCTTAGGCCCGAAGCCGAATGTTTCCTTTTTCCCCTCCACTCCCTTGAGCTTTCTCCTGGTTTTTCAAACAAGCTGCTGTAGTGTTCTACCAGTGTGGGTTTGTTCCTTGCTGCTGGCTGGTTGTCTGTTGCCCAGGCCTAGGCCAAAGGCGTTCGGAAGCCGAGCCCGAGTAACAACTTTCCCCTTTCAGTGATGCTGCCTCCGGCACTTCTTGGGACAGCTCTTAATACAGCTCCTCCACCACAATGTTCTAGCCAGAAATTCCAATTTCCTTAAAGGTTCCCCGAGCTGCCTGATAGACGTCCCTTCCCTTCAGAGATTTGAGAGTCTGTTCCTGACAGCAGGCGTCTCTGAAGGCCATGGGGCCACACCAAGCAGTGGCCCTCCTAGCTTGTGGTCTACAAATGTCGGACCTAACGTCGGCTGCAGTGACTGGTCTTTGGGCGGAGGCGCCTGCCTGAGGCCTCAGATTCACAGCACCTGGGGTGCGCGCTGAAGCTGCGGTTATTGACCTTGAGGCATCAAGCTCTCCATAGCCTTCTTGTCTTGTGCTTTCTAGATGGGACTTCCCAGCTCCATACCCAGGAATTGCCCCCTTGGGTGTATCCTGTCCATTTGGGATAGATTTGATACAGAGAGGCTGGACAAACAAAAGCTGATTACACTTTGCATCTCTATTTGGCCACAGTATCTTTCAGAGAAAGGAGAATCGTGGCCAGAGAATGGTATATTTTCCCTTCCAACCCTGATTCAGCTAGAACACTTTTGTGGAATGATGGGAAAGTGGGCGGAGATGCCACCTGTTAGAGCATTTTTCCTTTTGAGGAGCAGGAGAGGCCTTCATTCCTAGTGCACCCAGGAGACCCTGGACTTGGGGGCGACTATTCCCCCAGCCCTGAAACAGCCCTGAACGTTCTACCTGTAGTAGAGGCAGCAGGGGAATTTGGTCCCCAGACAATTTACAAGCCTTTTACTCTAATTGAATTCAAGCAATTAAAAATAACTTGGGCAGTTAGTCTAACAAACCCGAACAGTACATAAAACACTTCCAGCACCTCACCCTCACCTATGATTTCACCTGGCAGGATGTAATGGTCATACTGGGACAGACGATGACACACTTTGAGAAAGAACGAGTGCTCAAAGGTGCTAGGAAGTTCGCAGAGGAGTTGCATGTGATGAGTGAAAAGTACCCTGTAGGGGAAACAGCTGTACCTTCAACAGACCCTGCTTGGAAGCAGTGAGCCTCAGGACAAGTGGGCATGGGAACATTTCCTGGTGTGCTTCACAAATGGACTAAAATCAAGTCAGGTAGGCAAAAGGCCATTAATTATGCCAAAGTGGCAGTGATTCACCAGGGACCTACGGAGTCTCCTTATAGGGGCTAAAGGAGGCCCTGAAGAATCATACTGCTATATATATAGGCTCCTATGAGGGACAAGTCTTAATCAGGGACAAATTTCTCACACAGGCTGCACCAGACATTCTTTTTTCTTTTAATCATTTTATTAGGGGCTCATACGACTCTTATCACAATCCATACATACATCAATTGTGTAAAGCGCATTTGTACATTCATTGCCCTCATCATTCTCAAAACATTTCCTCTTCACTTAAGCCCCCGGCATTAGGTCCTCATTTTCCCCCTCCCTCATGAGCCCTTGATAGTTTATAAATTGTTATTTTGTCATATCTTGGCCTGGCACCGGACATTCATAAGCTCCAAAAGCGAGTGCAGAAACCTGCAGGAGCTGCCCTAGCGGAGATGGTTGCTTGTGCTAATAGGGCCTTTTACAATCAGGAGCAGGAGGGGGGGGCTCAGCCTGGGAGAAGGAGAGAAGGAAGACATCAGGCATGCCCAGGTATTGGCTGCACTGGATAACCGATGGCCGTTGAATGCCTCCCAGGTTTCTCAGACCTTTGAACCAGGTACCAAGTGCTATATTTGCTGGTGACCTGGTCATTGGGCTAGGAACTGCCTTAACCAGAACAAGAGCAACATCAAGAGATAGCTGTTACTGGTCTGGAGCCTAGGGTGAGCAGTGATGTGGCAGGTAGGTCAGTAAATTTCCTTTTAGATACTGGGGCCACCTATTCTGTCCTTATCTCCTTCCCCAGACTCCTGGCACCTGCTCCATCCTGTGAGTGTCAGGAAAACCTGTAGTTAAACATTTTACTGAACCTCTCAGGTGCCTATGGGATAACTTCTATTTTTCTCATAGCTTCCTAGTAATCGCTGAATGTCCAGCTCCTCTCCTAGGCCAAGATACACTGTACAAGTTACACACCTGCATAGTCATCGGGCCTCATTCTCGTCCCTCTACAGCAGGGGTCCTCAAACCTTTTAAACAGGGCCAGTTCACTGTCCCTCAGACTGTTGGAGGGCCGGACTATATTTAAAAAACAAAACAAAACTATGAACAAATTCCTATATACATGGCACATATCTTATTTTGAAGTAAAAAACCAAAAGGGGTCAAAAACACCCAGAGGGCTGGATAAATGTCCGGGGGGTGGGGTGGGGGGCTGCATGTGGCCCACAGGCTGTAGTTTGAGGACCCCTGCTCTAGAGCTTCCCAAATGTTCCTCACAGTGGAGGAGCCACAGATTCCCCCACAGAAACCTTCGGAACGTGTCATAACTCCTGAAGTTTGGTACTGGCAAAGCTAAATATGCTACCCCTGTAAAGATTTTCCTAAAAGATCCTACCCAGTTTCCCTATCAGCGACAGTATCCTTTGAAGCCTGAAGCCATCAAAAGGTTACAACCCCTTATTAGTAAGTTCCTTGGACTTTTGGTCCCTGTTAACTCCCCCTGTCACACCCCATATTACCAGTTAAAGAGAAAGATGGGTCTATCGGCTGGTCCAAGACCTTAGGATAATAAATGAAGCAGTGATCCCACTGCATCTAGTAGTGCCAAACCCCTGTACCTTCCTAGGGGAAATTGTGAATGCTTTTACTCCCATTCCTGTGTTTACAGTGAATAAACACTCCTGCCTGATAATCCTGAGATTTTTATTTCCTGTGACATTCACCTAACTTCAAGGGCACTGCCACCTCACAATCTTACCCTTGTCTCACTTAAACTGTTCACCTGTTTGTTTTTCCAGAAGTTCTCAGGTTACCAAGGCCCCTGAACCGAGTGTGCCATCTCCTGGACCACCTCAACCTCATCCATCCTGGGACCTGAATGGACAACCCCTTTCGACAGAGTAGGAAGGGTATGGACCCAAAATCCCACTTTGCCCCTTTTGTCAGCAGGAAGTAGCTAGAGATGTCGTCGCCCAGTACCCCAAAGATTTGGGTCCATATCTCTTCAGGGGGGAATGTTAGGTAGTTTAGCTTAGGGAATGGGGTGTCCATTACGCATGCTCAGAGGTCTGAGCTACTGGTCCATGGAGTGGTACACCGCGCATGCTCAGAGGCTTAGGTTTCCCGCCAGGAAGGGTAGGTACACCTGGGTGGGCGCGGCACCTGGATTGGCCCACCTAGGCCAGGTGAATTCAACTCAGCCAATGGGGGTTTACTAGGGCCTTCCACCACGCCTCCCCGCCGAATAATTGAAAAGGCAGGAGCCCAGAGCTGACTTCGTGACTTTCTGAGCAGCTTCTAGGGAGGCTGTATGGGGTGAGGGGTCCTGTGGGTGCCTGTGTAAACCTGAAACAACTTCTTGGATTACAAACCAGGCTTCTGTGTGAATTCTTTCTCCCACGGAGCCAAGGACCGAGGTATATCTATCCCCAGAGAGATCTAACAAAGCTCCCAAGGAAGCTCACTGCCATAGATGTGATGCCAACTTTTCGAAACTCTACAGGCCAGAGTAGAACTGCCCCTGTGGATTTCTGAGACTCTTAACTCTTTCCCAGAGTAGAAAGTCTGTCTTCCTCTGGGGGAGCAGCTGGTGGTTTGGAAATGCTCAGTGGGTAACCACTCTGTCCCCAGGGCTCCTTTTAGAAACTAAAAATCAAAACTAAGCTCACTGCCATGGGTTCTATTCTGACTCATAGTGAGCCTACAGGACAGGGTGGAATCTTCCATTCTTACACAGTTGGTGGCTTTGAACTGCTGACCTTGCACAGCAAAGCCCAACACACAACCACTACGCCATCAGCCACCAGCCCTTTCTGAAGGGTTCCTCTTCAGAAATTCAGGTCTGTTAAAAGGACCTGTGGCCTACATCCCATGCCTTTCTATGGAGCCTCCTGGCTGGCTGGTGGTGGAAGTTGCCAACATCAATTGATGTTGCCACCTCCTGTATTATAGCTTAGGAGCCCTGGTGGCAGAGTGGGCTGCTAACTATATTAAAGTTGGTAGTTCAAAACCTCCAGTGGCTCCTTGGGAGAAAAGGGAGGTTTTCTCCTCCAATAAAGAGTTACAAACTCGGAAACTCACAGGATACTCTGTCTTACAGGATAACCATGAGTTGTCCTGGACTCCATGGCAGGGATTCTGTTTGGGTTTCTGTTTGTTTTTCATTAGAACTTAATTTCTGAACGCTACATTTATAGACGGCTACGCTATGGTGAACATCCTAAATTTGTGACTGAGTCTGAGTGGATTGAGCCTTCACTGAATTCTTTCTGACCACGAAGCAGCCACCAGCAAAGCCTTGCCCTCAGTCAGAATGTGTTTCAAAGTGAACTATAACCACTCTCCTAGCGAGCCCAGGGATGTGCGGTCTCCCTGAGGACGAGGGTCATGCTTTAGTCCTGAATGCAAACTGGGGTCCTGGGTCACCAAGTCTGGCGTCTTAGCCTGACTGGCTAGGTTGCTGCCCCCCTGAACCAATCTTGTAAACGTTTCTATCTAGCAGTGTGCCACTCATGTTCTGTGGTCCCACCTGCAGCTGTGATGATCTGATCTGCCAATCATGCTATTGTGGCCGCTTCCTCTGCACTTCCAAGTCCGGTTTCACTTGGGGCCATGGAGTCAATGCCAATTCTTAGCGATCCAATAGGACAGGGTAGAACTGCCCCCGTGGATTTCCGAGACTGTAACTCGTGCCAGAGTAGGATGTCTCCTCTCTCTCCTGCAGAGTGGCTGGTGGTTTTAAACTGCACAACGGAGAATTCTAGTTATCTGTAAATCCTTGGTTGCCAGCATGGCCTCGAGCCAATAGTCTCTCTCATCCGGGTGAACTTTGTCCTATTTAAGACACTGTGTTTCTAAAACTTATATTTGAATTGAGGGCCTCTTTGTCCTCTCCAACACACAACACGCTTTGACTTTTCTGGAGATTGTTATGGCTTAAAACTACTTCCCATCTGTTGCCCTAGAGAAGACAGGTGGTGGGGTGGGTCCCGCCATGGGCCAGCAGTGTGAAACCACCCAGCCGCTCTGTCCTACAGGATCGCTGGGAGTTGGGACTGACTCGCTGGTAGTGAGTTTGTATTTTCACATCAACTGTCAGCAAAAAAAGCAACTCATTGGTGCAGGGTGGCAGGGCGAGGTGCATCAGCCCCAGTGCACAGAGGAGAAGACCCGCTTTGAAGTGAAGTGACTTGCAGTGGTCACACAGACAGGGGCTGATGGCTCTCCAGGTGGGCTCACATCCTTCAGCCCAGGCCACCGACAGGTGCGGATGCGCTCCGGGGGACTGCATGTTTTAGATGGAGGGGCACGATGGTTCAGAGGTGTGTAGAAGACGCAGGGTGAACCCTGGAGGCACTATGGCAGGGGTCCTCAAACTTTTTAAACGGGGCCAGTTCACTGTCCCTCAGACCCGTTGGAGGGCCGGACTATATTAAAAAAAAACTATGAACAAATTACTATGCACACTGCACATACCTTATTTTGAAGTAAAAAACCAACAAAACCGGCAAAACCACCCGGCTGGCCAGATAAACGTCCTGGGGCCACATGAGGACCCCTGCACTATGGTAGTATGGACACATGCTTTCTCTCCAGGCTGGCTCTTGGTTCAACACTTTAGCAGGGGTCAGCAGGGCGGATTCAATGGGCAGGGTGACAGTTGTCCAAAGCCTTTTCCCCCTAACAGGGTACCCTCAGTCCACGGAGGGGTGATGATTCGGACCCCCTCTACCTTCCGGCATCCTGCCCAAGAGCGCAGCTCTCCCATGGGAAGGCCCCAAAGGGGCCCTTTTTGGCCTAGAGGTGTCCCATTTGTACTTCGCAAGGGGACAGCCTTTAGCACGAACCCAGGAGCCCTCCTGGACCTTCTTGTATTTAAGCAACAAAGGAAAGAAACTTACAAAACCCCTGTGTCGGCTCTGTTAACGGGTGCACTGAAAAGCTGAGCCCACTTCGGGGGCGGGGGAGTGGTCTGCCGTGGTCAGCCGGCAGCTGGCTGGGATGGGGGAAGGGGAGACCCCCATCTTTCCCCCTCCCCCCACAGCCGAGGTGAGCTCCCCGGGGAACGGGGCAGCGGAGGTGACAGATGCTGAGCAGCTGACTGCCGGCGGGTGGGGGAGCAAGCGGAGGGGTGCCGTCCTCCCCGACCCCCTGCAGGGACCAGGGACGTGACTTGGAAAACGTGCGTCGGGAGGGGGCGGGGCGGGGCTCGGCTCGCTGGGCCCGCCCACCGTCCGCGGAAGGCGGCCCGACGGCCCAGGTGCTGAGCTCAGCGTTTTGCGTGCGGGCCGCCGGGTGGGGGCAGGGCTGGGAGAGGGTCGGGGGGAGCGGAGGCGGCCCTCTGCGTTTTGAGGCTCTAACCTTTCTCTGACCGGGGCTCATCAACAAAGGGGGCTCTGTCGGGGTGGGGGAGGTCTCCTAGCTGCACTCACCACCCGAGCCGGGGAGCACAGGGGGCGGGGGTCGTGTCTGAGTCATCACCCGGAACCCCGACTTAAGTCCCCACGGCCGGCGTCAGTGAGGCCGAGCCGTTGTGCCCTCTGACCGCAGGATTTGTTTGTCCGAGAGGGGTGCAAAGGGAGCAGTGTGTGCCCGCCAGGAGCTGCCTTGTGCTATTGACTGCAGCCTTGGAAAGAGCAGGAAGAAAGCCCTTTGTACCCACCTGGCACCGCGGGTGACTCAGGCAAGGAGGCCGGTGGTGGTGTTTGAGACTGACCCACATACCTGTTTGCCTCTTTATCTTTTTATTATCGCACAGGGTTCTTAGGCCAGCTGTAGACTGCACCGGAGGCAAGCTGTCTGCAGGGGTGGGGGGCGGGGTAGCTCCTCTCCCCAGGACGGTTTCAGATTCGCTGGCCCGAGTGGTGAAGGGGTTAAAGTGCTGGGCTGCTACCCAGGAGGAGGAGGGGTCTACCAGCCTGCTACAA
Source organism: Echinops telfairi (assembly GCF_000313985.2). NCBI lineage: Eukaryota > Metazoa > Chordata > Mammalia > Afrosoricida > Tenrecidae > Echinops > Echinops telfairi. The sequence continues at coordinate 64,464,486 of NW_022103968.1, read as the reverse complement.
AGGAAGAATGGGTGCAGCAGTCTGCTCCTGGGAAGGTGAAAGCCTTAGTCCTAAGGCACAGTTCCACCCTGCCCGGCGGCCGGGTTGCTAAGTCAAAGTTGATTGGATGGGTTGGTTTTCTGTTGTTTCTGCCGTGGACAGGACGTCAGTTGGTCTGCAGAAACCTCACCGGGCTCTTCCTAACCCTGCTGCACCAAGCGAGCGGCTGTGCAGGCAGAGAATATTCAGATTGGACCTGGACCTGGGTTTGGGGGAGGCTGGCCCAAAGCCCCACAGCCTCTGGGCCGTGTTACTTTTCAGTGTTAACCTGCTGCCCAATAGCACCATGGCGGCAGGTGAGATTTTATTTGATAGATGGGGACACGCGGGACGCACGGAGATGCATAGTGGGCAGAATGGGCTTGGGATTTGCTGCTCGGATTGCGGAGGCAACTCTGAACAAGAGGATCCTGGAACTTTTCATTTATTTTACCTTTGTTCAGCCTCTTTAGGGCCTCTCCCATGAAGTCTTCTAAAAGGCCCCCCTTGCCTTCCGAGCACATTTGGCTGTTCACCTTGGCCTGCCAAGAGGCAGGCCCTTGACTATCTCAGATTCATCATCTTCCCACAGCGGAGGAAGGGAAAAATCACATGTGGTTCTAATTACCTCTGAAATGCTCTTAAATCTTCCAGAAAGTACAGTGTGCATGGCTTTGTGTATACAACTTAGCACAGTAATATGCATGTAGCTGTGTAAAATATATACAGCCATATACAGTGGACCATAAAGAGGACATCAGTAAAATACAAGCGTATAATTTCATAGTATCTTTAATCATGCATCAGGAACAGGCTTCACATCAGCCTGGAAGTGGGACTGGCAGAGTGAATAGCAGATTTCCGTCTTCTCTCCAGCACCCACTTTGGGGCATGGAATCCTAGAGAAGAAAGGGAACCCTGGTAGTGTCTTGGGTTACACATTGGGCTGCAAGTCATAAGGTCAGCAGTTCAAACCTGCTAGCTGCTGGGTGACAGAGGAGGCTGCCTGCTCCAGTCACAGGAGCAGTTAGCTCTGCCCTGCTGGGTTACTATGAGTCAGAATTGACTTGATGGTAGTGAGAAAGGGGAGTCCCTGAATTGCTTACGCTGCTCTTTTTGTGTGTGGATTTTTTTTTTTTTAACCCCCAATGCTAGTATAACTTCACAGGGTACATTGTGCCCTGTGGGCTGCTTCCAACTTTATACTGATTGCCTTTAGGACTCACATCCAAGGACAACTCTCAACAAACTGCCGGGAGAGCTCCGTGTTCCCTTGCTGGGCTGTGCAGGGCAGGGGGTGGAGCCCAGGTCTATGGGACTTGGAAATCAGTGTTCAGCCTATACACCTTTGGATGGCTGCTCTCTTCTCTGTGATACAGGTTGAAGCAAACCTGTTCTGTCTGGTGCCCCTGTCACATTGTAAACTCAGAAGGTCACAGGGTTTTCACCCCACCTAATCCCCCATACACATACACAAACCCCCCACCCCACCCCCAAGTATTTCGATTGACTGGCACTGTGACTCAAGGTCAATTCATGAAATCAGCAAGATATCTCCCCTGCTTCTCCCCAGGCAGTGGGAACTCTGCTTACTTTGAACTCTGATAGCCTTTATTATTGGCGCAGACATTCACAACCAGAAGGGGGCTTTCTCTTCTTGTACAGATAAGAGGCTAAAGGGGAAGTGTCCAGACCGCAGTCTTTTCCCCATGGTGCCACCTCATTTCTTCAGAGAGCTCTTCTCGGTTGATTTCTTTGTAGTGGAAGAAAGGCCTGGTGATCTGTCTCTTGAAGGGCACAAGACTTAGACTCTACTCTGCCACACATGCATCACTGAGGGTCAGCTGACCCAGTGGCAACTGGGGTGGTGCTGCTGGTAGGACTGTGAAATAAATGCCCGCTCACTGCCACGGAATCGATTCTGACCCCCAGGGGCAGGGCGGAACCGCCGCTTTGAGTTTCTGAGCCTAAATCTGTACAGGAGTAGACAGCCTCATCTTTTTCTGATCAGATCTGCTGGTGGATTCGAACCGCTGAGCTTGTTAGTAGCTCAGTGTGTAATCCACTGTGTAGATCGGTATATTATGGTGAGTGAGGTAAAATTTCAGACGTGCCGAAAGACCAAGTTGCATAACAATGTCCCTAAAAATGGACAGTTCCCTGCAGATCCACACAGAAACCTGCAGAAACTTCCAGGAGGATACTGGAGAAACCGTCCTCCGAGGTTACCTTTGAAGACCGGGGTGAGGGAGCCTTTTCTGAATATTGGATTCTTAAAACATTCACATGAGTTTTGGTTTGGGGGGGTGGGGTTTGGAGAGCTAGATAAAGAGGGAGGGCCGGGGCACTGGAGCTCCAGTGAGAAATAGTGCAGGAGGAGGGGGCTTCGACAGGCTGCCAGCTATTGCCTGGAAGGGGAGAGGGTCCCAGAAGGCTCTCTGTGGAGGCCATTCAGGGTGACTGACAACCACAGCACCAGTGACACGGCATGGGCAAGGAGCTCAAGACGAGGAAACTATGCTTTGGGGGGAACAAGGGCAACGAGAGGATCTTTAGGACCCTACGGATTCCTTGGCTGTTGGCACTACTCTCTGGGTACAGACTGTTCTGATTGCAGCTGGGAAACAAACAGCTAGGAGGGGCCAAAGTGGGAGCCCAGGCTAGAGAGCAGGCCTGCCTCCCCCAGTGGTGGGGGGCCCAGGGTAGGCCCTCCCACCCCACCCACCCCACCCCCATCGCAAAGGGCAGCTGCACTACTTGCCTGCATGGGCGGCCTGCTGACATCCATAGGCAGTGAAAGGCCTGGACCTTTGGTCCAATCTGGAGGCGAAGCCCCCTTCCCAGGACAGCAGAAGCCTGAACAGTGCTGTTCACAGAGCTAAGGGAGGGGGTGGCCACACAGGGCCCAGGTACCCCAGTCATAGCCTTGCCCCCTCACTACCAGCAGGTCAAGGCTGACTCCCAGTGACCCTGCAGGGCCAGGTGGGACTGCCCCTGTGGGGTCCCGAGGCTAAAACTCTTTTCCAGAGTGGCAAGCTTCATCTTTTTCCCAGAGCGGCTGACTTTTTCCGAACTGCTGACCTTGCAATTAGCAGCCCAACTTGTACCCGCAGGCCACCAGGGCTCCTAGTAAAAGTCTAGAGAAGGTCAAAGTTAGAGGAGCTGTTCTGTGATTTTTAAAACGGGTTCATTTATCGAGCCCGTGGTAATACTGCTCCAGGGCAAAGCTGCGCAAGGTCTCCTTCCCGGGCTGCTCTTTCTGGGAGGAAGGAGGGAGGCACCTGACACGCTGGGACCACGAGCACCTGAGCTCCTCTCACAGGTGTGCTTAACCCACTCGAGCCTCTGCGAAGGACAACTCGGAGACTGAGGGAGATGGTACCGTGACCACCGCACAGTACGGAAGTGTTAAAACTGGGATTTGGACCTGGGTGTGCCGATGTTACACTTATAATTTAGTTGCTTGGAGCTCAGAACACATTTTCCCAGCGAAATAATTCTGTAAGTGGTGGTTTGCTTTGCCATAATGGCCTAGCTTCCCCGGGGGATAGCCGGAATTAATTCTATGTTTCACTGCGGTTGTAGATGAATCAGGCTTTGGTGGGCTAGCCTGGAAATCCACAGCAGAGGGAGACTATACTTGAGGGTATGCCCAGCTGGGAACTCGTGTCCTCACTGTATCACCCTGACTCCAGGAGCACTTGCCCATGCCCAGAGCCCGGCCAGCACGAAGGGAGTGCTATCTGAGAACACACGTGATTTTAGACTCAAAATCATCGTTGACCTCCTTCCCCGAACTGCCTCTCCATTTTGTAGTCGTCATGCACCTTTGAGGCTGGGAAACGAAGAGCCAGTCCTAGGGTTCCTCTCACCACTAACGTTGGGGTTTACTTGTGGGGTGCCTGACAGTGACTACAAAGAATGAGGTGGACAGGTGCGGAGAGGATCCAGGATCAGTCGACCTTCTGTTCCAAAAGTGACTTCAGGAAAGGGGTGCTTTCACTCATTCGTTCAGTCAGCCTTGTTGTGGGCTAGGCACTGCTCCTTCATGGCAATTCTGGTTGACAAAGCCCAGGAAGGGACTGTGCCTCAGACCCAGAAGCTTAGCGCCCGGAGGGAGCTTTTTTTTTTTTTTTTACATTTTAATATATTTTTTATTCCAAATCTTTCAAATTTTTATTCAGAGGCTAAATATTGATCATAAGTATTTCATCTGTATTGCTATTTCATAAAACATTTGAATAAGTAAATTCATATACATACTTTTGTTTCAAATATGATTCAATTAAAAAAAATTTTATTGGGACTCATACAACTCATCACAATCCATCCATCCATGTGTCAAGCGCATCTGTACATTTGTTGCCATCATCATTCTCAAAACAATTGCTTTCTGCTTGAGCTCTTGGTATCAGCTGGTTTTTTCCCCTCCCTCACCGCTCCCCCCGTCCCTCATGAACCCTTGATAATTTATAGATTATTTCGTCATATCTTACATCTCCCTTCACCCACTTTTCTATTGTCCATCTCTCAGGGAGGAGGTTATATGTAGATTCTTGTAATCGGTTCCCCCTTTCCACCCTACCTTCCCTCCACCCTTGCTGTATTGCCACTCTCAGCACTGGTCCTGAAGGGATCATCTGTCCTGGATCCCCTGTGTTTCTAGTTCCTATCTGCACCAGTGTACACCAGTGTACATTCTCTGGTCTAGCCAGATTTGTAAGGTAGAACTGGGATCATGATAGTGGTGGGAGGAAGCTTTTAGGAACTAGGGGAAAGTCCTATGTTTCATTGAACCCTGACTGGCTCCTCCCCTCCCCTGTGACCCTTCTGTAAGGGGATGCCCTGTTGCCTACAGATGGGTCTTGGGTCCCCACTCTGCACTCCCCCTCATTCACAATGATTTGATTTTTTGTTCTTTGATGCCTGATACCTGATCCCTTCGACACCTTGTGATCACACAGGCTGGTGTGCTTCCTCCATGTGGGCTTTGTTGCTTCTGAACTAGATGGCCGCTTGCAGAAGGGAGCTTTTTAACTGATGACTGTGGTGGTTCATTAATGTAAGCAAGTTTGAGGATTAAAGTATTCTCCTAAACACTGAGACTATTATCAAGCATGAAAATCAAGGTCTAGAGGTAGATGCAAAATGATTTACCCAGTATGTCCCCATCATCTTTTATGATTGTTCCAGTGTCCCCAGGACTATGGCAGACAGCAACGTGGCACTAGGAGTCCTTTCTCACTGACCAGACAATGTCAGGATCCTCCCCTGGCATGACCATGACATTGATTGGCTCCTTGACAGCTCTGGAGACTTAAAACACTTCTTTCAGTTCTCCATGTGTCCTCTGAATTTTAGGTCTTCACAAGCACTGTGGCCTCTGCCTGAGCTATTTTTCCTTTAGCTAATACCTAATGTCCCCTTTGGGTCTCAAGGAGATGTGCCTGTGCCCCCAGCCTCTCTGAGATTACCTAACATAGGACAACTCTGGGCCCAAGCCACTGTTCAGCCTTAATGTCTTTCTTTATGCTGGACTGTGAGTTCTCAGAAGGGCAGAGTCTGGAGAGTATAGCTGCCTATTCTTTGAGTGTTCGTTTTGAGCAATTGGGTGACCTTTATTCAGCGGATGTTTCATCCATAGTAGATTCTCAATGCAGTTGGTGACTGACTGTGCTTCATGGCTAAAGACATCTCTCTAGTGAATGGAAAGCATTCAACAACTGTTAATCAAAGGCCCAGTACACACAAGGCCAAGGATGTGGCCAGGCAGGATATACAAGTGAGTTGGGGAAAAAAGGGGTGGGGTGGTTGTTTATCATCTAGTAGAGGAATTTATAACCCAGGACCCACTTTAAAAAAAAAACATCTTCTAACTGGAGAGCCTCCACCCCTTCCAAGTCTCTGCTGGCTTCTGATCTTGGCTACCTGGCTGGCCCAGGACAATCCAGGGCTAGTGTCAGTAATGCTGCAAAGGGCTAAATGGGGGCTCCCCTGGGGGCAAAGGGGGTGAGTTCTGGGCTCTGGGCAGGGCAGAAGTCTGGTGACAGCTTCTCTGCTGTGCCATACGCCTGAGCTTTACTTGTTGGGAGGGTTAACCAAGAAAATGTCTTATTCTCATCTGAACATTCCTTTGAAGGCAAAGGCTAAAATGTATTTCAAAGACTGGATACAATGTCTCAAAATGTTATCCCTGAAGAACAGGAGACCAGAATCCAAAAACCTTTACTCGACTGTTCCTCATTTTTCTGAGCCTCAGTCTTATCTGAAAGATGATCGTTTGGGTATAAAAGACATGAGTTGCTATTGTGCGATTGTACAAAGCATGTCCCAAATGCTTCAGAACCGCCGGAGGAGTTAGGGGTCTAAGTGCTCACACACTGGTCACTCGGGGGCTCCTCCAGTAGTGGGACCTTGATGAACTGCTTCTTTGAGGAGTCAGAGCCAGATCTGGAACAAGAACATCCTGTGATGGGTTCCATCAGGGCAGGCAAGTGGGGGAGGGTGGAACACCTCCGAGAGGGAGCACTAGGACCCGGGGACTGAGCACAGAGCTGCCTGGGCCAGCCAAGTTCACAGCCAGAACATAATGTTCTCAGCATACCCACAGGAAACCCTGAAGAGGAGAACTGCACATGGCCCTCCGCTGGGCGTGTTCTGATCGCAGCCTTTTATTCTTTTTCCTAACCTCAGTCCCCACTTTCACATCCTGTAACCTGCATGGCTGCCCTACCCCACCCAGCCAGACTGCTCCCAGGCCCTGGACGGGGGGTGGGGTGTCAGTGCAGGAAGCCCAAGGCCTTGCTGGGTCTCGCAGTTTTCAAATAAGACCTGTTTGCTTCTAACCTTGGCTTCCTGAATCGACTCTTTGTGATGGAAACTTTTTATTGTGTGGAAAGCAGACACTGAGACAAAGCTTCATTTCACGCAGAGGAGAGGGTCCAGGCCAGGGCGCTAGAGAGCCAGCTGATGCTTCAGTGCCAGCTCCTCCCTTCCTCCCCGGCCACCCACCTGGGAACAGAGAGGGCTTGGAGCTGCCTGGAGAAGCAGGGCCAGATTTGGAGCCGAACCTCCTATGATGTGTTTCCTTGTTTTTATTTCCACAAGCACTATAATATGCTGGCCCATCAAACTATTTTTATTGAATGAAAAAAAGAAAAAGAACAGGGGAAAAACCAACTACCCAAACTGCAAAACCAACAGTTCTCTGTCACCGGGAAGGACAAGGTGAACTTTTCACTTCCTTTCCCCGTCTGTCAACTCGTGTGTGGTTTGGGGTCACCCACACGGTGCTATATTCAATCTCAAAGTTTGCCTCCTGGGTTGGAAGCTGCAAGAGCAAGGCTCCCGACCCTTTGGTGCTACTGCAAGTGGCATGTGGCTTTCAGAGGAACCCTCAAAACCAAACCCCTTGCCGTTGGGGATGACAACTCACAACTCACACAAACCCAGAGTAGAACTGTTCCTGCGGGTTCCCAGGCTCTAGGGCTTTGCAAAAGCAGCCTGCCACAACTTTCCTGTGCAAACTGGTGGGTTCAAACTGCCAATCTTTTCATTAGCAGTCAAGCGCTTTAACCACAGTGCCAGCTGGGCTCCTTGAGGTCTCAAGAACAGATTGCAAGATGGAAGACCTGTCGACAAGCCTTCTAGGAGCCCCGGTGGCATCGTTGGTGACGCACTGGGTTGCTAACTGCAAGGTCAGTAGTGTGAAACCATCAGCCACTCTTTGGGAGAAAAATGAGGCGTTCTATTCCCTTAAACCGTCTTGAACACACAAGGGCGGGCATACTCTATCCTGCAGGCTTACTACCAGTTGGAGTGGACTCCATGGTACTGAGCTGCTGCTTTCTCTACACTAGGCAGGTATGAGGACTGGAGATGCCAGGCCCAGGAAAGGAGGCACAGAGTGAACCAGGGACACGAGAAGCCCAAGATCCTGGGCCAGCCTGTGGCAATTTGTACTGCGGCCAGCAACTGCAATGCTGGAGAAAACCTCTGGGTGGCAGACATTTCTCCCTTATTAATAAGGGGCCAGGTTATTTTCCCAGGGAAGAGCGAGCCAGGTGCTTCTATTCCAGCTTCATTCATAGGGTCTTCCCTGTAAGCATTTTGGAGTCTCTCCACAGGTGGAGGTTGGTGAGAGCCCCCGTGTCCTAGGATTCTTTTTGGAGATCCTTTCCTGGTAAAATGCCCTGTCCGGTACCTGCTATCTAGTATGTCAAGGGCAGCCTGTGTGGAAAGGCTCAGCACCGTGTCTGCATACACACCGTGACTCACCCTTCACTATACTTCAACCATACTGCATGTTCTTAGGGTTCCCAGTATCTGAGTACTGCTTGTACCTTTTCTGAGGCCCTCCAGGATCAGTACTGAAGCTTTTGGCATCCCTGTTAACAGCTTTGATATCTAATGGTATTAAACTGGCCCCTTTCAGGAGCTTTCTCATGGAAAACCCATTTGGCCAGAGCCAGCAGGGCTCGAAGAGACTTCAAAATCTCTGCCTGGGAGATGGTTTCTCTCTCCAGTGTGACCAGCTGACCCCAAAGTCAGGCAGAGGTGCTGGCCGAGCTGCAGAATGCTAGTGCTAAGCCTCTGTTTGCCTAATGAGGCTATTACTTGGCTGGCTGTGTACTGGGGAAGGCTTACGTACAGGTGTCAGCTTATACTTTCAGAAACCAAGGCACTGCCTGCCTCCTTGATCCTGCATCCTCCCAGCGTCTCTGCAGGCTCTTGGAATGACTACTTCTCTGGTGCTCGGCTAACTGCGTGGGACAACACCCTGCCTTCTGCCTGGCTCATGTCTATGTCTCCAGGGACCATAGGACCTGTACTCCAGCTGCACTGCCAGCCTGCCAGGCGAGTTGGCTTTTCCTTCTCATTCTCAGTACTTTCAGTAAGCACTCCTCATCCTTGAGAACCGAAGCAGTTCACACAACGAACCTGGAGCCCTCTGGGCAGCAACGCTTGTCCAGGATGGCAAAGCCCCAGTTGCTGCCTAGTCAGATAGTACTTGTTTAACAGCTAAGTAGCTGACTTTCTAGACTATCCCAGATTTCCTCTATTTTGAAGACTGAAGTGAAGTAGTTAGAGTCTGACTTGAATAGCTCTTAAACACAACCTCTGGGCTTGATAGACCGATGAAATGTCTGTATTTCTGGGGTTAATCTTCAGATATACTTGGGTGCATCAAGATTTTTGAAAATAAGGGGGAAGGGTATTGGACTTTATTTCAGGCTCTCATGGCCAGGGGAGGAAGAAGAAGGGGTGGGGTGGGAGATCTCTCCACAATGTCTGTATACTTTAAATGCGATCACTTAGGCCTGTCTCTTAGCCTGGTTATTGGCTCAGAGCCCAGAAGGGAGCTGCTTCCATAATTCTGAGCTGATGCCTTTCCCTACAAGTAAATAAATGTACACAACCCTCAACGGAGCAAGAAGCCACTGTTCACCGCCTAGTGGCCTGCCAGGATCACATCGGCTGAGTCTAGCCCTGCAGTCTTTCTTTGTGTGAGGGAGCCAGGATGCTGGCTGCCTTCACAGAATGTGCTCCTGACGGAAGGGAGAGTACAAGAATTGGTTCTTACCACTCCCCCGTTCTTAGCCTCTCTTCTGAGTCCACTGGGTGACTGCAATTTCACCAACTCTCAAGTGACTTCGTGTTGCCCAGCTTTTGCACATGCTGTTCCCTGAGTCTGGAGTGCTTATGGGGACCTCCTCCCCTAGATTTGCTGGCTAAATCGGAGCCATCTGTCAAGCTCGATTACAGGCTTGCTCACTTTCTCTAGAAAACTTCAGCACTCTATAGTGCTAGACATTCTAGTGTATCGAGTCCATATGTCTGTCCATTTTCTTGGCTGCTTCTTCCATTGGCCCAGGGGGAGTCCACACCTGGTTATATGGGTCACTTGTGACCTGCCACAGGACCTCTCCCTGAGGCCAGGGAGCCTGCATTTTTAGTCAGCTTGATTCCGAGGCGCAGCCAGGTCTGGGAACGATTGCCCTATCGTTTGTCTCCTTAC
>NW_022103968.1:64451535-64452737 GCF_000313985.2 Echinops telfairi | reverse complement strand
GGTCCTGAAGGGATCATCCGTCCTGGATTCCCTGTGCTTCCTGTTCCTATCTGTACCAGTGTACATCCTCTGGTCTAGCCAGAGTTGTAAGGCAGTATTGGGATCATGATAGTGGGGGGAGAGGAAGCATTTAAGAACTAGAGGAAAGTTGTGTTTCATCATTGCTACACTGCACCCTGACTGGCTTGTCTCCTCCCCGTGACCCTTCTGTAAGGGGATGTCGAGTTGCCTACAGATGAGCTTTGGGTCCCCACTCTACACTCTCCCTCATTGACAATGATATGATTTTTTGTTCTTTGATGCCTGGCCCACCTTTTTAACTATTACCCTTCTCTCCCTCCCATAGTCATCTGGCTCCTGCCTCACCTGCACCCTAGACTATGCTCCTAAAAAAATATCACCAATAAAGTCTTTGGTAAAATTCAAAGGTCTTACTACCATGACTTCCTAAGGGATGTGGATCTTGCCACCATATATTCTGAAGAGAAACAAGACTTGTCATCAACCAACTTCAAATCCTTTAATGGGTTCTCATGTCCACAGGTTGAAGTTCAATTTCCTTAGCACAAAACAAAGTCCATCGTGTGACCTCGCCTGCTTTTATTCTGTCTCTGTTTCTTGCACTTTCATTCTATAAGCCAGTCCTTTCCTTACATCTGGGCCTTGCATATTTAATTCTCTCCAACCACAGAGTCCTTTCTTCCCACCTCATCTGTGAAAATGAAACGGAATGCATACAGATAAATATCTTAGGCATTAGTGACCTGACATTCACTGGGATTGCTCATTTTGAATCAACCATATGGTTTACTATGCCAGGAATGAAAATTCAGAGGATTGACATCACATTCATTGTCAAAATAGTCATTTCAAGATCGATCTGGAAGTACAATGCTGTCTGTGATGGATAATATCCATTTACAAGGAAATCCAATCATACAACTTTTATTCAAATTTATATACCAACCACTAATGCTAGTGATGAAGCAATTGAATTTTACTAAAGTCTTCAGTCTGTAGTTGATAAACATGCAATCAACATGTGTTGATAATTACTGGCAATTGGAATTCAAAAGCTGGATACAAAGCTGAAGGAGCAATAGTTGGAAAATATGGCCTTCGTGATAGAAATGAAGCTGGAGACCACACGACAGAATCTTGCAAGGCCAATGACTTCTTCATTGCAAATACCTTAAAAAAAA
>NW_022103968.1:64446310-64451339 GCF_000313985.2 Echinops telfairi | reverse complement strand
ACCGACGTTGGCCTCTGCAGTCCCCTTCCTTCTGTTCTTGCGTTGTTTTCTTGCGGCCTTTTTCTGCTCACGCAGGCCCTGTCTTGCAAGTCTGTGTTGAGGTTCATTTTTCCTTGCATCATCCAAGGAAGTGTAATTCAAGCCCAAGCCAGTCGTCTCGCCACCACCAAAAAGGGTTCTAAATCCAAATACAACAATGACATCTGGTGTGGACTTGCACATTGGCTAGTTTTTCATGAATTTCTGTCTTAGGCACTTGTCGCTTTCCCAGAGTGAAGGACATCAATGACCACTTGCTTTCTCTGAAGTAGTCGGTTGGTCATGAACTTCCTGGTCCAGATAGTTACCATGTCATTCATGATGGCAAGGTGTCAAGAGGCAAAAAGGTGTTTCTCTGTCCTGAACAACTGCTTCACGGCCGGTGTACAGTTCTGCCTGAGCACAGTCATGTGCTCTGAAACTCCCACTCTTCAAAGCGTTCTTCAGTTTGTTCTGACCACTCTTAGTGTGCATCGTCAGTAGAGACAAGTTAACATCGTTGTTATTCTCTGCTTCGAGTCAAGATCAGCAACGATATCCTTTGTTCCTCAGCCTTTTCTGAAGTCAGCTTGAATTTCTAGCAGTTCCCTGCTGATGTACTGTTGCATTAACTTTTAAATTATCTTCTGCAGAATTTTACTTGCTTGTGATACTAATAGTATTGCTTGTTAATTTCTTTATTTTGCTGGGCCATCTTTCTTTGGAATGGCCACAAATACTAATCTCTTCCAATTAGCCAGGTAGCTGTCTTCTAAATTTCTTGGCATAGATGAGGGTGCTTAGTGTCAAATCAGTTTGTTGAAACATTTCAATTGTTATTCTGTGAATTTCTGGAGTTTATCATTAATGTTCTCAGTATAGCTTGGACTTTTTCCTTCAATACTATTTTTTTTTTAAGTTACTACTAGTTCTTGATCATACGCTACCTCTTGAAATGACTGAATGTCAACCAATTCTTTTTGGTATAGTGTCTTTGTACTTTTTGATGCTTCCTGTCTCACACACAGTAGCCCAGTGGTTACACACTGGGTTGCAATCTTCAGGGTCAGCAGTCTGAAAGCCCCAGTGAGCCCTGTAAAGAGTTTGTCTTAGAGACTCAAGAGGAGTAGCTCCAGCCTGTCCCGCAGGGTTGCAGGGTCGCCGTGAGTTGGCATCGACTCCACGGCTGAGAGTTTGGGTTTGCTTTGGCACCATCCACTATTTTGCTCACAGAACCCTTTAATATTGCAACCTAAGGTTTGAACTTGTCCTGTAGTTAAGTTTGAGATATGCTAAGCATATCTTTTTGATTTTCTAACTCCAGCTTTTTACACAATATTAAAATTACCTTTTTGTCTTTTCTAATAGAAACTCCTTGAGGGAGTTTCACAGCTTCTCCCCAGGAGCTAGTAGATACTAGCCACAGAGTAAATGTTCAGTAGATGGTGAGAGAATAAGGCAATTGGGAAGAACATCCCCTGTATTTTTTATGGTAATATATGTTATTATCTACTCTAAATAGCTGTGTTATAAAACAATAAAACAAGCTGATTCTGAGACGTAAATGCAACAGAAACTTGACTGTGGGGAAATGAAGTCAACTTCCACTGGCACCTCATGGGAAGTAGCTCATAAAGAGGCCAGAGAACGTCTATCACAGTCGCTCCCTTTGACGCCTCACCTGGGGCTTGGTTGCTTTGGCTGTTTCCATGTGTCGCAGCTTGCACCCGTCAGTGGAGCACTACCGAAAGTTCTGGGCTGAGACTCTGGGTTAATTTTGGCTCTGCCTCTGTTAACGATCTGCATTGCTTCAGGCCAGGGGTCCTCAAACTTTTAAAACGGGGCCAGTTCACTGTCCCTCAGACCCATTGGAGGGCCGGACTATAGTTAAAAAACAAACTATGAACAAATTCCTATGCACACTGCACATATCTTATTTTGAAGTAAAAAACCAACAGGGCAAAAACACCTGGCGGGCCGGATAAATGTCCTCGGCGGACCACCTGTGGCCTGCGGGCCTATAGTTTGAGGACCCCTGCTTTAGGCATTATTCCACTATAAAATAGCTAGTGCAGTTTGTGAGATAGGGTGAACATGCAACAAATCCATAGTCATTCACTCAACAAATCTCTCCCACATCTCTTAGGTGCCAGGCAGTGCACGCAGCAGGGAATGAAGCAGACAAGGTCTCTGGGGGAACTAGATGACCTTGAAGGTCTTTTGGAACGTGGAAATGCTGAGACTCCCTGTGCACCAGAAGCAAAGAAATGGGGCAGGCTCATGGCAGAAGACTCTGCTCTGCACTCTTCTCCCCGCCTCCCTCTCCCTCCGTGCATTTCCATGTGAAACTCATCGTTTCTGTCAAAACAGGAAAAGGTCTGATATAATTTACTCTACCTGCAACCCAAAATTTAATTCCACAAATATTTGTTTTTATCTCTAACGGAGCAATAAAAGGCTTTGACTTGGGTGGAGCTTCAGGTAATTACCAGGATACCATACAAGATATCTGAGGCAGAGTTGGGCCCTTTGGCAAAGGAAGAAGGAAAGGCAGTGTGGCTTTCTCCTTCCCTAATAGTAGTAGCTGTTAGCTTTACCTGGCAAGGACATCGGGTCTGTGGGAAGATTCCTTTAGATAACGGGCATCTCCTGGTTCCATCTTCTTTCCCTTACTTCTGACTTAACTTTAAGAACCAGAGTTTCTACTGTGATAAACTCCTCTGTAACTGGTGCTTGCTCGGATTGGGAGCAGAGGATTCAAAGAGTCCCAACTACTGGAAGGAAGGGACAACGGCTATAAGCAAATGGGCAGAGGAGGGAAAGGTCCTAGGGCCCAGAATCTGATCTCGTTTCAGACTGCTGGCTGGTATGCTTAGGACAACACTGAAAAATAACATAGTGACAACTCTGGAATTTAACGATGATCCCGTATAAAGGCAGCTAGTTACTCTTTGTAGCTTATATGCTGACAAGAAAAACTTTTAAATAAAAACAGCAAACTGTCTTTAGATTTTCCAGGTAAAGGAGCTTGGTCAAGTAGCTTACGTCCTCTGTTTCTGCAAGTGTCAAAGAATACTTGTCTGTCTCACATGTGGCATTGTCAGGTAAGCATTGGACTACTAACCATGAGGTTGGTGGTTCAAACCCACCAGCCACTCCGCAAGAGTCTGCCTGCTCCTGTGAAGATTTAGAAGCCTCAGAAACCCAACGTAGGTCACCGAATCGACTTGATGGCATTGGATGGATGAAGATCTCACAGGGCTGGTGTGAGGACCAAGGATAGCACAGTGAAAATGGCCAACTGTTCTATGCACACTGGACAGTGCCAGCGCTCAGGATTGTCTGCACAGGACTATCATAAGCTGCCATCTACCCTCTTGCTCCTTGTTCATTCGGGAGTCCAAGCAGCTAATTACTACATTCTTCCCAAACCAAATCTTAAAAGGATGTGTAGAAACTAACATAGAGGTAATTCCAAAATAGTTCCTAAAACGCTTCCTTCACAATGCTTGCGATGCCTTGTCACCATGCACTGCAAAGAAGAAGGGAGGATAGTGACAAGACCTATTTCTGCCAGGCAGCTGATTTAATCTTTTTTTTAAATTAGGAGCTGCCTTTGTACACGGCAGTGGGTTGGTTGGGTTTAGTGGGCTGCAGTATGGCACCTCTATGAAAGCCTGAGCTCCGGGGCCTGGTGGACTTGTTTCCATCCGGGTCTGGCTGTGTACGTACCGGAATGGCCTTGGCAAGCAACACTCAGGATTTCAAGTTCCTGTTCTGCATCTTGCAGTGGCATCGTCAGAACAGCGAGGGTCTTGTTACCGGCAGGATTCAAGTAGCAGCTGAGTGATCAATGTGAAAGTGCTTCAGAAGGGATTTCTGTTCAACCCAGGAATTCCAGGTTCAAGGGTCATATAAAAATAAATGTCCAACTTAAAGAGAAAAAAACCCTATAAGCTCACATACCAGAGAGCGAAGAAGCAATAACAATGTCCATGCTGAAACAAGTTGGGAATGGTAGTGACGTCTACGCTGTCACTGAGAATCTAAAGGCTTATTGCTGTTGAGTATTTAACATTTTCCCATGGACAATCAAGATGGTTGATGCTAAAAAGTACAATGTTAGGAAACTCAATTGCTTTCAAATATGGAATTTGTTTTGGTTAAAAAGCATTCATATGGAAAGAGGGGAGTTGGTGGACTGATAGTTCTTGTGGTATCATTTGCTTTAGAGACCAGAACGGTGAGTTGCATTATGAGCTACAATTTCCCCAAATTTCAAGATTTTCCTGATTTAGCTATGTGACCATGAACAGGTTCTTCACAGTGCTCTGACTAGTTTTTGAATGAGGTCACTACCTCCCTAGTCAGGAAGTTGATGATAAACATTTTCACTCCTGAGATTCAAGTCAGGTGCGGCTGGGATTATGTTATGAAGTAAGTAAGTACAAGAGCATTGCTACTAGAGTCCCAGGTCATGTGTGCAGGGCTCATTCCACACAGAATGTTGAAACGTGTGTCTGTGGTCAGTGCCTGGCTGCAGACCAGGGCTCTCCTCACACACGTGACAGTCTCACTGGGGTGGCCTGAAGGACAAAGAAGAAAAGGCTGATGACAACAATGACTTCGGAGGGACCCTTGTGTCAGAAAGGGCCGCTCGGGTCATAGTGCCTGCATTTTGGAATTCCCAAAGGGGTCATCTTGATGACTATCTTCAAAGGACAGAGGGTGACCACATGGTTCATTATGAAGAAGTTTTTTTAAAAACTGCATCGGTGAGAAAAAGGCCAGAGAAGTTGTAGGAAGGAACTATCACGACTGAAATAGTTTATTGTGCCAGCCTGGCCGATAAACACAAGTGGGATTAACTGAAAGGCAGAGAGATAAATGCCTTGGTGAGTCTCGCCTTTCTTGTCTCTCGCTCTTTGATCATCGGACCAGTGTGCAGCTGCCTTGCTTGTCCTGTGCCTCAATTTAAAGGCTACACTACCTGTGGGATGCCTAGCCTGTG
>NW_022103968.1:64424574-64441816 GCF_000313985.2 Echinops telfairi | reverse complement strand
CACTGCTGTTCTGGCAGGGTGTCAATTCATGAGCACAGAATCCTTTGGGGGAAGGGTTAGAGGGATGGAAACGCCACCTTCGTGAGTATATCGACCTGATATAGCAAGAAACAACAGCTCCACACCTTGATATTTCTGATTAATAAAGCAGTCTATGACTTTGTAGCAATACTTTCTGACTCATACCTTTGTATTTAAAATTAAGCAATTCTAAGCAGGTCAGGGGCAGGTTATTAATGAGGAGAAAGGCAAAATCTTGTCTAAGGCAAACTCTGGACCCAGTCTAACAGATAATTCTCCAGTTGGCCCATGAGGGAGAACGGAGTCCATCCGCTCAGATTTCCAGGCCTTTACTCAGATATTGGGAAGAGAAAGGCATTTGCTTCTACAAAGACAAATATTCAAGCTACCATTTAGATAAGATAGTGTTAGATTCCTTGGGTGGGAAATACCTCGATTCTTGGCTTCCCACAAGAAAGAAATTCAGGCCGAAGCTTCATTTGTGATCCAAGTGAGTTTTTACAAAGGAAGTTTCAGGTTTTACAGTTAAGAATACAGGTAACCTCATGGGACTACACATCCACACGTGGCGGCCTGAGGCCAGAGAAAAAGAGACCATGGCATAGCTGTGTGGAAGGCAGAGGAGCAGGAGGGAAAAAGAGCGAGTGGTCTCCCAGTTCCAGCCTTTTGGGGCCTGTGGCTGGGCAGCGTGGTCGACGGTACTGGTTGACCCCTTTGGCTGAATTAAGCCCACCTGGTCTAGGTTGGGCCAAGCCAGAGGTACTGGTCACCTAGGTGTACCTCACCCCCATGGCTTGGGGCCTGAATTGGCGCATGGCCGGTGGACAGCCTGGTTCCTGTTTTGCTATCTAACAACAGATTTTAGATTCTTTTATTATAAAAAGTAATTTGACCTCCTCCCCCATCCAAATTCCCGAGACTTTAAAAGTATAAAGAAACCAATTTGGTGCTGTTTCAAAGGATTTATTTGCTACAAAATAAACTCCGAATTTCTGTGTTTAAAAGGATTTTGCTCACTGTTTTACAGTGCTCCCTCATTCAAAAGGCAATTCTTTTTTTGGCCAGCGTCTGGCATGTCTACAAGAGGTTAGGAAAACTAGAATGTAAAGAATTAGATGTTTAAAACTAGGGGAGTTAAGTTTTGGGTTTTTTGGTGTATTTTTTTTAAGTCCTCATTTGGGCAGGTCCTTAGTTGAAATCACAGTCATCTGCACAAAGAAGTATTTTACATCAGAAATACGATTTTAAAGCTATATATCCTGACCTTGGACTTGACTCGTGAGGATTTCCAGACACCAGATGAACAACAGGACAGAAGCCAATTCTGACATGGCTGGCTACCTGGCTTGTGAAGTTTTAGAAATCTCTCTTAAACCTAAACCTATGATTCCCCCTATTTTTTAAACAAACTTTTCCCTGCAAGATCGAAAACTTCAGTGTTCATTGTGTATAGACAAGTCAAGTATGGATGTGGATAAGCAATTCAGTCATGTAGCTGAATCTCAGGATGGCTCTAGATGTTGCCAGCTTTGCATTGGCTGTGCCAGAGGCACATCCACCTTAAGAAGGTGTGAACCCCAGGAGCTGTTCGATGGGTTTAAACCGCCACTCGTCTGCCTCCAGCTCTTCTACTAAAGCAGCGAGTTTTTCCATCCGAGCAACTTGCTGATCTGTAAAGGGCAAGAAGGTAAGATATGATACAACAATAACAATCGATTTCCCACGAGACTATCACCAGCAACATGATGCTTGCTTATAAATCATTTTTAGAAGGATTTTCTCCCCCAATGAGGTCTTATTCTATTTTAGAGACTTATGACTAAAAAAAAAAAAGAACATTCCCAATTACTGGCAGTTCACCTTTGCTGCTCCCCCTTCAACCTTTGCTGCTTTTAACTACACAACCGAAACCTTCCAGATTAAAATAAACATCTACTTGATCGTTTTCATTTCACAAGACACTCGTCAAATCAGAGAAGCCTCAATAACCAGGTGTCCTTACAGAAGGCCAATTCTGCACTCTATTCTTACACAAACAAACCCCTCAGTCTCCACACGACAATGATTTGTGTACTAAAATTCTAGCGTTTGAGGCAGTTTACAGCTATGCCCTCTTGGAACGCCTCCCCTCCCCCAATAGTCTTTTTTTTTTTTCCCAGCAGTTGAATTACTGAAATTTTTATTTTTTCCCCCCAAATAGTGATTTCAATGGGCAAATGGTTCACTGGGGAACACAATTCCCTGATCATAAATGAAGATCTGGTGAGACGACAGAACAGCAGAGATAATACTAGGATCTCATGACTCCATATCGGGAGGTTTACATAAAGACACAAAGATGTTAAGGGCAACCAGCAAAAGACACCAGTGAACAAAACTCTCAGGAGGAAAAAAAAAAAAAAAGGGCAACCTCAGGGAAGAGATGTGCATCAATTGCTCCAGCACCAGTCCAGCTTTAAGCCTCAGTGTGGCTTTACCTAGAATGTTCTTGTCTATAGGTAATTGAAGAAGTCTACTTTAATAGCTTTGCTGAGTTGTGGTTTTTGTCACAAAACACACCAACCTTTCTGAATCGCTTTCTCCCCCATGGGAATTTATTTTCAAGTCAGTAGACGACAACCGTGTGCTTACCATGTTTCACCTGTTTAAGCGTGGATGCCACTTGATAGCTGAAAACGGACTCACAGAGGAACCTCTCAGAGCCATCTACAAACAAAAAAGGAAAGGTTACATCTGCTCTAAGGTGTCTCTGGCTTCCGATAAACCCCGTAAATGTGTCCACTTGTTTTTCTACACTCGGTATGGCTTTCAGGGTTTACAAAGAGGACTTCTGAACTAACTAACCCGGCTGTTAGAAAAGCTACTTCTTCTTTACCTGGAATATTAAAATAGTCCCTTTACTCTCGAGTGTCAAAATAGCACTTACAAAAACAAAAACAAGAAACCTCAGTCTGACGTCCTGGTCAACATTTCCCACCTCATAACCTGGCCATTTCTTCGTGTTCTATTTTGTCCGGAAAACACTGGCAGCTGACACTCTGGCCATGTGGTCCAGTTCTTATGCTATCAGAAGACGAAAGTACAGAGACTCCAAAACACTTCATCCTAAGAAACAGCTGTTGCTGATTTTTAATCTATCAAATTACACCACTATGACCATAGTAAACCACTGTTGAGAAATTTCATTCTGCAAACGTAAATTGTAACCTTGGTTTTCTAACCGAACCCAAACACTGCAATTTGGATGATAAGAGTGTTGCGTAATTTCAGAATCTAGCACTGTACAGGTGCCAAGAACTGCCAAGCAGTTGGTGGCTGACTTGGTCACACATTTGGGAGATGACTCTGAAATATAAGCTAGCCCCTCTCATTCCCTGTCAGGCAAGGGCTAATCAGTGAAACATACTCCCAACAGCACATGACCCAGATAGGAAAGAGGAGTTTCTAAAAGAGCAGCAGAAACCATTTGGTACGTCAGGTATCTTATTGCAAAAACCCTAACAACGACAGAGCAGAGGATACAGCTGTCTTTTTTTAGGTACTTCTTGCCAGCACTGCTGGGTGTCAAATACCCATCAATCAGGTTTCACACAAAAAGGAAAAAGCCTCACACAAGAGAAAAAGGTTTTAATTTGCTATACGAATTTTATGACTTCTGATAAACCAAGTAAACATGAACTGACATAACCTTTACACAATCTAACCAATAAGATATACAGATATTGTATGCCAATGGCTTGACTGTACAAGAAAGGAAACTTCCTCTTTCAATACTATTTTCAACATTAATACCAAAAAAAGAAAAAGGGAGAAAATATTATTATTAGGATGTAAGTTTAGGGTAGAATGTTCTTTAAATTTAACCTCTTTCTTACATATTGTGCACTACTTAGATATGATCCTATCACCTCCACTGGTTTCTTATTCCTCTGGCTAAACATAGATCATCTGTGCGCAAATAATTAAAGTGAATAAAAAGTTATTTTCTTTAAAAAATAACAACTCTATTTCAGTTATTTGGCTGTCTAGTTTAAAAATCTGCCCTTTTGATTTCAAAGCTGGAAATCTTTATAAAAGCAGAAAGCCTCATTCTTTTCCCTTAGAGCAGCCAGTGGGTCACACCGCTAATCTTGCAATCAGTAGCCCAAAGCATGACCCACTAGGCAAGCTAATGATATCAGCTTTTTTTTTTTTTTTAAAGATAAAGCCAATCCTACCCATTCGAAAACCAAACCCACTGTCCTTGAGTTGATTATGACTCAGTGATCCTGTAGGCAGTGTGGAACTGTTCCCAAGGGTTTAGAAGACTGTAAATATTTTCAGAAGCAAATCGCCTCATCTATCTCCCATGGAGTGGCTGGGGGATCTGAACGGGCAGCTTTTTGTTTAGTACCCCAATACTTAGCCCACTCCTTAGATAAAGGCAATAGTAGCAAACAACTATGACCACATTGTGGGAAGAGGGACTGCTGTGAACATTTAACATGAATGATGTAATTTAACGTGTGTAAACTATATGACAGCCCTCATTATCCTATTCATATCTTGGTTTAAACTGTCCGATTACATCTCAAGTTTTATTTTGGCAAAATGTAAGAGAATTGTAGTTCAAATCCCGGTTGGGGGCGGGGGTGAGGGGGTGGCAGGGATGGTGGGGAATGCCGATCCTGAACTTTATGATCTCACACAAGGTCATGGGTTACAAGGAACAGGCCCAGCTATATAAGGAAGCTCTTGGAAGTGCTACCTCTCACTTCCATTGACTCAGAGGTGCTGTTAGGATAAACACTTATGTGATTATTTGTCTATTTCTCTTGGTAATGACCTTTAAAGCAAAATAACTAAGCTAATCTTTCAAAGAGGCACCTGCGTATCACTCACTTCACTTGACATGCTTATGGAACAAAACTGCTGATTTGCAACCCTGTATTAACCACTGGTTCCATTTCTTGTTAGCCACATCCTATTAGGTAAGATCTGGCTTGGAAGAAGTACTGCCAGAATGCTCCTTACAGGCAAGGATGGCAGACTTCCTGTCATGTACCTTGGACACACTGTCAGGAGAGAAAGCAGGGGGGCAGTGAAGATGAGGAAGGCATTCGAGAGATGGATTGGAGCAGTGGCTGCAACACTGGGCTCCAAGAGAAGACCAATTGTGGGGATGGTGCAGGACTGCGCATGTTTCCTTCCTTGGGCAACGTGACTTCATGGCACCTAACAACAAGCCTGGAATTCCTCCAGAGAGGAGTTAACATGGGCCATTGTGTCTTCCAATTAGAAACTGTAATCAGGACCTTTGTAACATACACATCAAGTAGCAATATAATAGCTTTCCTCTTAAGGGACAAGCAAAGGCCAGTCAATGGTCCAAACTCAACACTATCGCCAACTCCAAAAACAGACAGCTAACAAACTCATTTAAAAGAACATTACCTCACAGTAGGAAATTAGGCAATGTCAGACAATTTATACTTCAGTGGTCTACACTGTCACTAACATACAGCCGCTTCTTGGGTGAACTGCAGTATCCAATTTTGCTCACTAATAACTGGGTGAGGCTGATCTTCGTCAAGGGCAGGAGAATACTGGAAACTGTTAGATAGTGCTTATTATATCTATTATCAAAAGGCAGACAGGTTGCATCAAAAAGTGAGTTCACAAGATTAACTACAGGTTTTTTGGGTTTGTTATCCTAGACTTAGAAGGATGCAAAATCAGTCTGTACTTGTTAAGATTATAAAGTATATTCCCTCACTCTGAGCTGGCAACCCTTACTGTTCTATTTTCATAATCTAATAAATAATTATAAGGAAAATGATCAAGTATATATGCACTAAGCATATTATAGTACACCTATACACATAGTAGAAAATGTTTCAAAACCTATCATCCATATTACTCACATTTAGGAATTCTCTTTTTTCAATTTAATATTCTTGATTTGACCACAGTAACTCAGGGATTGCCCACACTATTTTTCAGTCTTTTTTAAGGATTTCATTCATTGTCATCTAGTCGATTCCGACTCTCAGTAGGGCAGAATAGAACTGCCACTATGGGTTTCCATGACGATTCTTTACAGGAGTAGCGAGCCTCATCTTTCTCCCAAGGAGCAGCTGGTGGTATCTTAACTGCTGACCTTGTAACCAACTACACCACTAGGGGGACTTTTTAAAGGGTAGGCAGCTTTAAGATACAGATGAAACTTCAAACCTAAGGAAGTGAACCATCAAAACTGCACAATGCATTTAAACTTTGTATTCATTCTACAATAGAAATCCACACATTGCTTCATGAAGCACAATGGGGTGGAATGAAAATGAATGTATCTATAACTTGCTAGAGTATCAACTTTAAACAAGAAGGCTGCTTCTCTATGTCTTTGGACACAAGGGATGCTGACAGCTTTAAGACTATGAGAGTACCTCCTACATAAAGTCCTATTGCTACAATTTAAATGACTTTAATCTTAGAGTTCCATTGTTAATTAATCATCATTCTGCTGCTATAAAACTCATTAAACCACTTAAGTGCCTGCAACTTTATATGTTTTGTGGGGAAATGACTTCATATAAGGTTTCTGCTACGTATAACTGAAGTCATGTTTTGAGTGCTAGATATAGCCAACAAGGGTCTCATCTGTTCACTGCTTCCACATCCAGTGATCCTAATCCTATTTAGTTAATATGACTGAAGAAAATGAAAAGGCAAAGGTAAAAATACCTACACCTGAGATGTATCATTTATTCTACTACCTGGTCATCTACTTCACTACTAAGCATGACCGTAACCTGTCTGAGAGAACCTCACAGCCCCAGAATTCCCTCTTGTTTTCTCGTCACAAATTATTCTTTGTCTTGCTCTGGTTCCGCCCCAAACTCTGTTTTATAATATGCCTGATAAGTGAATAAAGATCATCCTAAAACACCCACTGCCACATAGCTAGAAAGAGACATTTTCAGAGTAATTAAAAAATTTCCAACATTTCAAGCTAAAATGACCAAGATGTCATTCAGCACTGAGGTAGATTTGGGTTCTTTGCCAATGTTTCTACAGAATGACGAGAGGACCAGTTCCATGAGCAGCCCCTGCTTTGTCCCCAGACCCCCCAAAGACTCCTGCTTTGTCCCCACACTCATGGAGACCCTCCAGGGTGCACCTAGAATAAGGTGACCAGATTTTAACATTGGCACAGCGGGACACGATTGATAAAACTCATATCCTGGTGAAACAGCCACATGGCAGCTGAAAATCGTACACCCTAGCTTGTCGTGCATTCTTTCTAAAAATCGGGACTTTTTAAAAACACCGCGGGACGTGGGAAAAATTATGCAAAATCGGGACTGTCCTGCTAAAAGCTGGACGTCTGGTCACCTTAGCCCTAGAAAGAGACATTTTAAAGGAGTTCTTTGAATGATTCTTATGCCCTTTATTAAGGATTATTTGTTTAGCTCTTGGAGTGACCTCTAAGAGTCTGGCTCTAGTGACTACCAAGAAAAAAACAAAACAAACTAGCAGTGATTTTTTTCGTTGTTGTTTTAATCACTGCCATTTAGGCCATTACTTCAGTTGATTCCATCAGTGTATGTAAACCTGATGAAGCCCAGGCACCAATGTGGCTTCAAATTCACAACCTACACCCTGATCTCGACCAGCCTCTCTGCACAGGTGTGCTGAACAAGCACGTGGGTGTGATGTAAATGCATCTCCAGAGATAGAAAACCACACTTGTCTGCAGTGGGTCAGGAGAAGCATCTTCACAGTGAAGGGCACCGTATTCGTTTGTGCTTCCTCTTAGTCTTTCTGATATTGCTGACTCATCTACAGACTACACTGGGAGAACAGACGCCTGGCCTACCCACCATAGGGAGGTGGACCAGTGCCTGGACAAAGCAAACTGGGGACCAAGCTCCGCCGCGGTACCAGTGCCGGACTGCCTTACCACAGTCAAAGACACTTCTCTGTCTCTACAAAGCTCTCCATGTTCTCTTTCACTCCCAATGCCTTTGCAATTCCAAATCTTAGATTCTGGAGGAAGACATGGAAGTGCTTTAATGATATTATTTTGAAATGGGGACAAAATATGAGACGTGGCCAAAATCGGAGCAAGCCTGTCTCTAATACACTCACAGCTTCTTTACAATGACCATCCACCGAGGTCTTAATCCAGTTCCTCAGTAAAAAAGCAGCGTGCGATCACCTTCTAGCATCTCTCCGGCTCCCTTGGGGTAGGTGAAAAGGGCTTTCCGTGGAGGGGCAAGGTCGGAGACGCTGAAACCAGAGCCAGCGACAGAGCTCCCACTGACGCCACCAGCCGAGGAGGAGGACGAGGAGGCAGCCATTTCTTTTCTAGTAGGATTCTCACTGCACTACAGAGAAAGAGAAACAGCAGTTGGCAAGTTTACGGAAGTGAGACTGGCAGCATTCCATTCCAGCTGTCGCAGAGTCAGTAGTTTTATGACAGACAGACAGTTCCTCACGTTTTACCTTCTCCACTCCCATGCGTTCTATTGATGCCCCTGGACCCAGGTATCACTCAGTCTTTAAGGGAGAAAACCTGTGTCTACTTGAAACATACTTCCCAGGACTAGCAAACTGCTGGTGTCATGCTTGCGATTGACTTGGGAGACTTACAGGCTGTGAAGCGGTGATATGGCAGTGTCAAGGCAGCAATTTAACTGAGGAAATATATAAAAATAAAACAACCAGGCTCCATAGCACACTTTGTCGTAGATACATAAAAAAAAAGGTCAGTTCTAAAAATTTCCAAATGAAATTCCAGAAAAATTCTGTGTTCTGTTCCTAAATAAGATTGGTTAGGATACTGGCCATTCTATTGAAAAAGAAAAAAGAAAAAAAAAGTCTCCCCTCCAAATGTAATACTCAAATTTATCACTTGGTGGCGTCCCAAAACTAGAAGAAAAAATTGGAAATGTGTCTAAGAAATCATGGGCTATTAAGAACAGAACAGTGGTCGGTATAAGAAAATAAAAATTTATGAATTATCAAGGGTTCATGAAGGAGGGAGGGTAGAGGAGGGAGGGAAAAATGAGGAGCTGATACCAAGGGCTCAAGTAGAAAGAAAATGTTTTGAAAATGATGGCAATATATGTACAAATGTGCTTGACACAATGGATGGATGTATGGATTGTGTTAAGAGTTGTAAGAGCCCCTAATAAAATGATTCAGTAATAAAAAAAAGAACAGAGCAACTGTGAGTGTTTAATCCTGTCATATTAAAAGAACAAAACCACAAGTGTGAAGGTAATGAATAGATAACTTCTCACAAAATT
Source organism: Echinops telfairi (assembly GCF_000313985.2). Lineage (NCBI taxonomy): Eukaryota > Metazoa > Chordata > Mammalia > Afrosoricida > Tenrecidae > Echinops > Echinops telfairi. Next base: position 64,432,502 of record NW_022103968.1, on the reverse strand, counting down.
TCAAAGAAAAAAACGCTTTTCCACTGGAGCTTACACTACACATCAACAAGGAATGATCTATGGTGTACTTTCAACAAAGTGTGGCCTAGTATGTTGTCCAAGAGTTTTCTGCCAGGATTAAAACGTTCTAATGCTATTTCTGCACTTTCCAACATAGTAGCTACTAGCCTCTGCTGGCTATAGAGCCCGTGTGACTAAAGAGCACTATGTCCCATTGTTAATAAATGTTAAATAGAAAAAAATGTTAAACAGGTATACAAGGCTAGTGGTTACTATCTGGGATTGTGGTGAGCTAGTATTTAGATTAAAAATGACTTTACACTAAATTATATACCTCAAAATGGTTGCCAATAGTTAATTTTGTTAGGTGGATTCTGCCCCAGTTAAAGGGGAATAAAAAATACATTAAAAGGACTGAAAAATGGAATTTTCCTCTTAATGGCCAGAGAAAATTTTAGCAGAACATTTCTCATTTTTTTTTTTAAAAATTTGCAAAAGTTAACACAATTGGTATACAAAGGTGACACTTATTGCTGGGGGGGGTGGGGATAAAGGAATGCTATGGAGATCAACCCCCCAAACCCCAAACTCACTGCCGTCAATTCTAACTCCTAGCAACCCTTGAGTTCTACAGTGTGGAACGACCTCTTTCCGTTTCAGAGACTAACTCTTCAGGGGAGTGGAAGGCCTCATCTCTCTCCCGTGGAGTGGTTGGTGGTTTCGCCCTGCTGCATATCCACTACACCACCAGGGTTCCCCTCTGCTATGCAGAAAGAAACTAAATCTGTATGTGTGCATATATGGAAGTTTCCTTGCAAGGACACATCCACGTGTCCTTGCATGGAGAGTGATTTACTATGTATTTATTTTTAATTTTTTATTATTTATTTCTAAGCCCTGTTCTGTTTCCTTAATCTTGTGATGATGATTTAAAGTAGGCAGAGGAGTAGAGCTTAATTTCTGATTTCACTCTGTATACATGAGGGGGTGCCCCCCCACCTCCCCTCAAAAAAAAAAAAAAAACCCACGAAAAAAAGCTCCACTGGGCAGAGCTTTCATAGTTTGCATTTTCCCGCTAGGCAAACATGGAACAGCTCGCTGAGTGAGTGCACCCAGTGGCATCACCTGGGAAGGTTCTTTCTGGTCACAGTGAATTTTTTTGTAAAAGCAGTTTTGCTCAAACCTTGTTTTTTGTGATTGCTGATTGAAGAGAACAGCATGTGGCTGTGAAATTTTGTTTCCTGCAGGGAAAAATGCAGCAGAAACTGTTGTGATGTTGAACACAGCATACAAGCACAAAAAGTGCTATATGTAGGAATGGTTTCCTCATTTTAAAAAAGGTGAAATGTTGACTGATGACAAACCTTGTTCTGATGTCCATCAACTTCCTGAATTGTTGACAAAATGTGTGCACTTGTGCTTGAAGAACTACTATGGACCACAGAAGAGATGGGAAAGTTATCTGGTCCATCTTTGAGTTCGGTCAGTGAGTTTCAACAGCAGAGTGAGAATGGGAAGGGCTCTGACTGGCCAGGAAAGAGAGCGTTACTGGAAGCATGCTGTGCTGTGAATGAACAGCCGACACGACCCGGACTTTTCTCTAGTCACTACTGGCGCCAAGACATGGTGCTACTCTTATGACCCCGAAAGCAAACCTCAATCAAGCCAGTGGTAGACACCATTGTCACCTCACTCGTCAAGTGAAATCAAAGATCAAGACAAAGCTCATTTGTTTTTCTGACGTGAGGGGACAGTGCATTTGGAGTTTGTTCCACCAGGTCAGACTGTTAATCAAACTTTCAATTTAGAGGTCTGAAAAGGGACAAAAAGGCCTGATTTGTGGCAGATGGGGGGGGCTGTTTTTGCCACCTGTCAATGCACCTGTTCACGCAGCCATCTCAGTGTGCCAGTTTTTGGCAAAAAACGTGCCTCTCTTGTCCCATGCACCTTACTCACCGGACCTTGCTTCGTGTGACTTCTTTTTCCCACAAATGAAGAGGACATGAAGGGACGATGACACAGAAGAGGTGAAGAAAAAAATAAGGGCGGTGCTGTCAGTCATCCAAAGAGATGAGTTTTAAAAATGTTTCCAAGAATGGAACCGCAAAAAAAAAAAAAAAAAAAAAAAAAGAATGGAGTCGCAGATTTGACAAATGTATGAAGTGTAATGGAGAGTACTTTGAAGGTGATAAGATTGTTACATAACTTTGAAAAATAAAAAATTCCAATTTTTTTGAGTCCCCCTTCGTATGATACTGAGTAACACTGAGTAGGATATGGAAATAAGGAAGAGTAAAGCAAGCACTGTACTTACTGTTAGTGTATTAAAATGCAAACTGATTAGTGACATTTCAGTTAGACCATTAGATCACATTTTCTTTTTCCTAATTGTATTCTGCTAACTTTCCTAATTGTATTTATAACCGTAGAGGAGACAACTTCCCACCCTTTGGACCACAATGGGTGAAAATAGCAGCTTGACAAAGGTTTAAATATCTTTAAGGCAAATGTAAGCTGAAATAGACAAGGTACCAATCTCTAAGTGGACTGAAATAAAGAATGAGACACTGTAGGCATCTTTTAGAGAGTAATTCACAGAGCCTACATTGAATTGTTCATGTAAGTTACCAAGACTTAGACCTCTTTAACCTTTTTTCTTACACCCTGGTGAATGCTTTATTCAATTGCAAATGCAAAGATACTTTAAATTTTGAGATCAGTGGCTCAGCAGAGCACCCGAAGTCAGTGTGAGGACGGCTTCAAAGCTGGCCAGTGTGACTTCTACCCGGAAGAGAATCACAGGGATTCCCTTTCATCTTGTCTTTCTTTTTCAAATACTCAGACTTTCATCGTTCAATACCCAAAACAGCTGGGGTGGAAAACTGGAGTGCTGAATTAGCACAACGCTGTTTATCTTTCTGTTGAAGTAGAAGATACACCCAAGTAATTTCAAATTCTAGATTTAGGATAAACCTTTTATTAATTTTGTTGTTGAGCAATATGTTGGTAGGTGCTATGGAGCATAGAGTAGTGCATAGAGACTCTGCGCACTACTGAATGAAACACCCGCACAGTCCTGCACCATTCTCACAACTGTTCCTTTGTTTGAGCCCCTTGCTGCAGCCACTGTGTCAATCCATCTCATCAAAGGCCTTCCTCTTTTTCCTGGCATTGTGGGGGTTATGCATTGGGCTGCAACCCACATGGTCGGCAGTTCAAAACCACTAGCAGCTCTGTGGGAAAATAAAGACTGGGCTTTCTACTCCAAAAACAGTTACAGTCTTAGAAACCCACAGGGAGTCGTTAGGAGAGCAGTGACTTGATGGCAGTGAGTTTGGTTAGCTACTTCACCAAGCATGACGTCCTTCTCTGGGGACTCGTCTCTCTGGACATGACCAAAGTACACGTACACGAGACAAAGTCTCACCATCTTGCCTCTAAGGAACATTTTGTCAGTTCTTCCAAAACAGACTTGTTTGTTCTTTTGGCAGTGCATGGTACTGTCATATTCTTTGCCAGCACCACGATTCAAATGCATCAATTCTTCTTCAGTCTTTCTTATTCAATGTCCAACCTTCACATGCATCTGAAGCGACTGAAAATACCACAGATTGGGTTGGGCTCACCTTAATCCTCAAAGTTTAACATCCTTGCTCTCCAACACTTTAAAGAGGTCTTGTGCAGCAGCTTTACCCAGTGCAATGCGTCCTTTGATCTCTTTTGACTGCTGCTTCCAGGAGCATTGATTGTGGATCCAAGCAATAAACAACAGCAAATCATTATAAAATTTTGAATGCTATCAGCAAGTGCCAAACTAACAATAAACTTTAGATTATAATTTCCCTATGAGGGTGGGCATACTGATGACCACTGTCAAACTTAATGCCTGGCCTACCAAACCCAACTCAAGGCCACCAAGTCAATGCTGTCTCATAGTGACCCTGTAGGACAGGGTAGAACTTGGTCCTGTGGATTTCCGAGACTGTTACTCTTTAAGGGAGTAAAAGCCCTGTTTTTCTCCCCAGTTCTGCTTTTTTTTTTCTTTTAAACTATTTTATTAGGATCTACTCCAGGTATCATACCATTTCACAGTTCAATCATATCAAGCAGTGTTATATAATCACTACCACAATCGGTTTCAAATATTTTCTTCCTTCTTGTGCTCCATGATATCAGCTCCCCATTATCCACTGCCCCCTACCTCTCCTGCTATACCCCCCCAAGAACCCTTATTCTAGTTTTTGTCCAGGTTTCATATACTGAAAAACATAGAAGAATACACAACAGAGAGTTAACACAACAGAGATAAATCCCAATATGAAAAAGAAACACAGCAAATATTAAACACAAGCACAAAGTGTATCACAAAGGGTGATCAGATGACAAGGTTTTAGCCATTAAAGCCAGACTTATCATTTTAATCTATTATATATAGTCCTCTCTACTATCCTCTGTCTGATGGCCAGCTTATTCCCATCCCTCAATTGTAGTTCGAGGGAAATCCGCTCACTCCTCTAATAAGAGGAGGCTAATTCCTTGTGTAGATCCTACAAACCTATTTTAGGCTTTCACTGTCATCCATAGCCTCCTGCTCACCACAATCTCATAACTGAAGTAAACTCTGATACTAGTTCTTCCTTTGGATTTGGATTATACAATTTACGATTCTTAGGTCACGGAAGCTGGTGTGCTTCTTCTGTGTGGGCTTAGTTGATGTCTCACTTAGAGGGCTGCTTGTTTGAAAACAAGCTTTTAAAACTCCAGACACTATTCTTTCTGATGCGGCTGTGGTTTTGATCTGCTGACCTTATGGTTAGCAGCCCGAAATGTAACTGGCCCATAAAGAGCTATTGATTTAAAACACTGCTTGGGGACGAACCGAACATTTCACAGGAATCACTCTCACTGCCACTGCGTCGACTACATCTCCAAGAGACCCAAGGGATGGAGCAGAGCTGCCTCTCTGAGCTTCCAAGACAGCGCATTTTTATTGGAATAGAAAGCCTCATCTTGTTTCCTATAGGAAACACAGAATTCCTTAAATATCTTTCTTTCATAAAACCCAACAAAATTGAGGTGTAGCAGAGTGATTTTAGGTCATTTGCTGTGTTGTTTTATAAATTTTTTTCCTGCCACTTTTTGAAGCATTGGTTTTGCCAGTATGGTTAAGAGCTCATTCTCAAGTCTTTTTGCCTGGGCACCTGGCCTATTTTGCTACTTACTTACTGTTATACTAGGCCAGGAGTGGGAAACTTTTTTTTTTTTTTTTTTTTTAATTTTTTAAACATTTGTTCAGACAGGGGCATGTTTTTTTTTTTTTTTTTTGCCAAGGGCCATTTGGATATAACACAATTTTCGAGCCATACAAAATTATCCACTTAAAAACCGGCCTGCTATATGTGGTCCAACATTTAATTAATTCACCCCAATGTGATGGCTAGGGAGTCCTGGTGATGCAGTAGTTATGCACTGGGTTGCAGCCGAAAACCACCAGCTCCTCACTACCAGAGAAAGACCAGGATGACCCTTTCTACCCCTAAGAGTTACAGTCCCAGAAACCCACAGTGGCAGTTCTACTCCATCCTATAGGGTCACTATAAATCAGAATGCACTTGATGGCTGTGGTAGTTACATAATCTGTTGTTAATTTGAGAATTAAGAGTGAAGGGGTGGGGTCTAGCCTGTCAATCAGGTCATAGCCAATGAGGCCTCTGTGTGGGCATGGCATTCTCCTGAGGATTCTGGGAATCCCTGTAATTCCTCCCTGGAGGCTGAAGAAACACACACTCTCTCTCTGCTCACTCCCTGGGAGACATTACAGCTGACAAGATACATGGAACTACTATAGTGCTCTGAGCTGGAGCAGCCACGAGGAGATCCCTGCCAGCACTGAGATGCTTACAACGCCACTGGATCCACATGATTTCCCACCTACTGGCCTGTGATCTTTCTGTATTCGATGTCATTGCATGTGTTTGTATCAGACATATGGGCTGAGACCAGACTTATGGACTTGATCTGGAGTGGGCTGGGATGTTTTCTCAATATTCAATTGCTCATGTATATACTGTAAAGCTCTTTCTTATACACATAATGGAAGTCTCTGGATTTGTTTCTGTAGTCCACCGAACAAACACAATGACAGTGAGTGATAGGGCCTGCAGGTGGGACATTCCCCACCCCTGCCCTAGTATAATTAGCCTTCCCTTTACTCTGGTGCCTCATCTATAAAATGCAGATAATACAGTATCTATCTCATAGAACAGTGACCTGCTAGAATTATGCTACGAGGGCTTGCTACAGGGCTGCTATGAGTTGGAATCAGCTCAATGGGAGGTTTGGTTTATCCCTTCTCACTGCCATCGAGTTAATTCCAACTCACAGCAACCTTACAGGCCAGAGTAGAACTATTCCTGTGGGTTTCTGAGGCTGTAACTCTTTACGGGAGTAGAGAGCTTCACCTTTCTTCCATGGAAGGGCTGGTGGGTTCAAAGTGCTGACCTTGACGGTAGTAGCCCAAGTTGTAAGCCACGACATGCCACCAGAGCTAAGTTTATCTCACAGGACTATTATAAACAAGATGACTGTGGCACAATTCCGTTCTATTAATTTTAATTTTCCACAAACCTTTAGAAGCCACCTGTGTTCCTGAATCTCATTTTTTCTTTGTACAGTTCTCACTTTGCATCTTTACGTCCTCTCATGAGAAAAGTTCTCATTCTATCTGGTATAGAGAAAGTAAGATCCTAGAGTAAAGCAAACCCACCAGCAGTTCCACAGAAGATGTGGCCGTTGGCTTCCATAAAGAGTACAGCCTTGGAAATGCAAAGGGGCAGTTCTACCCTGTCCAGCAGGGTCTCCAATAGCTGAACTGGCTCAACAGCATGCGTTTTTGGTATGGACTGAACTTCACACTTTGATTTTAAGATCACGATCTTAGGAAGACTCCCTTGATCTAGGAAAGGGGAAAGGAGATGTCTTTCTACCTTCAAGGCTTAGCACAGAACACGGACCACGGCAGTTTCTCAATGAAGGGATGAATAAATGACAACAAAGGCACAGTATCCAAGCTTAGAGAATCTTGGCACCACAAAGGTTGATCCTTTAGGGTTTTCTTTTTCTTTGACATTCTGCAGATCAATTTACCAAGTCTCTCCTACTGGACAACGAATAAGGGAGACCCAAGAGTCATGCTTTTAAATTACAGTATTAGTGAAGAATACTAAATACACCTTGGCCTGCCAAATGAACGGAGAAATCTCTCTTGGGGGAAGCATGATCACTTATCAGCAGAGTCCAGTCCCAAGAGATGGGCATCAATTTGATAAAGTTGAGGGTCAGAAAAAAAGAAAAAAAAAAGAGGGAAAAAAAAAAAAAGAAATCGGTAGCAGGGGCACAGGGCACTAACCCACCCAAGGGAGGGTATTGTTTATATCCACACAGGGAAAGAGGGACCAGACTTCAACCCACTGCTCCAAGATGTGAATGCAGTGGAGAGGTCTGAGGGGCTGGCCCCAGTCCCAACTGTGTGGACACCTGCTCCTCCCCCCAGAAGAATTTATTTCATAGGACAGTACTGAATCTGCAGCTCCAGGAGAGGGACATGTCTGATCAGAGCACACAAGAGCAAATGAGGGGGGAGGAAGAAAGAGTGGAGTACATTCTGGCCCACCAAGCCTTGAGGACGATATTCCCGCTCAGAGCAGCCAATCCAGAGAAGAGCACATGGCCAGCCCCACTATGAGTCACGACATCCCTCACACTGATCCACAGCCCTAGAGGGGGCAACACTGGAGACACAGTGTGGGAATTCCACCTGATCTGATCCCACCACACCAAGGCAAAACACTAAGGGTGTGCAATAGAGCAGCAAGAACAGAGCAACGAAGTCCCCAGGGAATACCAAAAATAGACTTTGGGGTCAGCGC
>NW_022103968.1:64416104-64423317 GCF_000313985.2 Echinops telfairi | reverse complement strand
GACAACAGAAAAGTGGGTGAAGGGAGACGTCGGACAGTGTAAGGTATGACAAAATAATAATTTATAAATTATCAAGGTTAATGAGGGAGGGGATAGTGGGGAGGGAGGGGAAAAAATGAGGAGCTGATGCCAGGGGCTTAAGTGGAGAGCAAATGTTTTGAGAATGAAGAGGGCAATGAATATACAAATGTGCTTTACACAATTGATGTATGGATTGTGATGAGTTGTATGAGCCCCTAACAAAATGATTAAAAAAAAAAAAAAAGAGGAGCACCTAGAGAATTGATGAGTCGATGGATACAGGCTCAAACTCAAGTTAACAACTGTGAGGACGGGGCAAGCCTGGGCATTGTTCCCTATTGTGTATAAGGTCACAATGAGTAAGAAACCAGGGGGCTGGCTTCACCTCACAATTCTCCCACTAGGCTGCCAGGCTCACAGTAGGTGTTCAGTAACCTTTTCACGAATGCATAAATACTGACCAAGTTAACTTGGAGTTGGTCTATCAGGGAAGCTGGCACCACTGGCAGCTGAGATACTCATCTGGGGCACACGGCATGAGTGTGTCCACAAGTTGTAAGATGATGAAATATTTCTTTTAAGACAGAAGTGATCTTTCCTTTTCAGCAGATACAGGCCCACCTCCTTGTCACAGAGTGGATTACAACTCATAGAGACCCTGGTGGTCTAGGGAGGCTACGCCTTGGGCTGCTAATGAAAAGGTCAGCAGTTCCAATGCACCAGCCGTTCCACAGGCAAAAGATGCGGTTTTCTACTCCCTCACAGTTAGTCTCCGAAACCCACAAGGGCAGTTCTACTCTGTACTATAGGGTCTTTATGAGTTGTAGGCCCCATTTCTTTTAAAAAGTCCTTTCTTCAAAAAATCTTTTTATTAAGGAAAAAAAAAAAAAGCACGAAGTAAGTTTCTACTCTGGTACCAAGGCCAATAATGATGATTAAATTTCACCACCAACAAATTGTCATCACATTAAAGCAGCTGTATTATAACCCAAATAAAATCCAGTAGATGCTGCAGGTAATTCGGTTTGGGGGAAGTGGAAAGAGCTGAGAGGTGGGGTCAGGACACCCGCGGCTCACAACGTAACACCGAGCAACGCGCGTCGCCCAGCCATGGGCACCCTCCCACTGCGCAGGCGCCTTCCCTCGGGCGCATGCGCACTCACCCGACGCGGCCCGAGGAACATCCCTCACACTTCCGCTGCGGCAGACGCGTTTCTCCTCCTCCCGCCCCTCTCTTCCTAGTCCTAGCAGGTAGGATCCCCGGAACCAACATCCTTCCTAACCAGTTCTGGAGGGTCGGGGCGCACCCGCCCACTCACCTTAGTGTTTGGCACCTTCCCTCACAGCCCCGCCCCCTAGGCCAACCGGAGCGGCCACGCTCGCAGGAGAGCGACGGGAGCGCGCGCACCCCGTGCGGTGGGCGTGGCCTGGTGGAAGAATCGGATCACTTCCGGATCGCCTGACCGGATCACTTCCCGGTGCTGCTTCCGCTGGTCCTGCCGTCGCTTTCCTGGCGCAGTGCAGTCCCTTTCCGGGTTTTCATTTGGGTTGACGTATCTTTATGCTAGCTTTTAGAATTCACGGCTTCAGCGTCCCCTTTGGTATTCTGCCTTTCTCTCCCTTCCATTTCTTTTGAAGGGGTTGCTCGCCCAGTGCCAGACAGGAAGGATACAGGATGAGTTTGCTGTTCGCGGAAAAACTCACGGAAAACAAACTCCGACTCGTAGAACCGTCCCTAGGGTTTCAGAGACTGTCAGTCTTTAGCAGTCGTAGTTGACTCCAGGTTTGATCCGTAGTTTACCTCCATGCAAGACTACTTGCCTTTGGTACTTTGATGTATCACAACATGTAACCTCTTCCCGGTTTTGTAAATAGGCCAACGACTAGTTAAAGCGAATTAATGGATGAGGTTTGGACCGAGCAGTCATGTATGAAAGGCTGATCTTTTGGAGGGTGAGGGGACTCTTGTGTTGGCGGCTTGAAGACTGCTAGCTTATGTGGCAGGAAAACTGGTTGAACTAACCAGAGCTGCCCTTAGGAACCCATGTTTCCTTGGTTCTTGGTTCTAAGCTTGGCTGGTTTAGTGAGTCATGTACACGTTGTTGGGCAGTGAGCGATAGAAATTGTATTCTTCCCTTTAGAAATGTATTGGTCTGAATAACTGGTAAAGCCATATTTTAATTGCTTTGACAGGCACCTGTATCTGATTGTTAAATTTTTATCTTTTATTCTCTACTTTACTCTGGCCTCGATTCGAATTCATGGAGACCCCATGAGTGAGAGGAGATCTGTGCACCATAGGATTTTTCAGAAGCATATTATTTAAAAATAGATCATCAGGCCTTTCTTTAGAGGTGCGGCAAGGTTGACTTGAACTACCAACCTTTGTGTTAGTAGTCTAGCAAGTTAACCGTTGGTAACGCTCAGGAGCCGAGTCTCTCACTCACTGTTACGGAGTGGTTTTCCTAGACTATAACTATTTACAGACATAGGAATGCCCCATCTCTTTTCCCTTGGAGGGGCTGGTAGTTTTGAGATGCTGACCTTGGGATCACAGCCCCACTATCCCACCACATTTTCTTTGTGTTTCTCTAGTACCTCTAAAGTTACTTACTGGCCTCCCTCTTCCCCCACAGAGAAGTTTATAAACTATGCCTAATTTTCTTAATTATCATGCTGGTTAGAGGGGGTGAAACACCTTTTCACTCTGCAAAATTGATAGATAAATGCGGAAGGTTGCAATTTAGTCCCCTTGGGTTAAAGTAATGAAAATCATTAAATATCAGTATCTTTTACTCAGCCTTTTTTTTGGGTCTGAATAACTTACAAATGACTTTTCTTCCATTTCCTAGAATGGGACAGTGTGGTAGAAAAGCAGCAACAGACCTCAAGCAGCTTCAAAGAGAAAAAATTGAGTGGAAATGGGGTTCTGAATGAAACAGTGCTTTACGTAGGCTGTGCTGAGCTCTTGTGTTTGAGACTGTAAGCTAGATGGTTGGAACAGCTACCGTCTAGATGTGGTTGAACTTAACCACAGCTAGTTCTTAAGGAATCCTTGTTTCCTAAATTCTTGATTCTAAGTTTAGTGGGTAATGTATAGTTTGTTGGGCAGTGAACTATATGTCCTCACTCGTTGCCACTGGAGCAGAAAGTCTCATCTTTTGCCTGTGGAGCAACTAGTGGGTGTGAGCTTCTGTCTTTGCTGGTTCGCAACCCATGGCATACGCCACAATGCCATTAGGGCACCTTATAGTGGCTGGAGGGTACTAATTGTGGCCTAGTCCTTGGGTTTTTATTTCTGTTTAACCTGAAAAGCAAGGTGATACTTTATTTCTCAGGATTTCATTGGACCAATTGGAGAAAGTACCATGGATGTTCTGCGCCCACAGCTTATAAAAATCGATGGACGAATTTATAGGAAGAATCCCATTCAAGAACAGACCTATCTACTTGAAGAAGATGATGAGGACTTCTATGAAGGTAATCCTGGTTCCTCTTTGGTCAGATTGAAAGCACAATGCGCTCTATGTTGCAGAAGCAATTTTCAGTTTTCTTTCAGTGTATCTCCATGCCAGCCCCAGCATTTGAGATATTTGGCCTCTTAGTCCCATTTGTGTTGATGTCTGAGAGGACTGATATGTTCGAGTTTGAGACACTCTTGGTTCAGTTTTCAAATCAAGTTATGTTTTATCTTTGCATCACTTACTACCATGGAGTTGATTCTGACTCAGAGGGACCGTCCCTTCACTGCCATTGAGTCTCTGCCAACCAGCGACTGTAGGACAGGATAGAACTGCCCCTGTGAGTTTCTGAGATGAACTCTTTACGTGATCAGAAAGCCCTCTCTTTCTCCCTAGGAGCTTCTGGTCGTTTTGAACTGTTCATCTTGCAGATCACAGTCCAATGCATAACCACTATGCCCCCAGGGCTGCTCTATAGTGACTATAGAAACTTAAATAGGGACTCATTCTAGTTGTTAACTATTAATATTCTCTGGTGAGCTTTTTTCCTTTACACTTAAAAAGCTATGAAATAATACACGTACCTATAACATACATTATTGAAATTAATGTAGGTAAGGTATTTAGTCCAGTGCTCGATAATGTTAGCTGTTGTTGTGTTGTTATTTTTCTTTGTCCTTTACACTCAGATACAGGCAGTTCCAAATACACAACTAACTTTGCTATACCGTGCAGGGACAATTTTAAGAAACAAAACAGTTGATACGGATTATAAATGTTGTCAGTGAATGTTCACACCAGGTTGTTAAGGTTCTCTGCTACCTTTTTCTTGAGTTAGAAGCCCTTCCATCAGGCCCCAAAGCTGGGGAGTTAGTCTGCTCTCTGGTCCTTTATCCTTAGGGCCTTGAGTTTCTTTATTTTACTCTTTTTTTCTCTTGTGGTTTCTCTTGTGACTGTAGTGTGGAATAAGTTCTCCATATTGTTATTTTCTCATTCACTGAGTTTTAATATTAAAAGCATTAATATAGTCAAACCACTGATTTGTGGGATATGTGACTGATCAGTAAGAATGCTAACAAAAATTTAAAAATACTAAAAACCACTAGGTGTGTTCATTGTGTCTTAATTGAAAATTAATTTTTAAAACTAATTTGAAAAATTTTTTCTCCATTGTGTCTTCTCTTCTTGAGAGAGAATGGTTAACTAGTGGTATCCATATGCCACTTTTCCCAAGTTCCAAGACTGAAAGATTTAAATTTGTAATCCTGTGAATTTCATTCATTTTTTTTCCTAATGAGAGCAGGTCAGAAGGTCTATCAGAACAGTATTCTGCAATAGGAAGTGTTGGGTGGTTGTGTGTATGCATCTTGCTTCTTTCAAACTCAGAGAATGGCTGGCCGCTGAGTAGGCCATTGTCCACCGAGCAGCAGCTTCTGAGGTGGCTGTCTGGTTTCTGTGCAGGCCTCATGGAGTGTGCAGAAGAGCCCTGTGAAGCCTACGTGGTGGCGCAGACCCAGCAAGGTTTCCGCTGTACCGTGAAGGCCCCCAGCCTGCTCTACAAGTGAGTAAGGGCCCAGCCACTTCACCTGGAGCCAATTTCAGGAAAGCTAGCAAGAAGTTGACTTCTCTCTCTCCCACTTTCATTGAGCTGATTACTAATGATGAAATAGTGTAGGGTTCTATCCCCTGGAATGGGTAAGGACTGGTTACAGGCTAAATGTCGTCATTGCATGTCTATCACCCAGTCTTGTCGATTTTGCCTCATAAGTACCTTTTGAATCCACCGCTGATCTCTTTCTTTACTGCCACCCCGCTGCCTTCCCCATCTATGGATGACTTCGGATAACTCACTCACTGCCTCTGCCCAATGGTTTTTGCCCTCCCCCAATCATTTCTTCCCATCACGGGTAGTAGAGAGATCTTTTTAAAAGGCGCAACTGGTTCTTTTACTATAACTGTTTAAAATCTGTCAGTGGTTTTCCATTTCTCCTAGAACAATGTCCCAAATCTTGCACATGACTTTGAGGGCCGTGCATTTTTACAGCCTTAAATCACACTGCTCTTTCCTTGGCTTTGTGTTTATGCCCACTTTCCTCTGTTGTTGTGCCCTGGGCTCCGTTCTGGCTCACAGTATCCCAGTGAAAAAACCTGTTGCATCCTGCACTGTCCTCACAGCTTTCTTCTAGGAGTCTACAGATACTGACCTTTTACTGAAGCACAGCTTTTGTAAGGGAGTATCTTTGACCGGGTATGATTGAAAGCTGACAGGGCCCATGTTAAATGATTCCCCTTGCGTTTACATACATTTCTTTTTATCGTAGGCACATAGTGGGAAAGCGAGGGGACACCAAGAGGAAACTAGAGCTGGAGACCAAGACATCCATCAGCATTCCTAAGCCTGGGCATGAAGGAGAGATCGGTGAGACTCAGTGCGAATAAAGTGTATTTGCAATCACTTTCATAGGTATATGGCACCAGCTAATTCATCTGAGTAGATTAGTTCTGGGTTCTTTAGGAGGTCCTGTTGTTACTGACCTTTTATGACATGTTAGTTTCAATTTCTCAAATGCCTCTAGCCAACTGTCTCAGCTGGTCCTGGCCTTTTGAAGAGCTGTGTCCACTGATGTGCCAGGTATATGGATAAATACAAGGAGGTGCCTCCCAAAAAACAGATGCTCCTTTGATTTTTGATGTGAGGGGGGATAGTGTTTTTTGGGTACCCCTTCCTATATCAGCTCAGACTGTCTCCATGAGCCTTCCTCCCAAGAAAACATTAGACATTTCCTGCTGTCAATACCGCAAACCATAATAAAATGGTTACATTTTAAGGCAAAAAATACAAAAACAGAAACTGAAAAGGAATGAGGAAAGATGTCATTGTATAACAATATCTTGATTGAACACTGGGGCCTTCGTTTTAGATTTTACCGTGCACTGGTGGACTAGGCTTTCAGGGTTCTCCGTTTATCAGGAGGGTTCAGCTCTGCTTTAGACGCTTGAAATGGAGTGTGTGAACTGTTTCACGTTACGAGTAGAGAAAAGGAAGGAGGCTAGAGAATTTGAAATACAGTTCTGCCCTGTCCACGTATGTTCTCTTGGTTTGGAGACCATGAAGGAAATTGTAACAGTAATGATGAAAATAAGATAACCTGATTTAATAACTGCTCAGATAAGGGGCTAGGGGGAACTGGCAGTATAAGTCCAGTTTAAAAGTCTTTGTACTAAGATTGTGTTAAAAATTGACTTAGTGGGGGGAAAAATTGACTTAGTGGGAGGCACTGTTGCAAAAAAATTTTTTTTAACTGATTTTAATGTTATAGGAGTTTTTCACAAATACGGAGTGCAGCAACTCCAATAACCAATTTCTCATTAGTACCCATAAACTGGCTTATGTTTTAGTCCCTGGCCAAAAAAAAGATAGGTACTCTTTTAATTTTGTGCTGTGTATAACAACAATCACTTTGTTAATTAGCCATTTGTTTTGAGACTAGTGCTGTCCAAAAGAACATTCTGTGATCCTGGGAACAGTTTATATCTGTACTGGTTGCTAGAGGACCTCTTAGCCAGGTGTGCCCATGAGTACTTGAAATGTTCCTAGAGCGAATGAGGAACTGGTTTTTAAATTTCATCTAAATAGCTACTTGTGGCTAGGGGGTAGACTTTTTAAAAAAAATAATTTTATTGTGGGCTCATACAACTCTTATCACAATCCATATACATCCATCCATTGT
>NW_022103968.1:64411658-64414452 GCF_000313985.2 Echinops telfairi | reverse complement strand
AATTGTTGCCACCATCATTTTCAAAACATTTTTTTCCTTCTTGCATTCTTTGATATCAGCTCCCCTTTATTCCTGCTCTCTCCCACCCTGCCCCCCAGGAACCCTTGTTGTTAGATTAAATATTATTATTGTTATCTCTCTTTTTTTAACTGTATTTTGCACCATCCTATATATCCATTTGCCTACCATTCTGTAATTCGGTCCCCTGGAGTGGGGTTAAATAGTCATTGTTGCTATCGGTTCCCCCACCCACTCCCACCTCTTTCTGTACCCTCAGGGAATTATTACTCCAGTTACTATTTCTGAAGGGTTTATCTATCTTGGATTTCATGCATTGAACGATTTTATTATACAAATGAACATACCCAAGTCTAATAGAATTAATGTACCAAATCCAAGACCATAGTAGTAGGGGGGCGGAATATTAAAAAACTAAAGGGTAGGTATGTGTTTCAACAGTTTTATATTGCATCCTGGATAAATAGTCCCTTCCGTGTGGTCCTTCTATGAGGCAGTGTCCAATGATCTTACTGGTGGTCTTTGGGTCTCCATTTTGTCTATTCTCTTTCACGTCAATTTGGTTGTAAAAGCAAGAATTTAGTGGAACCAATTTACTTGAAAAGCCAGAAAGTAGACTGACTTGTTGGTCTCATGGGTAAGCAGAATATATAGAAAGATCAAGTTTATTGGTTTGAGTAAATGGAGACATGATATAAATTCAAGACTGCATTTACAAGTGGTGTGGTATTTGCTCTCATTTATTGATTCTCTTTTCCTCGTCTATTTTGGAGAAGCCAGATATGGGAAAGGGAATGATCTGGTAGGTTATATTTTATCCTGTAAGCTAGGATCTGGTCTTGTCCATTTTGAAGTCTCAGGCAATGGGTTATCAGGAGAAGCTTTTAAAATGACAGATTCATTGTAGATAGGGAATTAGTTTCTTAAAATTTGACATAATTGTCTTTTAATTGTTTTCTTCCTAGATATTCCTTGTTATAGTTGGACACATGCTGGATAGATTCTCGATTCCTCAGGCATTTGAAGTTGTAGGTACCAGAATATATTTGCTCTTCAGTCATTGGTTAGCTCTGAAGTTTCATGGAAATCAGCTTCTCTTGAGTACCTTTCATATGCCCGTTCCAGGTTTCTCTGTTACAGAGATTAAATCATCTGAGTCGTCTTGTTCTGTTAGCACAGTCTTCATAAAAATGACAGATTTAACGTGTACCAAAACATGGATTTTCACTTTTTTTCCCCTTTGCTTTTAGAGTACCACCAGATTTTTGGTTTCTGGAAAAAATGATTATCGTTTCTCCTTTCTTTCATATTTTCCTAATTTACCTTGGAAATCTCCCTTTATCAATATTTCTCTAATATAGTATTTTAGGACCTCCTATGGCTATTTCCTTTCACTGGGCATTTGAGTCTGGATCCTCAGAGTATTCCATCTGATAATATAATGTTATTGGCAATACTTTTCCTCTTTTCTTACATTTTATTGTTAGTTACACAATTTTTCTTTTACTTTGGCAAATAATTTTCAGACTTCCAATTAACCCATCCATTCATATTTTTCCCTAGCAATTTTTATCTTGTTTCTGTATAAAAAAATGCATATAATACTTTCATAGCTATCAAGGGATAGTGTGAAATAGACAGGTGGTTCTTATAAAACATTTCAAGAGCTTTAGTGGAAGATTTTAGGACAAGTGAAAAAAGTTCTTTTTAAAAAAAATGCCTTCAGTAATCAGCTGGAAGGAATGAGCTATGTGGTCTGTAAATGGTATAGCATATTATAGTTGGTATGTTATAAATCATATTCAAAAGTCTATATAGTCCACTGACATCTATTAAAACACCAATTTTGTTCATTGTTTATATCTTTTCCACCTTTTTTCAGTTTCTGTTTTGAACCAGAACCTGCCAGATCTACAACCTGGATGTTTAATTTATGTTTAAACAGAGATTGTGTAACCCCTTCATGGTTTTGTTTCTTTGCAAACAGGGATCCAGGCTTTGTGACTTTTTCCCCTAGTTTAGTTTCTTTATGCTTATTCATCCAACAGTCCTATCAGTTTGTGTTACTACTGGAGCCTTGTGTGCTGTTGTAATGCTGAAATGAGAGATACTGTTGTTGACACCAGATGGCTCTTGGCTGAAAACAGAGAATAACAGAAAGATATTTCCTTGTGTTTATTGACTATATAAAGGCATTTGATTATGTGGATCATAGCAAACTTTGGACAACATTGTGGAGAATGGGAGTTTCAGAACGTTTAACTGTGCCCATGTGTTCAAACAGAGCAAGGAGACACGGAATGGTTTAAAATCAGAAAGATGTATGTCAGGGTTGTATCCTTTCACCATATTTACTTACTCTGAGCAAATAATCCAAGAGTCTGGATTATAAAAGAAGAAGAGAGCATCGGATTAGAGGAAGTCTTGTTAACAACCTATGATATGCAGGTGGCAGTTTGTTTACTTGCTGAAAGTGAAGAGGATGTGAAGCATTTACTGTTGAAACCCTTACTGATAAAGATTAGACTGTAGCCTTCGTCCAATACACATTTTAAGATAAAGAAAACAAAAATCCGCACAACTGAACCAATAAGCAACATCATGAGAAACAGAGAAAGGATTGAAGTTGTCTGGGATTTTATTTTACTTGGTTTCAATCAACGTTCATGGAGCAATTGTTAAGAAATCAAAGAATATATTGCATAGGGCGTATCTACTGCAAAAGACCTCTCTAAAGTGATAAGCAGCAGAGATGCCACTTGGAGCTGAGGTGCAC
>NW_022103968.1:64409043-64411413 GCF_000313985.2 Echinops telfairi | reverse complement strand
GACACAATGGATGGATGTATGGATTGTGATGAGAATTGTACGAGCCCCCAATAAAATAATAATTAAAAAAAAAGAATACTGAATATACCCTGGACTACTAGAAGAAGAAGTAAGAGGTATAGCCTGGACACTCCTGAGAAGTGAAGGTGATGGGAGTTTGTCTCGTAATTAAGACATGCTACCAGGAGAGGCCAGTCCCTGGATAAGGACATCATGCTTGCTAAAGTAGAGGGGCCAGCCACAAAGAGAAAGACCCTCAATGAGATGGACTGACCCAGGCTCCAGCAATGAGTTCAAACTATCAAGTGTGAGGAGGTGCAGGACCAAGGCAGTGCTTCATCCTGTCGCTGTGCGTCTGAGCTGACTTGGCACCACCACCACCAGGCATGGAGTGACTCTCGATACATACTTTCACTTAACTCTTAATGTTTCCATACGCAAGATTGAACTGTGTTGTAGTACACCCTCTTTTGCTCTTTCACTACAGTGTTTTACTATGAATTTTTGCCACAATGTTGTTTTCATGTGAGGTAAACATTATGAACATAAAATTGACCTTTTTTTTTTTTTTTTTTTCATTTAAGTACTTTTTAATATCTCTGCAGTGTTTCTTCTTTTACCATTTTGAAGTGTATTTCAATGGAATGAGAGTGTTATACAATCATCACCACCGTCAGTGTGAGAACAGTTCCATCCTAGCAGAAAGAAATCCTGTATCCATGCCATACTTAATCCTCACTACCCTGGGCCCCCAGCCCCAGTCCCCACCAGTCTGCTTTCTGCCTCATGTGAATTTGCCAGTTTTGGATCAGTTTAATATAAATGTAGTTATACACTATGTAGCCTTATGTACCCTTCTCCCCTTATTTTTCTACTAGCGTAATGCTCTATGTTCTTTGTTTATGCTTTAAGGCAGGCATTCTCAAACTACGGCCCGAGGGCCACATGCGGCCCGCCAAGGACATTTATCTGGCCTGCTGGGTGTTTTTGCCCCATTTGTTTTTTTACTTCAAAATAAGATATGCGCAGTGTGCATGGGAATTTGTTCATCATTTTTTTAAAACTGTAGTCCAGCCCTCCAACTGGTCTGAGGTACAGTGAACTGGCCTCCTGTTTAAAAAGTTTGAGAACCCCTGCTTTAGGGTATAGCAGTACTTCATTTCTCTTTATTACCAAAGAATATTCCCTTGTTTGGGCCCACGACATTTCATTGATTTGTGAGTAGGTGAACATTTGAGTTGTTCCCACCCTTTGTCTGGTCTGAATAGTACGACTGTGGGCATTTGTGTACAGGTTTTTATTTGAACACTTCTTTTAATTCTTGTGAGTATTGACTTAGGGATCGGATTTTTGGCCACCACTCATCTATCAGTTGGTCATCTGTGGTGGTTTGCATGTTTCTGTGATGCTGGAGTGGCTTCAGTGGAGCTGTGGGAGCAGTAATCTACTAAAAAAGAGTAGAAAGAAGGATCCAGTAATCTGCTTCTAAAAGAAGTGGCCAGTGAAAACTTTGTGATGACAGGAGAGCATTTTCTGAGGAGTCTTTCAGGTTGGAAGGCTCTGAAGTCTACCTGGGGAAGCGCTGCCTTGTTACAGTTGCCCTTAATTACATTGTCGCGGGTAAGTTTTCATTCCGCTAAAGTGGCACAACTCAACATGAGAAACGTCTGCAAATGTACATGAATAGTTAGATTGTAGAATGCACAATGTATGGATAGGGGAAAATCGTCCAAAATAAAATGGAATGTATGATGATTAGTCTTCTAGGAATTAGTGAGCTGAAATGGACTGGCACCGGCAATTTTAAATCAGACAAATGTACGATGTTCTGTGCTGGGAATGACAAGTTGAAGAGCTTTGGCATCTCCTTCATGATCAGAAACAACGTTTTAAAAACTATCCCGAAGTACAGTGCTGCCCGTGACAGGATAATATCCACATGCCTACATGGAAACCAAGTTAAGATGGCTACTCAAATCTTTGCAGCAACGACCAGGCTGATGGTGAAGAAGTTAAAGAACTTTAGAAATGTCTGCTGTCTGAAACTGATCAGCCGTCATTGATACCGACTGGCGTTTGGAATGCAAACGGCGGAAAGAAGGAGAATCAGCAGCCTGAAAGGTAGACATCGGTGCTGGAAACAACACCGGAGCTCGCGTGCTACAGTTTTGCAAGATCAGTGACTTACTCATTGCAAACACCTTTCTTCAACAATATAAACAATAAAAGCAATTTATATTGTTGTCAACAATATAAACATAGGGACCTTCAGATGGAATATACAGGAATCAAATCAGCTACTGTGGAAAGAGCCAATGGAGAAGTTCAACATTGTCAGTTAGAAAAAGACCACTGGCTGTCTGCTCAGCA
>NW_022103968.1:64402356-64407782 GCF_000313985.2 Echinops telfairi | reverse complement strand
ATGTAAAATCTGATATGCAGGATGTATTTTCATTGTTACAAATTGAACATAATTAAAGCATAGTGATTAATCACAAAACAATTTGTAATTATATATTGTGAAATATTTATTTCTAATTACAAATAAATGAAATTTTGTCATGTAGCATGGGTAACAGTCTTACTATAACAACAGTAAACTACATTGCTAAATTTTGCGACAGTATGTGTAAAAAGCCAACGACCGGTTCCTAAGGCCATCGGAAATATGTGTTTTCCCATGGTCTGAGCTGACCCCTGTGAAAGGGTCATTTGACCCCCAGGTTGGGAACCGCTGATCTAATGGTACTATGGAATGTAATCATATCTGTAAGAGCTCCTAATAAAATGTTAAAAAGATAACCCTAACACTAACTTTAACCTTAGCCTAACCCTTAACCCTTACCACGTGTTATCACTTAGCACCTAACCCTCACCCTTAACCCTTAATCCTTAACGCGTGTTATTGCTTAAAACCTACCCCTAACTCTAACCCTAACCTTTAATCCTTAATCCTTAATGTGTGTTCTCACTTAACATCTAACCCTAACCCTAACCCTTAACCCTTAATCCTTAAGACATGTGTTAACCCTAACCTTAACCTTGACCCTAACCTTTAACCCTTAATCTTTAATTTATGTGTTATCACTTAACACCTAACCTTAATGCAAACTCTAACCCTACCCCTTAACACTTAACCCTTAATCCTTAACACATGTGTTATTACTTAACACCTAACCCTAAAACTAAGCCTAAGCCTAACCCGAACCCCAACTTTAACCCTAACACTAAAAGAAAAAAAAAAGTTAAAAAGAAAAAAAGGTTGCAGCAATACGCTAACAGGGAACCTCCAGAAATTCAAGCCAGTTTCAGGAGACAGGGAACAAAGAATATCATTGTCAGTGTTGGATGGATCTTGGCTGAAAGCAGAGAATAATTGATGTTCACCTATATTTTGTTGACTATATAAAGGTGTTTGTGTTGCTCATAACAAACTATGTAAAATACTGCCTAGAATGAGAGTTCTTTCACATTTAATTGTGTTCATGTAGAAGCCATATGTAGACCAAGTGGCTTCAAATCAGGAAGAGTGTGCATCTGGGTTGTAGCCTTTCACTATACTTGTTCAATCTGTGTGCTGAACAGATCATCTGAGAAGCTGGCATAGAAGAATGTGGCATCAGACTTGGAGGAAGACGCATACTACAATCTCTAATAGGTAGATGACACGGCCTCCCTTGCTATGAAGCACCACGGCTAAAGATCCCGAGTACAGCTTCTAGTGCGGATTACACCACAATGTCAAGAAAGCAGAAATCTTTACAACTCGGCAGATAGACTACATCATGATCAACAAAACATTGAAATTGTCAAGGGTTTTCTTTTACTTGCATCTATAATTAGGGCTCATGGTAGCAGAAATCAAGAAATCAAACAACTTTCTATTGGGTATATCTGCTGCAAAGGATCTTTTTAAGTGTTAAAAAGCAAAGATGTAATTTTCTGACCTAAGCTGTGCTACATGCAGTTACCTCACATGCTTGTGAAAGTTGGACAAAGACTAAGGAAGACTGACAAAAGAATTGATGCTTTTGAATTAGGGTGTTGGCAAAGAACATTAGCTGCAGCAGTGACTTCAGGTAGAGTGGTGGTGAGGATGGGACAGCTCTGGGTAGTGTCTTGTGTTGCACAAGGGCTCACTACAAACAGAAACGGACTGCATGGGCCCTAATCACAACAACTTTGGACATGTCAGGAGAGACCAGTCCTTGGGGAAGGACCTAATGCTCGGTAAAGTGGAGGGGCCGCAAAAACGAGAAAGGCCCTCAAAGAGATGGGCTGACGCAGTGGCTGCCACAAGGGGCTCAGGCCTAGGAACTATTGTGAGGATGGTGGTGCGTTTTATTGTGCTTCGGGTTGCTGTGAGTTGGAGCGGCCTCAATGGCACAGAACAAAATTTTGGGGTTGTATGGTAATTCTATGTTGAACTATTTTTAGGAAATAAAATCACTTAACACAGAAGTTGGTTGCTCATTTCACAATCCTACCAGGAATTTTTAAAGATTTGCTTTGTGATTTTCAAGTTCTTTTTTTTTTTTTATTCATTAGTTAATCTTAAGGAGATTGTGTTTTTCAAGTTTATTTTGTTTAGATTCAAAACATTAGTAGCTTTCTTATCCTGGACACTATCCCAAGTTCACAGTTACGTACATAGACACGAGTGTTTTAGCTCCTTAGGGATGGCAAGGTCAGAAGTTCACAAGGACTTGGTGGTCTTTGGGCGTGCTAACACCTTTTCCTTTGCTTACAGTAATCACTGGCCAGCATCGCAGTGGCGTGATTTCCGCGAGGACTCGGATTGATGTTCTTTTGCATACGTTTAGAAGGAAGCAACCCTTCACTCACTTCCTGGCTTTTTTCCTCAATGAAGTTGAGGTTCAGGAACGATTCCTCAAGTTCCAGGAGGAAGTACTGGAGAAGTGCTCTATGGTAAGCAGCAAAAAGCTAATAATTAAAAAGTCAAATATATAGAAGACTATAAAAATGGTTCATAATTCAGTCAACGAAAGATATAAACCTCTATCCCCACCAAAAAGTTACCATTTCTGATTGTTTCATTTTCTGTTTTGAACAAAAAAAAATATGGAAATATGAGCACATCTTTATAATCTTACAGAAATAGCCTTAAATTTTTTTCCCATTTTACTGGGAGTTCTACATATGTAACAATTTTTAAAGATATTATAGTAATTTATAGTTCATTTAGATCAAGCATGCGTGTACAATTGTTGCCACCATCGTTTTCAAAGCATCTTTCTTCTTCCGGTCTTTGGTATCAGCTCCCTTTTATCCCTGCCCCCCCCCACCCTAATAGCCTTTTAACATTTTAAGACACAAACGATCATTTTGTATGCCCGCTGTTGTGTGACTTTTGGGTGGCAGTGTTGATATACCATTACCTGTAGTCTTTTGCCTTTGGGGAGTCATGACTCATTTAGGGCTGATAACTGAAACACAAGTTTGCACATAGAATAATCCGAGAGTCCAGATGAGAATGCAAGCTTGAAAACTCCTGACACCTGGCAACCAGTAGTCTGCTTTCCGCCCCTGCAGTTTTGAGTTCTTGCGATTGTCACGTATGTGACGTCATACAGTGTGTAGCCTGTGAGCATCGTCCCCTTCCGCACAGTGACTTCCAGACAGTCATGGGTTTTAGTCATTGCTGCTTTTTCTTTTTTCTTTCATTGCTGAGTAGTGTTCCATGGTAGGGAGGTGCCATGGCTTGCTTATTCATTTGGATAATGCACTTTCTAGTTTTTATTGATTATGAATACAACTGCTATAAACATTTGTGTACAGTTTTGGTGGGCACATGTTTCATTCCTTTGGATGTGAAATAATTTATTTAACGTTCTTTAAGCCTATAAGTGGGATTGCTGAGACATATGATAGATTTTTGTATAACTTTATAAGGAACTGATGAACTGTTAGAATTGACTTAATGGCTGTAAATATTTTGGTTTTGTGAAACTTTGGCATAATGGCTTCCTCATCAGCATTTACTTACAATTTAGAAAATTTCAACCATTCTGATAGATGTGTTGGAACATTCTATCATGGTCTTAGGCACAGCCCTTTACTGGCTCGTGATACCGAACATTACTACATGTGCTTCTTTGCCGTTCGTATGTTGTCTTCGGTGAGTTATTTGTTTAGATCTTCTGCCCATTTAAAGTTGTGTTGTTTCTTGGTGCTGAGGTTTGAGACGGTGTTATTCATTCTGCATACAGGTTCTTCTCGAATTGCAGATCCTTGTGATTTGTGAATATTTTCTCCCGGTGTGTAGCTTCTCTTCTTATTCTCTTATCAGTGCCTTTTGCAGAGCAAACCTTTTTAATATGGATGAAGTCCAGTATATAAATTCTTTCTTTTATGGGCATTTTGGTATCACGTCTACAAATTCTTTGCCTAAACACCAAGTCACAAAGACTTTTGCTTAGCTTTTGTTTTAGAAGCTTTATAATTTTCACTTTTATACTTGGATCTGTGATTTTTTTTCCAGCTAATATTTTTATGACATTTAGGTTGAGACTCTTTCTTTTGTCTGTGGAGGTTTATGCTTGTGCCTTTTTAAGATCATAATAAAGGAGAAAAAATATTTGGAATTAAATTGAACAGTGATTAGTATACAGATGTCCACTACACACTGCCATCAAGTTCATTTCGACTCATAGTGCCCCCCACCTAGGCTTTCCAAGACTGTCAGTCGTTACGGAGGCAGATAGCCTCTTTCTCCTGCAGAATGATTGGTGGCCTTGAACCTCTATCCTTTCTTCAGCAGTCCAGTGCCTACTGAACAGCACCACAAGGATGCCTTAATATATCGTGTCTCCTGTGTTTCAAAAGTTCTGTGTATATGCCTCTGCTTTTACCAGAGACCTATGTTAGTACCTGTTTTCACTAACCAAAAGAAATCTGAAGAGGATGTTCACTTTCACAAAAAAGACTAATAGCTATACCTGAATTCAGTGCACCATTAAAGAGAGAGCTGCTGTGGGCAATGGCCCATACCTTCCCGGGGCACTGTGCTCAGCACCTTGGCATCAAGCTATTGTGCCTCTGAACTGTGCCCGTGAGCACTAAAGTTAGTGTTATTTTAGGTTTTATATGTTGTTTGATAGAATTTGGGAGGCTATTTTTTTTTAGGGTCTGGGAATGCTCAAAATTTTTTTCTATACAAATTAATAGTAATTGTTCTTTGCTTTAAGCCATTTTGGCTTACTCAAGGAGCCCTGGTGGAGTAGTGGTTTCACTTTAGGCCCATAATCGGCAGGTCAGTAGTTTGAAACCAGCAGGAGTGCGGGTGGAGTGGGGTGGGGAGGCGTAGAGGGGCAGTCTGCGCCCTGTAGCGCTGCTGTGAGTGCCGAACTGGCTGGATGGCAGTGAGCAAGTGTATGGAGCGCACAGCAGTGGTTTATCATTGATTCAGTTCTCAGATACTGAACACGTTTTTATTTATTTGTTTAAGCTTTAAAGTAATTCATTATTTTCTTAGAACATCTTTTTAGATGTGCTTTTTGGTGAGGTGCTTGTTTTCTACTTTGGGGGAAACTTGTATTTAACTCTTGAGCTAGGGGGAGGAGGACTTCCTTCTGACGTCTCAGTCTGTGTGGGCTCGGCAAATTAGCCTCTTCAGCCCCGTCAGCTGGTTTCAGAGGGCTTTAGGAAGGATGAAGTTGAAGAACATAAAATACTAGGCAGGTGCTTGATATATAGTCAGCATTTAATAGATGGTGGGTGCATTCCAGGAGTCTTGGTGGCTCAGTGATTAAGTGCTCCTCAAAAGCTTGGCTCTCATATCAGAGCCGTTGAAAGAATACTGAGAGTGACTCAGCGGAGCCTAATTTG
>NW_022103968.1:64391516-64392949 GCF_000313985.2 Echinops telfairi | reverse complement strand
TCTTTGTCTTGGAGAGTTGGTGTGAGAATGAGAACATGGGCGATTACACAGTACAACGCTGTATATAATACAGATGACTAATGATGAGCTGTGCACAACAAAGTCCGCCAAACAGTTGTTCATGAGTGGCATTTGTAGTAACCTGAGTACGGAAAAATCGGGGAATATCTGTGTACATTTATGAAAATATGTTATTCCTCAGCATTATATTATATACCTCGGTTTATAACCACACTTTATACATTACAGCAGATCTTAGGTCAGTACTGCCTTTATAAAAGAAAAATTTATTTTCTCCCAGCTCAGGAGGCGAGGTCTCTCTCGTGCTAGCTCATCTGAGATGCTGTTTCTGGGCGGTCTTCAAGTGGCTTAGTATCTTTCTCCCTCCCTCTCTGCTTTCTTAATGTTCGTCTTTCATATTTTGTAAGAGGTTCATTCAAGATACACACTGTTCTAATCTTGCCTCATTAACATAGCAAAGGTAACCCACATTCCCCAGAGGGATAATAACCACAGGCAGCTTTAGCTCCAACTCTTCTGAGGGAACCTGTGTATAGCTGAAGGAAACCACACGGTCTGCCCCCCCCAGTGATTGATAGATTGTTGCTCTGAACTGTTTTCATACTCAGATTTTCCCCAAATGCCAGAGACGTGCCTTTAAACTGGTTGCTGTGTTGGTGACCTGCTTGCTCGCTTTCCTTGTTTTACTACCTACTGTCTGAGACGCTCATTGGTTCTACCTGGCCCTAGGGTCACTGTGACTCTGTTGTTTTTGAGTACGTCTTAGGGCATAACAGGCCGCTGTAGGCTTAGCTCACACCTCCTTGCCCTGGTCCTGGAATCAGCCACTCCTCCAAGGGACTCTGTATTCTTTCCGTGTGGTAGTAGTTGTGGGGCAGTTAGGTGCCGTGCAGTTGGTTCTGACGCACAGCGACCTCGTGTACAACAGAACAAAACACTGCTCAGGCCTGTGCCGTCCTCTCAGCTGTTCCTACGCGCGAGAACACTGCTGCGGCCACTGTGCTCGCCCCTCTGTCTAGTGCCTGCCTTCCTCCTTTTCTCCGCCCTTCACCCGACCAAGCACAATGTCCTTTCCCCGGATTGGTCTCTCCTGAGGACATGTCGAAAGCGTGTGAGACAAGTCTCGCCATCCTTGCCTCTAAGGAGCATTCTGGCTGTACTTCTTCCCAGACAGATCTGTTTGTTCGTTTGGCAGTCCATGGTACTTTGGATATTCTTCACCAGCACCTTAATTCAAATGCACTGGTTCTTTTTCAGTCTTCATTATGTAGTTAGTGGGAACTCGTCTTTAAAAACAAAACATGGGTGCTTGGGATGTCTTTGCTTCTCAACCTCTTAGCAGTCAGAACTTGGAAATACATGGGTAGGTGAGAAAGTACTGCCACAAAGTCATCTTGTGTGGAGCTGATTCC
>NW_022103968.1:64388345-64390687 GCF_000313985.2 Echinops telfairi | reverse complement strand
TCTCCCGTGTGGGCAATGCTGAGCGTGTTCTTCTCTTTTGGCTTCTCACTCCAAGTCTTCACACACTTCATTACAGTGCTTTGCTTTGTCTTCTCAAGCTGCCCTGGAAATGATCTCTTAGCTTGCTTTAGCTACTCCGTTCAAGGACAAGTTCCAGAGTCTCTGCTCACACCCATTTTGGCCTTTCTCTTTTTCTTATCTTTTTAATGACTTTTTAAATGCTTTCTTCTTATATGTTATTCTTGGTGTTAATCCACAACTTGTTGTTGGTCAGTACTGTTCAATGCCTTGTGAGATGGTTTCTAAAGTTAGGTAGGATATACTCAAGGTTGTATTTTAGCTCGTGTGGATTTGTTTTCATTTTCTTGAGCTTCAACATGAACTTACATATAAGCAATTGATCGTCTGTTCCACAGTTAGCCCCTGGCTCTGTTTTGTTTGATGCTATTGAGTCTCTCATCACCTCTTCCCACAGATGTGGTCAGTTTGATTCCTTTGTATTCCATCTGCTGGTGTGCATATGTAGAGTCATCATTTGTGTTGTTGAAAAAACGTATTTTGTAATGAAGACATGTCCTTGTTTGGTACCGCTGAATTGGTTACATGTCATAGCGACAGAACGAAACATTTCCAGTTCTGTGCCAGCCTCATAATTGTTGCAAAACATAGGTCTTAAAACTCTGCCATGCAATCTCTGCCTTCATTTCTATCACCAAAGCCATCTTTTATAACTACTGATCCTCCCTCTTTGTTTCTTAGTTTCACATTCTAATCACCAGAAATTATCAATGCCTCTTGATTGCATGTCTGATAAATTTCAGACTGCAGAAGATGACAGAATTCTTCAATTTCCTCATCATTGGCTTTAGTGGTTGGGGAGTAAATTTGAATAATAGTTGTATTAGCCAGTTTTCCTTGTAGCCATATGCATGTTATCCTATCACATACAGCATTATACTTTTGGATTGCTTTAGTCTGTTCCTTCTGATGATGAATGTGGCACCATTCCTTTTGAATTTGTCATTCCCAGTATGGTAAATGGTCTGATTCAAAATAGCCAACACCAGCTCACTAATGTCTAGGGTATCTATGATCTATCTCTATATGTTATATTTAATTTTGGATGACCTCCAATTTTTTTTTTGTACATTTCACATTCTGTTTATTAATGACTGTGTGCATCTGTTTCTTCGTAATTTGAGTCATGCCCCAACAGCAAATGAAGGTTCTGAAAGCTTTAAGGTCAATTCTGCATTCCCAGCCATGTTTGAGTGCTTTCCAATCTAGGGGCTTATCTCCTGGCACTGCCCGTTTTGCTGCAGCTCAAATTGCTTCAGTGGCGAATCCCTCCGTGCACTGCCCACTCCTCCTTCCATGTCTGTTCTTTGTCTGGAAGCGCCCCTGAACCCTGTGTACTGTGGGAGACTGCTGCTGTTTGACATGCCTGGGACATGACTTCCAGCCTCACAGCAGCACCCGAGCCAGCGCGAGCACGATGACCGCCCACGGGCAGGGTCAGGATAGAGCCCATATTGTTACACAGTTTTACAACAAACGGGGGACATATTCATGACGACATAGTGGCACCCCACCGCCCCCCAGTCATGTATCTTGTGGTGTCGCGGTTTCTTGAGCAGGGAGAATGAACGTGGAACCAAACAGACACATACACACGCAGAGACAATACAGGGCTGCAGCACAAAATAGGCACAGACAGACGGTACAAAACTGCAGCAGCCTTGACAGCCGCAGTGCTTTATTTTATGTACTAAATACTGGCAGTGTTCCCAGATAAGTTTGCTATTCCCACACTTGAATTTCTCACAGCCTTGAGAGAGTTCCGTATCTCGGTCCGTACCTTGTACCCTTGTTTACATACTACCAGGGAAACACTGCTTGCAGCTGCTTCCAGAATTTCCGTACCGTTTGCAGTAAGGAAACAGTTTATGAGAACCAGCTAGCACAGACGTTTGCGCGCTGTCCTAGACAGATAGATGACTCGAGACACAGTGCTCCTCTCATTGCTCCTTCTTCTTGTAACAGTTTGTTTCTTTTTATGGCTAAATGGAATACTTGTGCAGGAATATAACACAACTTGTTTATCCTTTCACCTGTTGGCTGGACATTTGACTGGTTTCTAGTTCTCGGCTAGTATAATAATTTGAACACAAGTCTTTGTGTAAGTACCGTATATACTCATGTATAAGCTGAGTTTTTCAGCACATTTTTAATGCAGTTTCTGTGGTAAAATGAGGTGTCTTCGCTGATATTTGGGTTGACTTATGCTCAAGTATAAGGGTATATGCTTTCATTCTTGGGTAAATATTTAGGAGTAGAATTAC
>NW_022103968.1:64386091-64387618 GCF_000313985.2 Echinops telfairi | reverse complement strand
CAAATATAGAGTGAAGGTTGAGTCCAAGTGTAGTTAAGATTTCACCCCATTTGCTTTGCTATATGTGCTCTTATTACTTGGGTCTCTCTATACGTATGTACATAATTCTGAATGCTGTAAGGGTAATTTACATATAACCCTTTACCTCTAGTTCTGTCAAAGTGCATTTCCTAAAGACAAGCAAACATGCATACAGACCAGTGTTGACAAGCTAGTTCTGACCCCACGTGTGCACAGCAGAATGTGTTCTGTAGGGTTTTCAAGGCTGTGACCTGCAGACGCTGATCGCTAGTTCTTCCTTTCAGGGTGTTTCCGGTGAGTGTGAACTGCCAGCCTTTTAGTTAGCAATTGAGTGCTTAACCAGTTGTGCCATGTCGTTTGTGTTTCATAAACTCCATCACTTAAAAGGACACAGCTCAACACTCTCTTCAGTATGCTGTGCAACCAGGAGTAGCCCTGGCACAGTGGTTGAGTGCTCAGCCACCAACCCAATGTGGCAGTCTGTTGCCATACAGATCAGAGCCTGGGAATCCTGCTTGAAGAGTCAAAGTCAACCTGACCAACGGGGAGTTTGTGTACCATCGCCCCCAAAGACACTGCCAACCTTGGCACCTTCTCTGTCTCTAGGCATTCACCTATTCTGGACAGTTTATGTAAATAGAATCACAATCTATGTTCTGTGTGACTTCTTTTATGTAATTTCATTTAATTTGCTTGAATGTTTTTATCCTTCTAGTTAATAGCATATATTAACACGTCATTCCCTTTTTGTGGCTGAGGAATATTCTATTGTATATCTAAACCACACTTTGTGTATTCCCTCATGAGTTGGTGGACCTTTGGGTATTGTCATTTCTTGGCAATTATGAGTAATGCTGTCATTCATGCTTTTTTCCCTCCTAATAGTACGTAATATTATAAACGGGAATGAGTACATCATTATTTTTATTATTCATTCAGTAGGTCTTGAGTGATATATGAAACTGTAAATAATTATTGAGCTTTTGCTATTTGCTTGACAATGCTCCAAGTGCCTCCTCTGTGTACTTTTAGTCCATCCCTGTGAGGTAGGTACTTATATCTCATTTTACCAATAAAGAAATGAAAGCTTAAAGAGGTCAATTTACCCCAGATGTTATAACAAGGGAGTACCACAAGACTTAGTAGAATAGAAGATAGAACCTTGCTAAGACGTAGTACCTGCTCTAATTGTCCAGTAGAACAAATAGATAAAGCTTGTTCTTGGAGTCACTGAGGGAAAATTATTTGCAAGGAAAAAATAATCTGTTTAAACTAAAGTTTGTTTTTCAACGACTCTTAAGTTGAATATCTTTTGGCAGCTGCTTGTGTGCAACCCAATTGCACCCCTCTTTCAGCAGATATTTTCATGTGGGAGAAGTCTAGACTAGACTTTTACACTTATCTGCATAGTAAGCCAACCCTGGAGCAACTGGCAGGGTGTTGGGGTGCCAACTCCCCATGCGGTTGGAAGTGCACTGATGACCCTTGAACAACACGGGTGTGAAC
>NW_022103968.1:64383045-64384609 GCF_000313985.2 Echinops telfairi | reverse complement strand
ATGTAAGTTAGAGTTAAGTCCTAATTAGTTTTCTTTTTCTGTGGAACAAGCACCCAAACGGCAGCAACTTAAAACACCCTTCTTAGGCCACAGTTCTGTAGGTCAGAAGAGTGGGAAGGCTCCATCCACCAAGTTCTCTCCTTTTGGTCTCACGGCTGAAATCAAGAGTTGGTCAGGCTGGTCTCTTCTGTGGAGCCTGGGGAAGAACCTGGTTCTACAGGTTGTGGGCAGAATCCAGTTTCTTGCAGCTAGGGTGTGAAGTCCCTGCTTTGCAGATGTGTGGCCCCTCTAGCTTCCATATAATCCTTCTTATGCTATGACTCTGGGTCAGGGCCATTGGGAGTAATGTTTGGAATTGATTAACATTTTATTGTTTTTTATTTTTATATTAATCATTTTATTGGGGCCTTTTAACAGCTCTTATTTTATTTTTATTTAATTTTATTTGTAAACACTTGTGAAATTCACTTAAACAAACCTCTGTAATTGTGTATAAAGATGTCTGTGTCTATTCTGCTCTCCCCCTACCCCCTCTTTTTCCTTTCTCCAAACTTTTCATTGTGACTTGGGTGAAAGCTTACAATCTTCGTTTTCTGTCCCTGTTTTGGTTCGTGACGTTGATTGCATTCCCCACTTCATCTCTGTGTCCCTCCCATTCAAGTTCCTTTCCTAGCACACTCTTGCTTTTTGTCTCTGGGCAGTGGTTGCCTTTTGCGCTCAGATGGTTGATTGTTCTGAAGAGCCTATACCTCCCTGGTTTGATTGTTCACCTTGTAGCCCTGTCTGTTGTTTGGCAAAAAGTTGAACCATGGAGTGAGTTGAGTTCCAAGCCTGAAGGGTGACTTCAGGGCCATACTCCTGGGGGTTCACCAGCCTGGTCTTTTTTGCAATTGAGTTAGTTGCATGTTTTCCTCCCCCTTCTTCAGGATCTTTTATTGTGGTCCCTTCAGAGCAGTCAGTAATGGTAGAGGCACCTTCTAGTTCTTCTGGGTCTCAGGAACACAGGGCTGAGGTTCACCTGGTTCTTGAGCTAACGGTTTCCTTTGGTGTTTATTTTCTTCACTCTTCTTTGCTCCAGGAAGATAGTGTCTTAGTTTTCTAATGTTACTGTAATAGACATACAACACACAGTTGACTTTAACAAGCATTTTCCTCACAGTTTAGGAGGCTAGAAGTCCAACTTCACAGTGCCAGCTCCAGGGGAAGGAAGGCTTTCTTTATCTGTTGTCTCACAGTTTTGGAACGGGAGCTGTAGGCCTGGCATATCTAATCCGATTTGTAACATAGAATTGAGGTCATGATAGTGGAGTGAAGGAAGCCCAAAGAACTAGAGGAAAGTTGTGTGTTTCATCGGTGCTATACTGCACCCTGACTGGCTCATCTCTTCCCTGTGACCCCTCAGCAAGGGGATGTCCAAATGTCTACAGATGGGCATTGGGGTCTCCACTCCATCCTCCCCACCCCCCTTCACATTGGATATGGTTTTGTTTTGGGTCTTAGATGCCTGATCCCAAGGATACCTCATGAACACACAGGCTGGTGTGCTTCTTCCATGTGGGCTTTG
>NW_022103968.1:64380602-64381972 GCF_000313985.2 Echinops telfairi | reverse complement strand
GGGACGCCGTGTCCCATGGTGGGGCCAGCCCTACAGTCCTCCCCTTGCATTGTCAGCTCTGAGCAGGAACATCATCCTCGGGCCTTGGTGGGCCAGGGTGTCCTCTTCTTCCTCTCCATCCCATTGCGTTCCCCACCCCCACCCCCTGACCCCATGTGCCTGAATCTGATGTACCCCTCTTCCCAAGCTATCGCCTCAGTGCTGCCCTCTGAAGTGCAATCTTCTTCTGAGCGGGAGGGGGGGGGCGGGAGAGGGGGGGGGGGGTCCACATAGTTGAGATTGAGGCTGGCCCTGAAGATCTCTGTATTGGTTCCCTGGTACATGCTGGTATGTTGTATTCACGTTTTGGCACATCGGGTTGAGAGCTGGTCTCTCCCTATCCTGTGGAGATATAAACAATATCCTCCCCTTGGGTGGGTTAATGCTCTGCTCCCCTCCTACCCATGTCTTTTTTTTTCTTCCTCTTTCTTTATCCCTCTTATTTAGTTGGCTGCCGTATGTATCCCTGGATTGGGTTTGGCCCCTGCTATAGTTGCTGGACCTCACCCCAGGGATGTATGTATGCAGTAGCTTTTCCCCTATGCCCCGTTTTTTTTTTTTTTAAATAAGCTTACCTCAGTGGACTCATGTTGTACTTGCCCATTTGTGTTTGGCTTACTTCACTTAGCATAATTTCCTCCAGTTCTTTCCATGCGGCGATGTGCTTCATACATTCATCACTGGTTGTTTTTTTTTTTATTGCACATAACTCCTTTATTATACTGATCTGGAAAAAGGACTTTTTAGGGATGCGTAGTACTCCATTGTATGTATGTACCACAGTTTTTGATCCATTCATCTCTTGATGGAAATTTGGGTTGTCCCCAACTCCTTGCGATTGTGGACTGTGCCGCAATGAACATTGGAGCACAGATGTCTGGCTGTGGTTTGTTTCTTGCCTCTTCTGGGTACATGCCCAGTAGGGGGATTGCTGGGTTGTATGGTAGCTCAATCTCCATCTGTTTTAGATATCGCCAAATCAATTTTCATAATGGCTGTACATACCTACAGGTCCATCAGCAGTGGGCGAGAGTTCCTATCTCCCTACAGCCCTTCCAACACTTATTACTTTCTGATTTTTTGAATTGGACTATCTTTACGGATGTTAGGTGATACCTCATAGTTGTTTTAATTTGTATTTCTCTTATGGCTAATGATCGGGGACATTTTCTCATATGCTTATTGACCATTCAGATTTCTGCCCCTGTGAAACTTCTGTTCAGGTCCTTTGTCCACCTCCTTAGTGGGAAGTTAGTTTTTTTCCTATTGTAAGCTTGCAAAGTATTGTAGATTTTAGTAATAAGGCCTTTGTCTGATGTTTCATTGCTAAA
>NW_022103968.1:64365676-64379040 GCF_000313985.2 Echinops telfairi | reverse complement strand
AACTGCCAGACTACTGAGAATCGTGGTCCTGCCAAATTGATACATAATTTTAGGGAGATCTAATTCAATCCATGGCAGGGAGAGACCAATAGTTGTATGGCTGTTTATAAGCTTTAAGATCCCAGTCACTACTCACCAAGGTAAGATGTAGCATGGTGTGTGTGTGTGTGTGTGTATATGTGTGTACATATACATGTGTGTACTATGTTGTGCCAGTTGACCTTAATGCCCCTTTGAAGTTCACATTTTTGGCAGAGTAGGTATCTCTTCTATTCTCAGGTCTCAGCCTTCCTTAAATTTCCCTTTTTTTTCTTAAAATAATTGAACTTTTTTCCTTCTCTTCCTTCTCTGGTCGCATGCTTGTCCTTGACCTCACCCTGGACTCTCTAAGGAAACAGAATGTACCATTTACAATAGCGTCTTTTGAAATCACTTCTTTTGTGCTTATCGGTTATATAACAAATGCTGTTAGACTGCAGACGTTATCCCAACCATCCCTGTGCTTCAGCTCCCCGAGCCCGAGTATTTAATGTAGGATTTAGCTGCTCATTGTCATAGGAGAGGTGTTTTCCATCTTTGTGATCTGGAGATAAACTGCACCTTATTTCTCTCTCTTTCCTCTCTCACATTAAGATTCAAAGCTGCCTTACTGTCTGGAGTTCATGAAGTATATTACAACTCTCATTCATTCTATAGCTAGTAATGCTGCTATAATTCCACTTTATCTCACGGCTGGGTCCGATAGAGAGCACATCAGGAATGAAAGGCAGTAATTCAAAACTGTTCGGTGGAGCATTCTAAAGGTTTATAAATTTGTCTAAAGCAACAGGGGACTTTTCCAGCTGCCCGGTTAGAACTGGAATAGGTGATAGCACCAGAAACTATGTAATTCTGCCTACGTATATTTGAAGTATGACGGTTGGACAGTGGGCAGAGATGGCTAATGGTTTTTGATTAGTTTGAAATATTTATTGTGAGTTAGGTGAGGTTTGCAGGGCAGATCATAGCTTTACATTCAGTAATTCCCACATGTTCTGACTCAGCTTATCCACTGCAGTCCTTTCGATGTACCATCACTTATTCTACTTCCGGCCCATGTTTCCTGCCTCCTCTCCTCC
Organism: Echinops telfairi; assembly: GCF_000313985.2. Classification (NCBI taxonomy): domain Eukaryota; kingdom Metazoa; phylum Chordata; class Mammalia; order Afrosoricida; family Tenrecidae; genus Echinops; species Echinops telfairi. The sequence goes on along the minus strand of NW_022103968.1, from coordinate 64,377,922 downwards.
TCCTCTCCTAGCTCTCTTAACTTTGCCCTTGGCTAAATGCTGCCCCTTGGCTCTTAAATGGCTGACTATTCAAGCGAGTTTAGTTTAGTAAAGTGAGTTTTAGCTTCAGACCTGAAGGGCACAGACCGTAATCTTGGGGGCCCACCAGTCTCTAGCTGACCAGTAAGCCTGATCTCTGATAATTTTGAATTCTCCACATTTCCCTCCCACTCTATCCAGGACCTTCTAATGTGATCCTTTTCAGAGTTGTAGGTAGTGGTAGCTGGGCCCCATCGAATTCTGCTGGGTTTAGGATGTAGAGCCTTCTCTTTGTGAACTATGTTGTACCAGTTGACCTTGGTGTAGAAAGGGCTAATGCTTTAGTTAAGAAGAAAGAAACATTACATGTAAAACTTCTAGTGTGTATTTTAGGGTTCATCCTATACAAGGGGAATTGTAGTTAGCTAATTTAGAATGAAGATGAGGTAGTTGTGCTAGGTAGAAAATTAACTAAAGGAGATGTTTACAAGATTCATACATTATACCATTTCAATGGAGACAGTAATTCTGAACAAGTTTTTGTTAACTTGGTCACTATTTATAAAATGTTTATTAGTCTTATTAGGGTACCTTTAAAAAAAAAGAAAAGGTCCAGTCAAAACAGTGCCTTCAGAGGGGAGCTGCTGGCCCTGTTCAAATTCCAGGTGGAAAGGTCAGGTGATTTTTGGCATTTTAAAGGGGTAATCTAGACCACTTTTTTGGAAGGACACAGGGTAATCACAGAGACTTACTCGGAAGTGGTTTTTTTTTTGGAAGTGGTTTTAAGAAAATGGGAAGTGGTATGGGTACGAAAAAGGTGCGGACAGTTGCACTGAGGAGTTTTCCCATCTTGATACCGCACCTGCTCAGTTTTCCAGGGTAAAAGAGCTGTCCTGGAAGAGTCTTTTTGTTTTCAAAGCACAGAAGGAACACAATTCGAGTCCCTCACAGATACCCAAACTGCAATTTTGATGTAGTATAAATCAAAAAGCACAGAATTCTCCAGGAAAAGGTTAGAGAGGTGGAAATACCATCTTCAGAAGTATAAATATGCCAAAGAAACACTAGCTTCACATTTTGATGTTTAATAAATGCCTCTGTGATTTCATAGCAGTACTTTTTGACCTCCCTTTGTATTATGAACTAACTGATTCTACTTTTAAGGGTCCTGTACTGTAATGGGAGAAACGGTCTTCCAGAAATAGCACTAATAATAAGCGCTGTTAGAGTGTAGAGTCATATCAGTCCAGACGAGTGATTGTGCAGCAGCTGAATCTTAATAAGGGAGGTGATACTTGAGCAGTCTTGAAGGAAGACCTGGGGGTGGAGCCAAGCTGGCAAGGTGGGCTGACCATTCTTGGTAGAAGACATGACATTTGCAAGGTGTGGAACTATTGGCATCTTCTGCGTTCAGGGGAGAGTGAGGTATTTGTTAAGCCTTGGTTCTAAAAATGGGTAGGGCAGGGAAGAAGTGGGAATTTAGAATAAACTAGTGGGGGAGGGAGGGAAAAGAGAGGAGTTGATTCCAAGGGCTCAATAGAAAGTAAATGTCTAGAAAAAAAATTAGGGCAACATATGTACATATATGCTTGATACAATTGATGTGTGGATTGTTAAAGCGTTGTAAGAGTCCCCAATAAAAATAAGCTTTTAATAAAAGAATAAATAAAGCACACAAAGAAAAAAAAAGAATAGTAAGATTTTGACTGTATTCTCTAGATGGTGAGGAACTAGGAAAGCTCTGAAGCAGGGGACATAGGTGTTGGAGGAACCTGCTGGCATAGTGGTTGAGTGCTAGGCTGCTAATCAGACATTTGGTGTGGTGAGCCCACTAGCAGCTTCCTGGGAGAAAGACCAGGCAGTCTGTTTCTGTCAGGATTCACAGCCTTGGGAACCCCATGGGGAAGCTCTACTCTGATCTAAAGGCTCATTATGAGTTAGAATTGATTTGATGGGGACAGGTTTGTTTTTTCTTGATTCTATGATTGTCAGCAATGTAGACAAGTAATTCTGGAGGTGATAGAGAACATGGGTTGAGAGCTAACGATCAGAGACATGTTAGGAGGCAATTGATAAAGTTTATTGAAAGAAGCTGAGGGTCAGTGGCATATTCAGGCAGGTATATTCTAGAGAGATTTCAGAGGTCATCTCTACATGCTGATAGGAAGAGCAAATGAGTTAAGTATAAAGTATTTAGAATAGAGCATGGCATGTAGCTGGGCCTCTGTTAGCTATTGTTAGTTTTGACAGGATTTGTTGTGACAATTCTATGGATTTCAATATGGGAGGTAAGGGAAAGAGCGGTTTTAGGATGAATTGTGTCCCCCTAGAATGCATATCAAAGCCCTAACGCCCTGTACCTGTGATCCTGTTTGGAAATAAGGCGTTCTTTTGTTATGTTAAAGAGGACACGAAGGTCAGAGTAAGTGATAAACTGGATTCCTTATGAGCTATGTCTTATGAAGGGAAGGCCAGCCACAGAGCTCAACACCTGGCGAGCTGCCATGTCACAGCAGAGGCAAATAGGCGCAGCAGAAGGGTGTCAAAGATTGGTAGCTGTCACCAGAAACAAGGGGAGAGAACCCACCGAAGAACTTGTCATGGCTGAGACCCTGGTTTGAACTGTGAGCTCCAAAACTGGGAGAAATCTATTTCTGGTTTTGAAAGCCACCCTTTTTGTGGCATTTGGTATGGCAGCCCCAGGAAATTAAGATAAGTGGCATCAAGTTGATGCCGAGGATTTACTTTGAAAAGGTGGCATAGTGTTAACACCTTAGCCCAAGGATTTACTTTGAAAAGGTGGCATAGTGTTAACACCTTAGCCCAAGGATTTACTTTGAAAAGGTGGCATAGTATTAACACCTTAGCGTCTTTGTTGGAATCTTGGGTGGTCTTTGGCTTTACGTGGTGATCTGGTGAAACTACAAATCCCTCAACTCCTCCGAGGAGGAGGAGAATGAGAATCCCAATGGTAGATACCCAGGGATCTAAAGTTTCACCGGATTCCCCAGGTGATTCCAGTGATCACTCAAGTTCGGGCACCTAGACCTAGGGTGGTCAGTGACTGCATTTGGGATGAATGCAGGGTGGTGGGTGCATTGCTGTTCAGTCCTTTCAGGGAACACAGGGAGGAGGAGTTAAACTAGAAAGTAGGCTTCACTAGGCATTGTGCTCTCCAATGGCAAGAGGGATGCTTTTTGTTGTTGTTGTTTTTTTAGTGATGGGACGATGCTCTTCACTCCTTTTAATGGGTAAGAATATTTAGATAATGCACAAGAAAGGCTTTTCTGTGGTCAATACTCATAAAAGCTGATGCCGATGCTTAGAAAATTTTCTTTGCTTAAGAACCTCTCTACTATCCTTTAATTATGTCTGAATAAATAGAATTTATAAGCCAGAAAAATCAACACCCGCTTCCCCCCCTTCCCCCTGAAGCTTATGCAACCTAACAAGGTATTTTATTGTTAGCATAGAGAGACTTTCATATCAAAATCATTTTCTGACATTCCTAAAGAATAATGGTAGTGACTCAGCAGAGCCTAATTTAGCTCCCGCTGGGTGCAACGATGGAATTTGTTCAGAATGTTGCACAGTTATGTCAAAAGCAAGAAGCGGGTGAGCTTGTGTTCCCCCATGCTATGTGCCAGGTGGGAGAAGGAGGTGGCTTTCTGCTCCAGTGAGATTTACAGCTTCAAAAACCCCAGGGGCCGTCTCCATTGTCCTATGCAACTAAGTAAGGGATGAGTTGGAATTGGCTCGAGGGCAGTGAGTGCAAGGTGCCAGGAGGAGGAGCCCTGCTGATGCAGTGGTTAAGCATTTGGCTGCCAACCTTAAAGGTCAGCAGCTTACCTACGCTAGCCCTGGCTCTGTGAGCATAAGATTCCAGCCTTGGGATCCCTAGGGGGCAGTTTTGCTCTGTCCTCTAGAGTCTGTATGAGTGGGAGTTCATGTGACCGCAGTGGGTTTGGGTTTTACTATGTGCCAGAAGCTTCACTTGTGTTTCATCTAATCCACAGACTGGAGCTGAGAGGGCATGTTTGTTACCTGTTTCACAGATGATGAAAATGAGTTTCAAAGCAATGGAGCAACTTTCCTGGGGTCACTGCTGAAAAGTGGCAGATTTATTGAGTGTGAACCCAACCAGGCCTGCTTGGTTGTCAAACCAAATGTTCTTGGCATCTGTTGTATTTGAATGCTCCTGCTTTATTTGAAAAACTTTTGCATGTGAATGGGGTTTATGTCACCTGCCTAGAAGTAATGTTATGGGCTTTAACCATAAAAAAGAAGAGAGGCAAAAGAGTGGATATGGGTTCTGGACTTCCTTCCTCTTTCTTTGCAGAAGCTATCAGGAAGTGAGTTGGAGAGCCCTCACAAATGCCCATTTTGTTAGCAGGTACTTCATTATCGTTTTCCTGGGAGCATGTGAAAAATTTAGGACCCTTGACTTGGAGGTGAGCTGGGCCATCTCCCTTGTTTCACCGAGGAGGTCTCCAGAAGTGAAATGACTTGTCTAAAGACAGGGTTTGTAGCAGAGTGGGAGTTAGTCCCCTAGACTCTGTGTTCCAAGTTAAAGGCTTTTTATAGTTGTGTCACAAACCTGTGTTATGCCTAGAGTTGCTATGTGATGACCTATGAGACTATACATTTAGGATTTGTTGTTGTTGTTGTTGTTGTCCCTGCCTGTCAGCAGTGTAAGTGCTATAAGGTTCTGGGTGCTGTACACTTGGGTCAGATTCTTAAGAGTTCTTTTCTTAACTGTCTTGTAATGGAGCATGGCCTTAAAGGTATAGGTGCCTTCTTATAGCACTGGCAGATGCACTTGGATTCTGTGCTGCCCCATCTGCACCAGAGAAGATGGTTGGGTTCTAACATGCTTTTGTATGCACTTTCCCCCCTTGGATGAGACCCGATTTAACAGGTAAAGAAACTGAGGCTGTGACTTAATCTTGTACACATCTTTTCCTCCATCTAAACAAAATTGCCCCAGGGAATTCCTGTTACTTCCCCCTTTGCTGCTTCCTGCTGGGTGGAAGGTCAACACCATTAGAATTTTCAGGCGCCAGCCTGGGTAGCCAACCTAATGGAGCACAATAGTTCCAACTCTGAGTAATGGCGAAGTTGGAACAGTGCCCAGTGTAATTAAACCCCCAGAATAAAGAATTTGAGGTTGGTCTTCATTCATTTCAGTGAGCAGGCTTGTGGGTAGGAATATGATATATTCTGAGCAAAGAAAAACAGTGGCTCTAGAGATTTATGCCATCGCCTTGAAGATTGGTTCCACATTAAATGAAGATAATTTAGTAAAAGAAAAGTTTTTGTTGAAAGGTGACATGAGTAGGCAGGGCAAAATTTAGGATGTTTCTGTATTTTTTAAAAAGACGTCCATTAGAGTTGCTTTTACAGTATATCGTTCTCCATAGAGTTAAAGACTTAACTCTTATGACTCAAAGTTTCCCAAAAGATGTCCGTTTGTGTGGCCTTTTAGGTGCGCCATCTGTTCTTTATTCTGCTGTTAGACATTCTGCGTGCTGTTTCCCAGGACTTAGCGTTTTCTTGGCAAGTGCACTGCCATTGATTTAAGTGGTAGGAGTTTGCTAAGGGTAAGGAAGCAGAGTTTGAGAACTTATTTTTCTGACTGGGTTATTAGGGCAGATTATGTGAGAGAAGACTGAAGAACAAGGAGAAAAGAGTGCTGAGATAATAAACTGGAAATCTTAAGCCATTAGGTCCAGTTCCCCCTTTAGTCTGCCACTTAATATTTTTTCTTTGATTTCAAGGCCAGACTTCTTAAATTGAAAACTCAGTGCACTATCAGGCATTTAGAATAGAGTCTTGTTCTATCAGTGCAGTATTGAGTAGTGTGCTAGTGACTAGCTATTTCTTCCCCATACCTCCTTTTCCTCTCTCCCATCTATTTTCTTTTATAAGGGAGAAGCAAAACCCCAACATCTACAACAGCTTAAAAACAAAGAGTCCTACATTTGTGCTTAGAGGGTATATGTTTTTGTTTTTCCCAACCCTTAATTGCTAGGTGTAAATTAGAAAATTGCGTAGTGCAAATGTATGAGGGAGTTGCACAAAGTTTATGGGAAAATTCCATTATCTTTTACTTCTGTTTATCTGTGTATGTTCTAGTGAATTTTATAAAGTAGACGTGTTTAAAACCAATCAAAGAGCCCCAAAATACATAAATCAAACTCTTAACAGAATTGGAGAAAGAGACACTTCTACAATAATAACAGGAGACTTTAAAATACCACTTTTGATAAAGGTTAGAATCAGGAAGCCACGCAAAAAAATTGAGGAACCAAACAAGACATTTAGCCAATTTAATATACATTTGCAGAACACTCCACCCGACCATGGTGCTACTTACATACTTTTCCAGTGCACATGGAATATTCTCCACAATAGACCATATGCTGGGTCACAGAGCAAGACTGATTAAATTTAAAAGCAGCAAAATGCTACAAAACACCTCAGATAGAAAGGCTATAAAATTAGATATCAACAATAGAAAGATCAAGGAATAACACCCGCTTAAAAACTACTGGTAGTATTTATTAAGGATATATATGCTTGCTTTATTTTTCAGTCTTTATGGGTTGTCCTTTCTTGTCTCATGTTGATATTTTCCTCAAAGTATTTTTTCAGGGATTAGTATTACCACACCTGCTTTTTTTTTTTTTTAACCATAATTCAAGTCATCTTTATTAAAAAAATTATTGATCATTGTATTGGGGTTCTTACAGATATTAAAACAATCCATAAATCAATTATATCAAGCGAACTTGTACAGATGCTGCCACCATCATCATTTTCAAAACATTTCTTTCTACTTGAGCCCTTTGATATCAGCTCCTCTTTATTCTCCCCCCCTCCCGCCTTACCACCTTCGTGAACCCTTAATAAATTATGTAGTATATATATTTCATCTTATGCCATCTGATGTATCCCTTCAACCACAGTTCTGTTGTTTGTCCCCCTTGAGGGGGGTTATACATCCGTCATTGCTATCAGTTCCCCCTTCCCCCTTTTTCCCTCCTCCCATCCCATACCCTCATGGAATCGTTGCTCGCATTGCTGTCTCTGAGGGGTTTATCCGTACTGGATTCTGTATGTGGTAAGCTCTTATTTGTACCAGTGTACATACACAAGTCTAGCAGGATTTGTGAGGTCGAACTGGGACCATGATAGTGGAGGGAGAAAGCTTTATAAGGCTAGAGGATTGTTGTGTGTTTCATCGATGCTATACTGCATCCTGGATGAGTCACCCCTTCCATGTGTCCCTTCTGTGAGAGAATGTCCAATGATCAATAGATGGGCTTTGGGTCTCCACTCTGACGCCTCTCCTTCACCACTCCTGCTTTTTATAAATTGTCATTAGCTTGATGTGTTTTTCCATCCTTTGATTTTTTTTAGGTTATTTTTGTCTTTTGTGTATATCTCTTATAGACATATTGTTGGGTCCCATTTCCTTATCCTTTCTGCAACACTCTTTTGCTTGACTGGTGCATTTAGTCCATTTATATTCACTATAGTTAACAGTTGATAAGGATTTATTTCTGTCATTTTGGTGTTGATTTTTTATTTTACATTACTTTCTGTGTTAATTTTGTATGTGGGTTTTCTTGTCACTTTCCTTGTTTTTCCAGTGTGTTTATTCAATCTTTATGATTTTCTTCTTAGTTTGATAAGGTTTGTTAATTTTTTTCCAGGTTACCTTGTAATCAATTAATTTCTTCCCAAGATTAAGACTGGCTGTTCCATCTTGAAAGTGACTTGATTTCCTTTCCCTTTGAAAACTGCTTTTCTACACTACTTATTTCCTGTCTCACTTTGTATGTACAGATTTCTTCAGTCTTAGAGTTTTGTTCTATTTGAGATGCTTCTATATCTGAGTTGACTTCTGGATGGTGGTATCACATGTATGTTAATTTTAGGTGGTGTTTGCTTATGTTTTCTAATAGTTGTATATATATTTTTTTACATTTTAATCTCTGATCCACTTGGATTTCATGTTTGTTGTAAGGAATGAATATAATTGTATTTTTTCCAAATGACTGTTGAAACTAAAAACCCAAACCTGCTGCCATTGAATCTATTCTGACTCAGCAACCCTATTACTAACTCTTCATGGGACCAGACAGCCTTATCTTTCTTCTCCTACAGAGTAGGTGGTGGGTTTGAACTGTAGACCTTGTGTTTAGCAGCCCAATGCTTAGCTCATAGTGCCACCAGGGCTTCTTAATTGATGTGTAGTTAATAATAAAAAGACTGTATTTTCCCCAGACATTTGAGCTACCACTTTTATATATATAAAGATATGTATATATGTGAATAAGTCTCTTTTAAAAATATTTTATTGTGTTTTGTGTTAAAGTTTATGCAAGAGTTTCTTATTTAGCAACTTATACACAGCTTGATTAGTGACATTGGTTATATTACATGAACATCCTTATTTCCATTTCAGTCGTTCAGTTTTCATTAATGTAGTTTTCCCGTTCCCTTACATTCTCATCTTTGTTTCAAAATAATTGTTGACTATTTGGTCTCCTATAGGTGGTTTTTAAAAGGACCGCTGTCGTGCAGCAAATTCCTTCATATGGCCCTTCTAACTATGGTCCTTCAGATGCAGTTTGTTGTAACTGCTAGCCTGTATGCATGTGGCTATGGTCCTATTTTGGGGTGAGCTGTTCGTTCTGTTTGGGAGGCAGGGTTAGGATGAGATGAATATGGAGTCTCCACCTTACGAGGAGGTCTGATTCAAGTTACTTCCTGTTAGAACCTTGTGTTGCTTTGCTCAACTAAAGAGATTTCTGTCAGCCCCTGCAACCATCTGAGTTAGGAAAAGACTTGGGATTGACTAGCCTCTACAACCGTGGGAGCCATTGCCTTAATGGTTTGCGAGTTCTGTAAGATGTTGCAGCACATTATCAAACTCATAGACAGGAGGGACTCTGCGGAGTGGTGGGTGGGGTCGCAATGGAGAGAAGTAGTTAATGTTAGAAATGGAAGAGTAACACAGCAGTTTGTAAAAACAACTTGTCCAAGAGAACAGAACTGTTCTATAGACAAGTTCCATTCCTGTCTTTAAGTTGAATTTATAGGAACAGTTAGGTACAACTCATATCTAACATCAATCAGATAGATACTAACATCATCTTGTATGTAGTACGTAGTGTACCTTTCTATGCATAAAAGTCATTAAAGAAACACTTCTAAATACACTTAACATGTTTTTAATATAGTAATACTATAATTATAGTAATGGACTGATCCATTTGGCAAAGTAGTGACTATTATTACAAACCATTATAAAGCAGTGCCACTGAATGGATTCTGACTCATAGTTATGCTACAGAAGAATTCTGAGGCTATAAATCTTCACGTGAGCAGGATAGCCTTATCTTTTTCCCTTGGCAGTGGCTGGTGGTTCGAACAACCAACCTTGCTGTGTATAGTCCAATGCTTACCCAGCAACATCACCCTTGAATTTTTAATATCATAGGTTTTATAGAAGCTCGGTGACATAGTGAGGAGCCCTGGTGGCATAGTGGGTACATTTTGGGCTGCTAGGTGAAAGGTCAGCAGTTCTAAACTACCATCTACTCCACGGGAGAAAGATGGGGCTTTCTATTCCCATAAAGAGTTAACAGTCTTGGACACTCAGGGATAATTCTCCCCTGTCCTATAGGGCTGCTATGAGTTAGCATCGACTCTATGGCAGTGCAGTTTGTTTTTTTTAGGCTTTAAGAGGTTGATTTGTGACTAAGAGTTGTACATAAGTTGGACGTCAGATATTTGTAACCCAGTGACTCTCTATAAAGGAGACCCACTTGAGTTGGTTTTCAGTAGGAAACAGCCCGACCCAACCCACTGCAGAGTTGATTACAGCTCGTAGTCACCCTCAGTAGATTTCTGAGACTTTTAGTCTTTATAGATGCAAGCAGCTCATCTTTCTCCTGTGGAATGACGGTAGACTTGAACTACCAATCCTACGGTTAACTGCCCAATGCCTAACTTCAGTGCCACCAGACCCCTTTTCCCACGAGGAAAGAGGAATTTCATCATTTGAAGAGAAGAGGAAGATGCTGAACAGACTGAAGTAACATAATCGATTACAGTAATTATACTAGACTCTCAGTGATGGCAGTTAGTTCTCATAATATTAAGTATGGGGTCCTAAAAGGACTTCACACCGTTTTCAGTGTTTGGAAGTTTAAAATATTCAATATTTTAAAAACAACAGCACTTATTTATTCAGTAAATATTCATCACATTAGCCTATTCCTACTAGGCTGCATAGTAAGTCCCTGCCTTTAGGGAGCTTACATTTTCAGGAACAACTCTCAAAATGAGTCTGCAGTTGGACTCTGACTGGTAATTTTGTTTCAGTTATTGAGATGACAGAGACTACAATGTAGCTTTCATACAGTTATTTCTTCTTGTCTTTGAACAACATAATCTTAAGATTCTATTCTTGCAGGAAACCATGCCTAGATGAGTCATGAGATTTACAGGCCAGGTTTTTCATAATGGAAAATTGTGTGCACCCCAGATGTTCCGTTAGCATCCATGAGAGTTTAACCATCTGTCTATCCTCCCCTCACAGTGGCACTGGAATAAGAATCTTGTGTTGCAAATTTAATTCCAATAGCCCCCCCCCGCCCCCCCCAAAAAAAAATTACAACTGATTTAGATAGCAAAGGACAAACTTCCTATAGCAGGCCAATAGGCTAAAGCATACAAATCAGAGTAAGATTCAGAGGGTACATAAAAATATTATAAAACCATAGAAACATTTGTTAGACAAAACCAGCAAAATGTGAAGCTGTAGTTTCTCAACATCTTCTCTATCCAGCACTACACTGCTGAAGGTGTTAGCAGCTGGCCAGCCCCACTTCCCCAGGGCAGTCTGTGTGCTTCAGCGTACACCACAGCAAGACGGCAGTGGTAGCATTTGCAAGGCCCTCGAATGAATCATGTTCCTTTGAAATGTTCTTTGGGTTTGGGAAGCAAAAGGAAGCCTGCAGTGACAAGATGAGGGCTGCAGGCTGGATGATGGGCTAAGGTTCCCCGGTGGGATTCCCACGGGACAGCCCTCGCTGCTCTGAAAGAGTGAGTGGTGCATTGTCATGGTGGAGAACGGTGTTTAGCGCAACTTTCCTGACCTTTTCCTCACCAGTGCAGTTTTCAGTTTCCCTAAATCGTCTTCCTAATATGCCCCTGTGATTTCCCTGCACACTTCCCGAAAGCAGATCAAGATTACCCCATTGGGAGTCCAAAACACCCAGTTGCTGTAACCGTCTAAGTTGACCCTCTCGCTTCAGAAGATTTCTTTGGAAACCTCTTTTTGTTTCTTAATATATTTTTTAATTAATCATTTTATTGGGGGGGCTCTTACAAATCTTATAACAATCCATCATTCAGTTGTATTAAGCACACTTGTACTTTGTTGCCATTAACATTTCCAAACATTTTCTTTCTACTTGAGCCCTTGGTATCAGTTCTTCTTTTTCTCCCTGCCTCCCTCACCTTCCCCCCCTCATGAATCCTTGATCAATTATATATTATTGTTATATCTATCATGTCTTGCACTGTCCATTGTTTCCCTGAAGGACCCACATTTTTGTTATCCGTCCCATTGCTAGGTGGGCTATATATCCAGTCTTGTGGTGGGTTCCCCGTTTCTCCCCTACCCCCACTTCCACCATCTCCCTACCCTCATGATATCGATATGCCCACTACTTTTCCTGAGGGTTTTATCTGTCCTGAATTCCATGTGTTGAAAGCTCTTATCTGTACCAATGTGTGTACTCTGGTCTAGGTGGATTTGTAAGGTAGAACTGGGTCATGGTAGTGGGAGGGAGGAAGCATTCAGGAACTAGAAGAATGATGTGTGTTTCGTCAGAGCTATACTGCACGCTGGTTGAATCATCCCTTTTGTCGGGGGATGTCCAATTGTGTACAGCTGGGCTTTGGGTCTCCACTCCAAACCTTCTCCTCCACATTGATATAATTGTTTGTTTTGGATATTTCGATACCCGATCTCGTCGACACCTCATGATCACACAGGTTGGTGTGCTTCTTCCATGTAGGCTTATTTTGGAAGCCTCTGTTTTGATTAAAGGCATAAGAAGGAGGGCACATAAAAATAGTATTAGAAAATTACATAATTCGACTCACTGTCTCACTCTCACTCTCTCACTGCCTCACTCACTCACT
>NW_022103968.1:64363554-64364807 GCF_000313985.2 Echinops telfairi | reverse complement strand
CAAAAAAAAGGAAAAAAAAAAGAAAATTATATAATTCTTTATCAAACAAAAAGGCATAAGGAAAAGGCATAAGATAGGAGGGCACATAAAAATAGTATTAGAAAATTATATAATTCTTTATCAAACAAAAATATCACTGAGGCTAAGATAAGTGTCTGCAGCCATCCACTGACCACAGGGCCACAGTGAGTGTGGAGAAGACCTGTGTGGGCTGGAACTCTGGTAGTCATATCTTTTGATTTAGCCTCATGCTCATTTTGTGCCTTGTTAGGGTTAGCCTTGGTGTAGCCATCTAACACAGACTTTGAAAAGCTTTGGAAGGAGAAATTAAAGCAAGTTTTGGCAAATGCGTTTTTAGGCTTTTTTTAAAACCTTGAAGAGATTTTAACATAGCAGTTACAATTCCTTACTACAGTGAGGCTCAACTTTGGCCACACATTAGAATCATCTGGAGAGCCTTTAAAATTACTGGAGTGAGGGTGGGGGTGGGGATTTGGCATCAGTATTCTTTTGAAAGCACTGTAAATGATTTTAATTGACAGCTAGATTGAGAACTGCCTAAAGAGTAAAGCACGCCCATTAGAGGTGCAGAAAGGTGGATATTTTGATCTGGAACATTTGAATATATTCATTTCATCTGTCACTTTAACTCCTATCAACTTATCTACTTTTAAAAGAGAGATAATTCCACATCCCTTTATCTCCTTTCTTTTTCATTTTTTCTCATTCATTCAGTCACAAGCATTTAATGAGTTAAGTACTAGTAAGATGCATTTCATACAAAATTGATTTCCCATTTCACTCAATATTGCAGTACTAATATGGCAGAAATCATTATGGACATATATGTAATCACCCACAGCAGGCCCACAATAACTTCTGATGCAGTGGTGGGTCCATCTAACACCAAAGGACAAGAAAATCTTCTGAAGGAAAAGTGCTGTCAGTAGTGAAAACGCGGGGGGATGAAGATAGAACGAGCTTCTTGCCAAGAACCAGGGATTAATAGATATTATTGTTACCAGGCGAGCATAATTATTATGAAGCGTGAGTTTGTTCCCAAGAAGATAAATACAATCCAAGGAGGATAAACATGAAGCAAATTAAGTAATTCCAGGTTTGGAGGGGGAAGGAGTTACATTTTTGAGATACTTAACCATTAAATAGTCTCCATGAATGGATCCTTTTGACCTGAGAAATACCAACGTTATAACCAATGGAGTAACCAAAATAAGAAAAATTAGTAGCGCTCA
>NW_022103968.1:64354713-64361847 GCF_000313985.2 Echinops telfairi | reverse complement strand
TCATTCACAATGATATGACTTTTTGTTCTTTGATGCCTGATACCTTGTCTCCTCCTTGCAATGCTTATGTAAGGGGATGTCCAGTTGCCTACAGATGGGCTTTGGGTCCCCACTCCGCACTCCCCCTCCTTCACAATGACAGGATTTTTTGTTCTGGGTCTTTGATACCTAAACCTGTCATACCTCTCACACAGGCTGGTGTGCTTCTTCCCTGTGGGCTTTGCTGTTTCTCTGCTAGATGGCTGCTTGTTTACCTTCAAACCTTTAAGACCCCAGACACACCCTCTTTTGATAGCCGGGCACCATCAGCTTTCTAGGTAAAGGTTTTTCAGAGAAGATCACCAGCTTTACATTTAACAACTCATATACATTTTTTTTGATCTATCTCTGTGCCACTTCTTCCCCGTGTAGAGTAGGATAAAAATGTGGAACAAAAGGCAAAATCATGAAAGAGACCAGGCTTCATGGTGGGATAGAAGCTACTTGGACCCCTAAGGTTATGACCCTTAGTCACCCACTGGTCTGGAGCTTCACTCACCTCTTCGGTAGAATCCACAACCATTTAAGATCAAAAGGACAGCATTTAATCAACCTCTGAATTTTGAAACTTTTTTTCTGTTTTAAAACTCACCACCTACAACTTTGGGTTTAACTAATTTCCATGATCTCTGTGAATATATTGGAAAGTTAAAAACAAAAAAACCCCAAAAGTAAATCAGAAAAAGAGAAATAGAATTTCTAGTAACAAGCTCCAGGAGATAAAAGTATGGTAACCTCCTGGAATTTATGTATAGAAAATTTTCCAATAAATAGAGTCAATTTTGACTAATAGGACATTAGTTAGGCATACCCTGTGTGGCCAGGGTGTCAGAAAATCCAGGGTCGTGCCCTGAAGTTTCATATTCCCCTGGACCCCTCAGTACGGTAACTGCATCTGAGTGTGGGGATCGAGAGAGAGCAGTGTATCAAGGCCCTTTAACAGCTGCAAGTGGTCTGGGGCCGTGTTTCTCACATTGGGCATAACAGAAGAACCCAATGGAAAGCTGGCTAAAGGGGCGGATAGTCCCACCTAGAGATTCTGATTCTGAAGGTCAGTGGTGGTGGTTGGTGGTTTACATTTCTAACAAGCTCTAGGCAGGCTGGTGCTGCCTATCTCAGACCACACAGGTAGTAGCGCTGTTCTAAAAGTATCTGTGACCTATGAAGTTTACAGATTCTGAACTCCATCACATTCTTTCTGAGCACAATTCTGTTGATTGTGGAAGGTAAATTCTATATGAAGTCCAGACAGGTTGTTGGAGATAGTATCTGGAATACAGAGGAAATAATGGCTGTAAAAATGAAATCGACCGGGGAGGCAGGCAGTATCTAGAGAACCCACAGGTTGTGGAAACGTGCCTTAAAGGGAGCATACCAGACACTGACAAGAGCAGGACCGACAATGTGGCATTGTAAACTAAGTCGTGAAGCAGTTGTCTTTCTGATCACAAACTTCCTCCTCCCAAGGGAGACAGGGTTCGGTTGGTTTAAGAAGCATGCACAGCAGGGACACTTGTGACCACCAAGTGACCCAAAATGGCGATTCAGTACTGACCTGGGAGTTGAACTTGGAATAAAGGAGTTGTACTCATGCCCAACTAGTTAACGTGAAGTTTCCCACATGTCCTTGCTACAAACCTCACTTTGAATTTTCAGATTCCAACTTGGCTCAAGGCTGTGCATACAGCCACTATAAAGGGGGCCCCCCCGGAAAGGGCTCATAAAAACCATATGACTATTCAAGTAGAAAGAAAATGTTTTGAAAACGATGATGGCAACCTATGTACAAATGTGCTTAACATAATGGACGCATGGATTGTTGTTCTAAGAGCGCCCAATGAAATGATAAAAAACGAAACAAAACATGACTGCACAGACTGCCCAACCCAGAAACCTTGCCCCAAGAAACATATCCCGATCCTTGACTAAGACAACAAACAGCCCCACAAAAGCAGTTTACTTCGTAAGCTTGTGGAGCCTCCGCTGCCTATGATATCGCCACTATAGGTCTCTCCTGCAGGGCTGGTCTCTCGGCGTCAGTAAATGCCTTAGCGGGATTTTGACTTTCTAGTCTTTTTGCCCACGCCTTATCTCTCAGAGCAGACTGGATAGGACCATTATTTCCAGGATAATAAGAAACTATATTCGATCCTCCCAGAAACAAGAAGGCTGTGTGAGGATGCTGGGATGATGGATACCGACAGTTTATTAGATTGACAAGTTAAGCCTAAATGGGATATTTGCTTCAAGCTAAAGCTAATGTCCTTTGTGCTAACGCCGTCCCAGTTATTTGATGTATCTGGAATTGCCGCTAACTGAAAGGTTGGTCTTTGGACCCTGTGTAGTAGTGGTGTGGAAGAGAGGCCTGGCGAAATTCTGGGCAGTTTGTTGTTGTCAGGTGGTCAGTTCCGACTCAGCAGCCCTCTGGACCACAGAAGGAAACACTGCCGGCCCACTGTCAGGCACTTTGTAGGTCTTCTCCTTTTCATTGCCCGCTGCTTTACCAAGCGGACATCCTTCTCCAGGGACGGTGTCTCCCGACAACATGTCCAAGGTCCACATCCTTGCCTCTCAGCACTGCAATTCTGACAGCACTTTTTCAAGACAGATTTCTTTGTTCCTGTGGCAGTCCATGATACTTTGATTATTCTTCACCAGCACTGTAATGCAAATGCGTCCATTCCTCTTCGGGCTTCCTTATTTCACATGCATGTGAGGTGAGTGACCCATGGCTTGGGTCAGGCCCACCTCAGTCCTCAAAATAACAGCCGTGTTTTTCAACACTTGAAAGGGGTTTACGGCCAGGAAAACTCTGCTGTGGATTAAATTCTCCTCTGCAGCGCATGTTGGAGCTGACTCAGCAATAGCTCACAATATTGATTCCAAAAGAGGAGAAAAGAACCAAACTCACCGCCGTCAAGTCGATGCTGAGACTTTAACTGCTCAGGGGAGTAGAAAGCCCCATCTTTCTTCCGTGGAGCAGGCTGATGGTTTTGAACTGCTGACCTTGTGGATCACAGCCCAACATGTAACCACTGTGCCACCGGGGCTCCTTACAATAGCAATAGTAGTTGCTAAACCACAGAATCACTTGATGTCTTTTTAGAAAAGCAAATTCTTGGGCCTTATCCCAGACCCATTAAATCAGAAAGTATAGGTAGGACTCAGATTAAGTCTTTAAGGTGATTTTGATACATGCTGAAGTTTGAGAATCACTGTCTGCCCAGTGCATCTCAGATTTAATGTGCACCAGAATTACCTGAATATTTTTTTTCCAGATATAAATCTCGGTTCCTTCTGCAATGTGGGCTTAGGAATCTGTATTTTATGATACTTTTAGGCTCCTCTGTAGACTACATTTTGAAAAAAATTCCCTTAGAGACTTTGAAACCTACACTTTACATTAACTTTTAGTAAATAAGATTTTATAACCCAAGCAAGAATTTCACAAAACAATGTATATTCTGATATTTTCTGGTCTAGTTCACTTAAAAATTGCTGCTCATAGAACCACTAAATTGATTTCATGGCCAACTAATGGTTTGTTTATAGAATTGGAACTTGAAAAACACTTCCCTGGATGAAGTGCTTCCTAAACTTTAAAGTATATTTTAATCACCAGAGGCTCATGGTAGGGAGGTACGGGGACATCCTGGTGGTGTGGAAATGAAGTGCTTGGCTGGTAGCTAAAGGGTTAGTGGGCAGGTTGATGGTTAGAACTAGTGGGTTTTTAAAAATTAATATATAATATTATTCCATAGTTCCATCACATCAAGCAGAATAGAACTAGTGTTTTGATCCTTCGAACTGGTCTTCCCTATCCAGCCAGAGCTAAGGAAGGAAAATCTGGAAAGGAACCAAATTATGCAGTGTGGATGAACCGTAATGAGAACCAGGAGGAAAACGATTATAGGTGAATAATCTCTAGAAACAGCCTTTCTCTTAGAAATAAGGGCATCATGCATGCCACAAAGCAACCAAGTCTCTTGACAGGCAGAATTGGAAATGACAGTACCTGGCTCAAAGATGGCAGGTGGTTGACCCAGCTACTGGCAACAATCCAGTCTCCTGCATCAAGCTCTTTAAGCATCTCCTCTGAGTGTCTAGGGCTTCAACCCATACATTTTCTTTTTCTTGTTATCATTCCACTTTTCCCAAATTGTACACCTTTGGATCTGTTCTGATTTCACTTTATGTTAACTGTGACTGAACCACACTGAATTGATTTGAAGCCCTGGTTTGAACTCATCAGCTGCAACATGGGAGAAAAAATGTGTAACTCTGCTTCTATAAAGATTTACAGCTATGCATTCCCTATGTGCCAGTTCTTCTGGGAGAAAAAATGTGTAACTCTGCTTCTATAAAGATTTACAGCTATGCATTCCCTATGTGCCAGTTCTACTGGGCCTTACACAGGGTTAATATAAGCTAGAATAAGGATTTGGATCCGGTTTACATACAGATCCTTATTTGGTAAGCCAGGGCTGGAGCCTGAGATCCTGCATTTCTAACACATCTCCAGTGCTGCCAGAGCAGCTGCTCCATGTGCATTGTTCACCTGTACTAGGAAGGTCAGGACCACAGGGGAGGTGCGGCTGTGATGGTGCAGCAGTTAAGAGCATAGCTAAGCAAAAGGTCGAACCCACCAGCCGCCCCATGGGAAAAAGATGTGGCAGTGTACTTCAGTAACGATTACAGTCCGGACACGCTCTCAGCCAGTTCTCCTCTGCCAGAGAGAGGTGCTCTGAGTCAGTTTTGAGAGTGCTGGGAGCTGGCATCTCTCTTGGTGTCTCACTGTATTTGGATGGCACAGGACTGGGCAGTGTTTGGTTCTCTTGTGCTTGGAGCCCGGGTGTATTACCAAACAAGCAAGGTAAGCACATGCTTTCCTGTGTGTGCTGACTAATCTGTATGTGCTAAATGCCAAGTGAAACTGATCACTACAGATTTACAAGGAAGCACTAGGAAAGCTGTACTTCTACCTCCCTCACTAGGTCCTCCGTCCCTGGCCGGGATTGTACGTTTGAAAAGAGGCTTTCCTTCTGTAGGATGGTGCTGTGGGGTTGGGAGAGAGACAGATGCCAGCCATACTGAGAAGCAGAATCTTTGATGTGGTGAAGAATGTGATTGTTCACTACAGATTAGTAAGTAAGCCCATACTTACCTTGATTATTGGGTAGTATGCATCCTCATACATCTATCTCTGTACTTACACACACCTGTAGACCAGACAAGGTGAATTGACGCATTGGCTCAACCTAACGACATGAGCACAGCACAGGACTGGCAACAGAATCTTTGATGTGGTGAAGGATGTGATTGTTCACTACAGATTAGTAAGTAAGCCCATACTTACCTTGATTATTGGGTAATATGCATCCTCATACATTGACGCCGTGGCTCAACATAACGACATGCGCACAGCACAGGACTGGGAAGTGTTTGGCACTGTTGTTGTGCTTGGGCTTGCTGTGAGGTGCAGCTAACTCAGTGGTCCTGACCACCAACAGCAGAGCTACTCTGGATACCTAGTGACCTAGTGGTTAGCACTGGGCTGCTAACCAAGAGATGGGCTGTGTAAACCTACCAGTTGCCTTTGAGAGAGAAAGATGGACAGCTTTGGAAACTATAGAGCTGCTCTGTTCTGTCTGTTGAGTCAGAATTGGTTCAATGGCAATGGGTTGGTCCCCCCCCCCCAGTTCTCTGTAAACAGCTGCACACGTGCATGTACATATATGTGTCTGTGTGCATACACATATGACCATATTCATGTTTTGGGATTGTTGATGGTGGTGTGATGTTTTAAACATTAATATTCTTCAGTCAAGCGTGCTCTGTTCCTGTGCGTTCATTAGCACGGTGACGGTAGTCAGGCTGCACTTACTCCGTGCACATTGGTGCTGCTTTTCCCTGTGTGCTTTCGTCTGGGGGAGTGTGGCCTCCTTTGTTTGTCAGTAGTGTTTTGGCTATTTGCCCCTTCTTTTTTCCCTTTAGATGAAATTGGTCATTAGTTGTTTTTTTCATTCTAGTAAAGAATGCTGTTGCAATTTGCATTGGGATTGTATCTATAGATTTTTAACTTTCTTAATCACAATAGTATTTTTTAAAAGACGAATAAAATGTTTTACATACAGAAAAACAAAAAACTATCAACAATAACAAAATAAAACAGAGAAAAACCTCAATAAAAAAGAAAGACTGAAAACTAGAACAAATTTAAAATGGGTCAAAAAGGAGATCAAATGGCAAGGTGGTAATTTTACCAACTCCATCTGCAATAATCCACCTCCAATGCACTCGGCATGAGAGCAAAGCTATTCACAGCCCTGGTACCACAGGGGAGTCACCAGAAGTTTAATCCACATGTTACCCCTTCACCATTTTCCCCCCAAGTGGAAACAAGTTTAAAATGGATCAAAGGGAATTCTAATAGTAAGATAATACATTTTGATCTAAGTACCTCTGCCATAATCGACTTTACAATGCTTTCTGTCTGATAACAAGGCTATTCATATCCTTCGACTATGGTTAGAGGGGATTCACTAACTGTGTATAAATGTTTTCTGTTTTCTCCCCATGTGAACTTTGTTGATGCCTCACTTAGTTGGCTGCTTGTTTGAAGACAAGCCTTTAAGAGCCCAGGTGCTATTCTTTCTGACACGTTGGGCACCATCTAATTTCTTCACCACACTCTGTATAGCACCCATATCTTTTTTTTTTACATGTAGATTTCTTCAGGTAGTGTTGTCATTTTTAATATAGTTGGAGGCTTCATAAGATGGATTTAAAAGATAATGAATGTAATTTTCCATGAATTGTTTGAAGTCCCCTTCTGGCAATCTTCCAAACCATGAGAATGGAACATGTTTCCATTTATGCAGGCCTCCTGTAGCAGTGGAGCCCTGGTGGCATCTTGGTTACGAATGGGCAGCTAACGGCAAGGCCAACAGTTGGAAACTACCAGCCATTCTCAGGAGAAGACAGGGCTTTCTGCAGTCTCAGGAAATTATCGGGGCCCTTCTCCCCTGACTTACAGAGTCTCTGTGAGCTGCCATCGACTTGATGGCAGTGAGTTTGATTTGTTTCTTTTTAAAA
>NW_022103968.1:64343096-64351012 GCF_000313985.2 Echinops telfairi | reverse complement strand
TTTTCTCCTCCAGATTGTTCATCCAGCCTATCTTATTTAGACAGACCTGCGGAGATAATAACATGCACAAAAACAAGACAGGACAAAACCAAGCAACAAAAGAAAACAAAACAACAACACCAACAAGCCATTGACAACAAAACACTACAAGAAAGAAAAACTTGTAGTTAGTTCAAGGATTTTTTGTTGGCCATTAGGAGTGTTTTCCAGTCAAGACTGTGTGGCGCCAAGCCCTGGCCCCAAGGTCTGTTTTCAGTATTCCCTGGGGACTTCTTTGCTCTGTTGTTGTCCTTGCTGTTCTGTTCCACACTCTTAGTGCTTTGTCTCGGTGTGGTGGGATCAGATCTGCCGCAATTCCCACACTGTGTCTCCAGTGTTGTGCCCTGTAGGGCTGTGGATCAGTGAGGGATGTCGTGTCTCATAGTGGGGCTGGCCATGTGGTCCTCTCTGTGGATTGGCTGCTCTGAGTGGGAATCTTGTCATCAAGGTTTGTTGGGCCAAGATGTGCTCCACTCTCTCTTCCTTCCCCTTTATTTGCTCCCTTACATGATTGTTTTTCTAATGCTATTCCATACTTGCATCCCTGGTATGAATCCCACTTGATCATGGTGAATTTATGTATCAATCACATAGAAATATATATGTATATATATCATATTGATATCTATCCTGTTTCCCCGAAAGCAAGACATCCCCCCAGAATAAGACCTACTTACAGTTTTGCCTCTTGCTGAAATATAAGACATCCCCGAAAATAAGACCTCTCCCAAAATAAGGCCCCCGAAGCTGCCATAACTCTGGACTCTGGACTCTGGACTATAGTGGCAGGCGCCGTTACGCAGTTCATGGTTGGCCGCAGTGCAGCCAGAGCAGACAGGAAGTGCGAGGTCTCTTTCAATAAAACAATAAACAATAAATGTGTACCATATTCTTCTTCATGGAAAAATAAGACATCCCCTGAAAATAAGACCTAGTGCATCTTTGGGAGCAAAAATTAATATAAGACACTGTCTTATTGTCAGGGAAACAGGATAATATAGCTATATATCTAAGTATATATGTAATATATCTAAATATAGCTCTATCTGTCTATCTGTTGCATAGAACAAGACTTATAATGGAGAAGAGGTTCAACCAATTTTAGCTATTATTGCCATGATGGCAGTTCTCAGTTGGGGTTTGGGATGGAGCTGTGAATATCAAAGTCATTAGGGGACTTGTTAACAACTAGAATGCTATTTTAAAAATGACAGGCTCTGCTATGGGTCAGAGCAGCTGGGTTGGTAAGCATTGCACTTAACTTTTGTTGGCATATTGAAAGCTGAGTGCTCTTTACAAATCATTTTCATTAAATGGCATAATTTGGGGTGATGTGTAGAATCACAAAACTTTCATCATATATCAAAATAGCTCAAGCTCCATTAACACTTAGGAAATGGAATAACCTGTTAACTCCTGTTGCCGAGGCAAAAATTAGGCTGCAAATCTTAGGAAAACCAAGAGCAGGCAAACCTAGGAGTTTCTCAGTGCCTGGGGACAAAAGGATGTGCTTCACGAATCCCAGCGTTTCTTTTTCAGTGAGTGCCTATCTCTCTGCTAAATCCACGTTCCTTTTAGGTCTTATAAGATACAACTTTCCTCTGGTTTTCAATGCTTCCTTCCCCACACTATCATGATCCCAATTCTACCTTACAAATCCGGCTAGACCAGAGGATGTACACTGGTACAGATAGGAACTGGAAACACAGGGAATCCAGGACAGATCAACCCCTCAGGACTAGTGGTGAGAGTTGCGATATCAGGAGGGTGGAGGGAAAGTGGGGGTAGAAAGGGGGAACAGATCACAATGATCTACATATAACCCCCTCCCTGGGGGACGGACAACAGAAGAGTGGGTGAAGGGAGATGTCGAACAATGTAAGACATGACAAAATAATAATAATTTATAAATTATCAAGGGTTCGTGAGGAAGGGAAGGTGGGGGAGGGAGGGGAAAAATGAGGAGCCGATACCAAGGGCTCAAGTAGAAAGCAAATGTTTTGAGAATGATGATGGCAACAAATGTGCATAGCATACAATCGATGGATGGATGGATTGTGATAAGAGTTGTATGAGCTCCCAATAAAATGATTTTTTTAAAAAGATAATAGGTGCTGTAGTCCACATCCCATAAACACTCCCCTTCAGATCAGGCCATAAGATAGGATTAATAGTGTTGTGTATCTACTCCCGTAAAGAGTCTTGGAAACCCACTAGGGTAGTTCTGGTCTGTCCTAGTGATTTGCTATGAGTCAGAATGGACTCCATGACAGTGAGTTAACATTTTTTTTGTCTACACTTAATCCTTATCACATCAGATCACATCATAGGGAGTCATCATGTAACTGCCACATTACATTGCCACATAATAGCCAAACCAGAGACTCATGGTTTAGTCAAGGTGGCACATATTTTGGGGCACACAATTCAATCCGTGATAAAGGTACCACCAATCTTTTTTGTTATTTTTGAGTTTGGTCCCCTTCCCCCAACTCCCACCCCCACCCCCCTACTCTACCCAGGACCTCCTCTGTGAGGTCACTTCAGAGTCGTCTGAAGTGGCAGCTGTGCACCTCTGGTTCTCCTGGTTTCCTCTTATGGAAGCTCTCTGGTCACGTAAGAGGGTCTGCAAAAAAGAATACTGTCAAGGAGCTAGATTGACACAGGGACTACAACAAAGGTCTCAGAACAAAAGTGGTTGTGAGGAAATTGCAGGACCCGCGAGTGTTTTGTTCTGTTTGTTGTACTTAGATTACTGTGCGTCAGAATCAACTCTGTGGCACCGAAGAACAACATGTTCTACTACACCCATGAAAGTCTTTGCAGCACATGTCAATGCAGATGTAGAAATAGCCTCTGTTAAATCCATATGTTTAAAGTGACTTAATTTTTACAAGAACTTACTGAAACCCCCCTATACTGTTGGGTGTAATAGCACTGACCTTTATTTTATCCGCTTGAAGATGATTGGTGAGTTTGTCAGAGCATTGCCTTTGTTTCCCTTCACTCTTCTGCTCCTCCTGGGGTCATCTTTTTCCTTTATCATGTAGTGCCTTCCCTTCATCCATATTAATATATATCTACCTTTTCCTTAATGATTTGTTATTCTCTTTTCCCCTCACACCCCTTGTAACCTTAAAAGAATGTTGTGTTTTCCCTCCCTATATGTAAATCTTTTCTGGACTTTTTACAGTATTGATATTATGCAACATTTGTTGTTTTGTGGTTGACTTTTAAAAATCATTTTATTGGGGGCTCGTACAGCTCTTATCACAATCCATACATCCATCCATTGTGTCAAGCACATTTGTACATTTGTTGCCATCATCATCTCAGAACATTTGCTTTCTACTTGAACCCTTGGTATCAGCTCCTCATTTTCCCTCTCCCTTACTCTTGATAACTTATAAATTATTATTTTATCATGTCTTACACTGTCTGACGTCTCCCTTCACTCACTTTTCTCTTGTCCATCCCCCAGGGAGTAGGTTATATGTAGATCGTTGTGATTAGTTCCCCCTTTCTACTCCACGTTCTCTTTACTCTCCTGGTATCGCTTCTCTCATTATTGGTCCTGAGGGGTTTATCTGTCCTGGATTCCCTGTGTTGTGAGCTCTTAGGTGCAGCAGTGTACATCCTCCGGTCTAGCCAGATTTGTAAGGTACAATTGGGATCATGATAGTGGGGGGAAGGAAGCATTAAAAAACTATAGGAAAGTTGTAAGTTTCATCAGTGCTATACTGCATCCTGATTGGCTTGTCTCCACCCCATGACCCTTCTGTAAAGGGATGGTGACTGACTAATCTCACTATGCATAATGTCTTTTAGGCTCATCCAAGTTATGAAGTATTTCACAGTCTTTAATGCTATGGTAGTATCCCATTGTGTATGTAGCATAGTTTATCCATTCATATGCTGATGGTCACTTCAGTTGTTTCTCTCTTCTTGTTAACAGTGCTACAGTGAACATGAGTGTATGTATCTCTTTGTGCCTGCACTCCTATTTCTCAAGGATATGTTCCTAATACCTTGACTGCTGAAAAACAGGGTGTTTGTATTTCCAGCTTTTAAAGAAAATGCCATACTCTTTTCCACAATAGTTGAACTCTTCTATAGTTCCACCAGTGGGGTCTGAGGGTTCCAGTTTCTCCACACCCTTGCCAGCATTTGTTGTTCTCTGTTTTTTGAAGTTTGCGCTTAATGGGGTAAGACGGTATCTTTGTTGTTTTTATTTGCATCTCTCTAATGGCGAATGAAATACACAGAGTCAATGTACCAAATATAACTAGTAGACACTCCATTTCAAGAATTAGCATATGAGCAAGAACTAAATATGTTAAAGGAAGAAGTTCAAGCTGTACTGAAAACAGCTAAAACAAAGCTCCAGGAATTGATGGAATACCCACTCAAATGTTTCAACAAGCTGATGAAGCATTGGAAGCACTTATTTGTCTCTGCCAGGAAATTTGGAAGACAGCTACATGGACAACTAACTGGAAAAGATCCATATTTGTACCTATTCCAAAGAAAGGTGACCCAAAATAATTTGTAGATTATAGAACAATATAATTGATATCACATGAAAGTAAAATTTTGCTGAAGATCAACCAACAATGGTTGCAGCTGTTAATTGACTGAGAGCTTCCAGAAGTTCAGGCCATATTCAGAAGAGACATGGAACAAGGGATATCATTGCTGATGTCAGATGGATCTTGGTTGAAGGCAGAGAATACCAGAAAGATGTTTACTTGTGTTTGATTGACTATCCCAGTGCATTCAACTGTGTTGAATCAAAACAAATTATGGACAATTTTGAGAAGAATGGGAATTCCAGAAAACTTCATTGTGCTCAGCCGGAACTCATACATGGGTCAAGCGGCAGTTGTGCAAACAGACCAAGATAATATAGCATGGTTTAAAATCAGGGAAGGTATACATCATAGCTGTATTCAATCTATATGGTGAGCAAATAATCTTAGAAGCTGAATTACATGAAGAAAACGGTGGCATCAGGATTAGAGGAAGGCTTACAACAACCTGTGATACGCAGATGGCAGAACCTTGCTTGCTGAAAGTGAGGAAGACTGGAGCACTTGCTGATGAAGATCAAGGACCACAGCCTTCAGTATGGATGACAACTCAAGGTAAAGAAAACCAAATTCCTCACAACAGGGTCCGTAGAACATGATACACAGAGATTGAAGTTGTCAAGGATTTTGTCCTGCTTGGATCCACAATCAGTGCTCATGGAAGCAGCAATGAGGAGATCAAAAGATGAGTTGCATTAGGTAAATCTGCTGTACAGGGCCTCTTTAGAGTATTGGAAAGCAAGGATGTTCCTTTGATGACTAAGGTGTGCCTGACCTAAGCCAGGGATTTTCAGTTGTCTATATGCATGTGAAAATTGGACATTGAGTAAGGCAGACTGAAGAATTTATGCTTTTGAATTATGATTCTGGAGAAGAATATTGAAAGTACCATGGGCTGTTAAAAGGACTAACTGATCTATCTCGGAAGAAGTATGGCCAGAGCGCTCCTTGGAGGCAAAGACTGTATAGCACGTACTTTGGACATGTTGTCAGGAGTCCAATCTCTGGGGAAGGACATCATGTTTGGTAAAGTAGAGAGGCAGTGAAAAAGAGGAAGGCTCTCGAGATGGGTTGACATCATGGTTTCCAAAATGAGCTCCTGTATAGGAACAGTTGTGAGGGTGGCACAAGACTAGGCAATGTTTGGTTCCTTTGTGCACAGGGTCACTGTGGGTCGGCACTAACTCAGCAGGATCCACCCACCACATGGCTAATGAAGGCAGTCATGGTGGCATACAGGGCTACTCATTGAGCTGCTTACTGCAAGGTGAGCTGTTTAAACCTATCAGTTGCTCCACAGTGAGAGGTGAAGCTGACTGCTCCCGTGATGATGTAAAGTCTGGGCAGTTCTCTGTCCTGAAGGGCCACTCTAACTCAGAATCGACTTATTGACTGTGAGTTTGAATAGGTAATAATCACAAGCATTTCGTTAGGTCTTTGTGGCTGTCTGACTGTCTTCTCTGCTGGTCTGTTCCTGTCCTCAACCCATATTTATTTTGGATTGTTTGTGTTTTGTTTTTGATGTGCCCATGTTTTCTGTGACGCTTACATGTTCGTTTTTTATAAAACAATTTTATTGGTAAATACTTTACATATGATACAATTCAGTAGTTTAATTCTATAAAGAAGAGTTGCATAATCATTACTACAGTTAATCTTGGAACATTGTATTCCTCCTTGTACTCCTTGTTATTAGTTCCCCATTCCCCCAACCTCCCCTGCAACACTCCCAAGGAACCATTAATCCAGTTACTTTGTCTATAGATTTAGCTATCCTGGATTTCATATACAGCAAAACATACAAGAAAACAAATAAAACAAATAAACAAAAACCAATAACAAAAAATTAATCACAATAACAAAGTAAAACGGAAAAAACTTCAATCAAAAGAAAGTGGAAAATAATAAAAGCTAGAAAAAATTTAAAGTGGATCAACAAGATCAAATGATAAGGTGTTAAATTTTAACCTAACTGCACCTACCATAATCCAGTTTTCATGGCATGCTACATGATCAAGGCTATGTACATTCTTGGTCTATGATAGAGGGGATTTGCTGAAGGCTTAACCCAGGTGTATTTACTCATCACTTTTTTTTTTTTTTAAACTGGAACAACTTTTAAATGAGTAAAAAGGGGAATCAAATGATAGTATATTTTAACCTCGCTATAACTGCCATTATCAACTTTATGATGCTGTCTGACTGATAGCAAGGCTATTTTCACATCCCTCAATTACAGTGTGTTAGACAGGGTTCTCTAGAAAAACAAAACCAGGACACTAATAATTTTGTGTATATTTATATAGATACAAAAGAAACAGTTAACTAATCTATAAAGCAGTACAAATGGCTCAGCAACTCACTTCCGTGAGACAGTTGTGAGACACTGGCAGTCCTTCAAGTCTTGAGGACGGCAGGGTAGTCCTCCGTGGAGCAATTCAAGGCTATCCAGCCACAGGCAGCAAACAGCAAGTAGGTCACCTACAGTCAGCCAGATGACAGGGCCCGACAGTCCTCAGCTCAAGAGATGTACCTTCCAATAGCATGGCGAAGCAGGTCTTGAAGGAACCTCGTTACAGCAACACAGTCCACGGGTAGGCGTCACACAGATAGTGTAGCTTGCAAATGGAGGCACAGAGCAAGCAAGGCAGCTGCACACTTGACCCATGATCCGAGAGAGAGGCAAGGCTCGCCAAGCTATTTATCTCTTCACCCTACAACCAATCTCACATGTGTTCATTGGCCATGTTGGCACAACAAACCTACGTATCACAATCCACCCCTTGCCAACTTGGCACTTGTACACAGTTCTTTAGTCATATATAATTTCCAGACATTAATGAAATCACACTTATACTTAACATCAAACATCTATCATAGATATAAATGAAAACACACCAAGTCCAATTGTATCTGATATATCATACATGAACAAAGAAAAGATATTCAGTAAGCACATATAAAGAAAATAACTAACAATCAAAAACCTTGTGTTTGCAACTGATCATATGGTCATAACTGATAGGTAGAACTACCTTCTTCTACTACCCATTCTGTATTACCTTTACCCTTGGCAAGCACCTCAGCTGGCTGTGGTTTTTTGCCAGGTGGGGTGACCCAGACCTTCATTCCTGAGGGGTCTGGGTCATTAGACGCCCTGTCAGGATTGAGTTGCTGTACCTTACATTTACTTTCATCACAAGGCATGTTAGCACTAAGAGTCGGCCTATGGGATCTTCTGGATTCCAAACATATTCTTCTTTACCTCCATTATGTAACACCAGTCCA
>NW_022103968.1:64339526-64341118 GCF_000313985.2 Echinops telfairi | reverse complement strand
AGAGCCTTTTCTTGTTCTGGGCCCCACTCAAAATTGGAGGCCTTTCATGTCACGTGATAAATAGGTCGAAGTAGAACACACAAGTGAGGGATATGTCGTCCTCAAAATCTGAAGAGGCCCACTACATGCTGTGCCTCCTGTGTAGTTGTTGGGGGTGCCATATGCAATAGCTTATTCTTCACAGTAGTAGGAATGTCTCGACATGCCCCACACCACTGGAACCCTAGAAATTTTACTGAGGTGAAGGGTGTTTGAATCTTCGTTGGGTTAATTTCCTTACCTCTTGTACACAGATGTTGTACCAATGGATCTAGAGTCTTTGATACATCCCCTTTAGTGGGTCCCATCAGCATAATGTCATCAATATAATGTACCAGTGTG
The DNA here is from genome assembly GCF_000313985.2 of Echinops telfairi. Lineage (NCBI taxonomy): Eukaryota > Metazoa > Chordata > Mammalia > Afrosoricida > Tenrecidae > Echinops > Echinops telfairi. Next base: position 64,340,737 of record NW_022103968.1, on the reverse strand, counting down.
ACATTTTGTGGAATAGACAGGTGATCAAGGTCCCTTCGGACTAAATTATGGCACAGGGAGGAAGAGTTTATGTACCCCTGGGGGAGAGTTGTTAAAGAGTATCGTTATCCCTGTCAGCTGAAGGCAAATTGCTTCTGGTGGTCCTTTGAGACTGGTATTGAGAAGAGGGCATTGGCCAGCTCAGTAGCTGCATACCAAGTACAAGGAGAAGTATTAATTTGCTCAAGCAATGAAATCACATCTGGAATGGCAGCTGCAATTGGAGTTACCACCTGGTTTAGTTTACAATGATCCACTGTCATTCTCTAGGATCCATCTGTCTTCTTTACAGGCCAAATAGGTGAGTTAAATGGGGATGTAGTAGGAATCACCACTCCTGCATCTTTCAAGTCTTTGATGGTGGCCCTAATCTGTGCATTCCGTCCAGGAATGCGGTACTGCTTTTGGTTTACTATTTTCCTAGGCAATGGCAGTTCTAATGGTGTCCACTTGGCCTTTCCTACCATGATAGCTCTTATTCCACTTTTCAGGGATCCTACATGGGGGTTCACCCAGTTACTAAGTATGTCTATTCCAATGATACATTCTGGAACTGGGGAAATAACCACAGGATGAGTTCGGGGGCCCACTGGACCCACAGTGAGGCGTACCTTAGCTAAAAGTTATCCATTGATAACTTGAACTCCATAAGCCCCCACTCTGACTGGTGGGCCTTCTAAACACTTTGGGTCTCCTGGAATTAGTGTTAGTTCCAAGCCAGTGTTGAGTAATCCCCAAAAAGCTTGATTATTTCCTTTCCCCAATGAACAGTTACACTTGTGAAAGGCCGCAGGGCCCTTTGGGGAAGGCTAGAAGAAAGACTAACAGTGTAAACATTTGGTCCTCCTTCAATGGGACCCAGCCTTCCCCTCATTCAAGGGGTTGTGGGTCTGTAAACTGGTTCAGGTTTGGGAATTGATTGAGTGATCGTGACTCTCTATTCTGTTGTTCACCTGATCTAGCATTCTTCCGCCTGTATAGATCACGTAAATATTTAGTAGGTTTCCCATCTAGGGGACACTGCTAGGGACACTGTGGCTAAGTAGCCAATGCCATAAGTCCACACGAGACAGGCTGCTTTGATCACTACGGAAACGTTGCTGTCTGTTATAACCGCATCCACCCTGTCTCTGTTGATTCAGTGCTGACACCTGCCCTCTACCATCACGGGG
>NW_022103968.1:64334262-64336051 GCF_000313985.2 Echinops telfairi | reverse complement strand
TCAAGCTTTTAAAGCCCCAGACGCTATCACCATGAGCTTTCTTCACCACATTTGCTTATGCACCCATTTTGTCTTCAGCGATCATGTTGGGAAGGTGAGCATCACAGAATGCCAGGTTATTAGACCAAAGTGTTCTTGTATTGAGGGAGGACTTGAGTAGAGGCCCAAGGTCTGTCTCCTACCTTAATACTTAACATATATGTACATAGACCTATATTCCTATTGTTATATATTAATTTATTTACATATATACATGCCTATATTTATACCTCTATAAATGTCTTTTCCTCCTAGTTCTTTCCTGTATTTCCTTTTACTTTCCTCCTGTCCCACTATCATGTTCGGCCTTCATTTGAATTCCTCTAAGCTACATTGCACTTGATCAAACCCCACTAGGCATGCTACACCCTCCTCGCCATTGATTTTAGACCTCTTATTGTTCCCTTGTCCCTGGGTTTGTTGGCTCCCCCCTCCTTTTCCCCCACCTCCCCCTCTCCCATGGCCCCCTGGAACGGTCGGTCCCATTGTTTTCTCTTTGGGATTGTTTCTTGATTGTTTATTGAATTTATTGAATTTCTTATTTTCTACTTTTGATTAACAGGATCGTGGAGTCGATGCCAGCATTTTCCAGAATCCCAAAAAGCTTCACTTAACTATAGGGATGCTGGTGCTTCTGAGTGAACAAGAAATTCAGCAGACATGTGAGATGCTGCAGCAGTGTAAACAGGAGTTCATTGAGTGAGTATTACAGGAATAAGTAGGGTGGTCATGTTATACTCCATGTTTTGGGACTAAAGTGTTGGGTGGCATGGGATTTTGACGACTCACCCATCTGTAACATTTAACATTGGTTGTTCTCTTCATAGTTTCAAATGGATTTAAAATACAGGTACTCTACGACTTACCATAGAATACTATTCTAACAACTCTGTCGTAAGTTATTTCTGATGTAATTCTCTGTTTTGCTTTTAATATTTCTTTTTAATTGTTTTATTATAAGTATGTTATAAATTTGATCTTTGTTTGTCTTTGGATGTTGTAAACATTACTTATGAACTTGGCGATGATGACAACCAGCAAGTTACACTCTACAACATTGTCTGTAGTGCATATTATCAATGATAAAGGGAACAAAAGGAAAGTCTTACGTGCAGTTGATCATAACTCAAATGTTATGTCAGGAACTACCTGTGTGTATTTACACATTTTGCATAAGACACTATTTTGAATCATACTAGTTCTGTAGGCAAATTTTATATTTAAACAGGACATCTCATATTCTCCAAAAAGAAATTCTTTTTTGGTGAATAAATGAATCAGCTACTGTTTATCAAAAAGCGTCCCGCCCACTGTATTGGTTTTTAATGCTGCTATAACAAATTATGGAGCGTTAGTAGCATATTGGTTTCTTGTTGAGCTGCGATCCTCAAGGCTAGCAGTTCAAAACCACCAGCTGCTCATTGGAGAAAGGCGAGGCTTTCAACTCCCATAAAGAGTTACAGTCTCGGCAATTCACAGGGTGGTTCTCTCCGGTCCTCCAGGGTCTCTGTAAGTTGGCATTGACTCGATGGCAGCGAGAGTAATGAAACAAATTATTTCAAATGTATGGACTGAAATCAACACAATTTATTATCTTACAGTTCTGTGAGACCAAAGTCTGATGCAGGTACCATTTGGTTAAATTCCAAGTTCTGCAAGGCTGTGTGCCTGCTAGAGACTCAGGAGGAGAAGTGGTTTCCTTTCTTTGCCAGCTCCTGGAGGCTGCCTATAGAGCCCTTGCTTGTGGCCC
>NW_022103968.1:64330729-64332996 GCF_000313985.2 Echinops telfairi | reverse complement strand
ATTTGTGTGTGCCTTAATTTATCCACTTATTTTTGTTAGTGTGAGTAATGCTATGATGAACTTGCTGTTCGTGTCAACGGCTGTTATTTCTTTTGGATAGATTTGTAGTAGTTGGGTTGCTGGATCATACGATATTTCTATTTCCAACATCTGAAAGAAATGCTATACTGTTTTCCACAGTGATGGTACCTTTTCATGGTCCCAGGGGCCCAGTCTCTACACACTCTTGCCAGCATTGGTTGTTTTTGGTTTTGCTTTTAAACTTGGCTATTATTTCTGGGGTGAGGTGATAGCTTGTTTTGATTTGCTGCATCTCTCTAATGACTGCTTAGGAACATTTCTTCCTGTGTTTGTTGGCCAAATGCCATCTTTGATGAAGTGTCTGCTCATGTCCTCTGCCCATTTTTTAATTAGGTTATTTGCCTGTGTGTTGAAGTTTTCTGTAAATTTTAGATTAACTCCTTATCCAGCATGTTACCCATTTGTTTTCACAGTCTGTAGGTGCTCTCTGACATGGTGTGAATCGAAGAAAAGATCAAAGTTGTCAAAATGTTCATTTTGCTTGGATCCACAGTCAGTGTTCATGGAAGTAGCAGGCAGGAAATCAGACAGTGTGTGTCACATTTGGACAAATCTGTTGCACAAGAACTCCTTAAAGTGTTGAAGAGCAGTGATGTCCCTTTGAAAACAAGGTGCACCTGACCCAGGCCGTCATATTTTCAGTCATCTCACATCACGTGCAAGTTGGACTGAAGAAGAATGATGCGTTTGAGTTACGTTGTTGGTAAGGAATATCGAAAATGCCGTGGACTGCCAGAAGAGCCAACCCATCTGCCTTGGAAGAAGTAACGACCAGAAGCTTCTTAGAAGAGAGGATGATGAGACTACATCACACATATTTTGGACATGTTATCAGAAGAGACCAGTGTCTAGAAGGACATCATGCGTGATAAAGTGGAGGGTCAGCAGAAAAGAGGATGACCCTCAAGGAGCTGGATTGAGACGTTGACTGCAGCAGTGAGCTCAAACATAGCGACACTCGGGCCTGGCATGGAACTACGCAGTGTTGTGTTCTGAGGCTGCCAGGGTCACTGCCAGATGGAACGGACTCGATGGCACCTACAACAGCGACAAGTGGGGAAGCTCAGCGTTCCTGAGGATGGGGTTAAAAGAAACTCACTGCCTGAGTTGATTCTGACTCATAGTGACCCCATAGCACAGAGCAGACCTGCCTGTGTCAGTGTCCTCCGCTTCCTCCTACGCAGTGGCTAGTGCTTTCAAACCGCTGACCTGCGGGGAACAGCCCGATGGCTGTTTCTCAGATCTTCCCAGGCTTTTTTAAAACAGCCTGTTTAAAATTGTTTTTGCATGTCCTGCATTTGTGGTTGTGGTTAGCAGCCCACAGTGCCACCAACGTTCCTCTAGGGCAGATTAGAGGGAGGGACACCTCCTCAGAAGTGTACCTACCTAAGTGTTGAGAAGCATTAGCGCCACATGTTGACATTTTGGTTCAAGAAAGGCTCCTATGATTTTGTAGCGATACTTGTTTTTCTTGAAGCAGTACTTTTTTTACTTACCTTCATATGTATGGGCTAGTTCTTCTTTATCTTTAAATGCTTCCATCACAAGATATATTTCTTGAGAAAAATCTCAGTGGTTAGTTTTGTGGTCTTTCTATCCCTGTCTTTAAAATTTTTTTAAGTTTGATTGTTAATTGGGAGGAGGGTTACAGAGCAGACGTTAATTTTCCATTCAACAGTTGAAACCACTTGGATTCAGTTCATCACTGCAGTTCCCTCAGTGTGCCCTTGCACTTCCTGTTTCCATCCCTTCTTCTTCCCTAAGCCCCTGAGTTTTGTTTTAAGGTAAATGTTACCCTTTGCTCTCGGATAGTTGATTATTCTAACGTGGAAATGAGTTCAGTGCTAGTCCTGAGGGGAAACAGGTATTAGTCTTGGTATTCCCAGTAGACTTTGTTCCACCAGGAAGCCTGGTCTCTTTTATTTGTTTTGGAAATAATTTTATTGGGGGCTCGTACAACTCTTATCACAATCCATACATATATCCATTGTGTCAAGTACATTTGTGCATTTGTTGCCATCATCATTCTCAAAACATTTTCTCTACTTGAGCCCTTGGTATCAGCTCCTCATTTCCCCCCTTCCTCGCCCCCCCTTGATAATTTATAAATTATTATTATTTTGTCATGTCTTAGACTCTCCAATGTCTCCCTTCGCCCACTTTTCTCTTGTCCATCCCCCAGGGAG
>NW_022103968.1:64327760-64329812 GCF_000313985.2 Echinops telfairi | reverse complement strand
TACCAGGCCTCTTACACCCTCTTTGCCATCAATTTGGGATCATTTGTTGTTCCCTTGTCCCTGGGGTTGTTAACATCCACTTCACTTCTCTCACATCCTCCCTTTGATATCCCCTCTGGAACCTTCAGTCCCGTTGCTTTCTCCTCCAGATTGTTTATCCCACCTATCTTATCTAGATAGACTTGCAGAGATAATAATATGAATAATATGCACAAAAAACAAGACAGAGCAAAACAAAGCAACAAAAGAAAGCAAAGCAACAACAAAACCAAGGACACTAAAAAGAAAAGCCTGTAAATAGTTTAAGGTCTGTTTGTTAACCTTTAGGAGTGATGGGGTGCCATGCCTTGACCCCAACGTCTATTTTCGGTATTCCCTGGGGACTTCATTGTTCTGTTCCCCTTGCTGTTCTGTTGTACACCTTTAGTGTTTTGCTTCAGTGTGGTGGGTCAGATTGGGTGCAATTCCTGCATGGTGTCTCTAGTGTTGTCCCCCATAGCACTACAGGTCAGTGACGGGCGTCATGTCTCGGCCCTCTGGTCTTCTCTGTGGGTTGGCTGCTCTGAGCGGGAATATCGTCCTCAGGGCTTGGTAGACCAGGCTGTGTTCCACTCTTTCTTCCTCCCCCTTCATTTGCTCCTGTGTGCTCTGATCAGACATGTCCCTCTCCCTGAGCTGTAGCTTCAGTGCTGTCCTCTGAAGTGAATTCTGCGGGGAGAGGGGCACTGAGCACGAAGTTGGGATTGAAGCCAGCCCCTCATGGTCTCATTATTTTGAATTTTAGTCCACAGTTGTCTCCCACTCTATCTAGGACCTTCTAATACAGTGGTTCTCAACCTTCCTAATGCTGTGACCCTTTAATACAGTTCCTCATGCTGTGGTGACCCCCAACCATAAAATTATTTTCAGTGCTACTTCAAAGCTGTCATTTTGCTACTGTTATGAATTGGTTGACCCCTGTGAAAGGTTCGTTCGACCCCCAAAGGGGTCAGGACCCACAGGTTGAGAACCGCTGTTCTAATGTGATTCTTTTTAGAGCAGTTGGGAGTGGAAGCTGGGCACCATCTAGTTCTTCAGGTCTCAGGCTTTGAAGACTGTTTTTTTTTTATGGTCTGTTAGTCCATTGGATTAGTTGTTTTCATAAGTCTTTTGCTTTTTATTACTTTTCTTTCTTCCAGACAAGGATACCTCCTTTTCTGTCTATGTCACCTACATTTTAAACGAATTTGGTGGTCACTATTTTACATTTACAAATTTCCATGCCCACAGTAAAACATTGTCCATTAACTTCTGAAGCGGAGCACTTTCCCGTGGTTTAAGAATCAGTGTTTGTACTTTAACTTATTGACAGATCACCCTTTGCTAACCTGTGCTGAAAGTAGCTTTGTTGTTTTGGCTATTAGGCTACTTGTACTAAGAAAAAAAAAAAAGACAGATCAAATATTTGTTTGGATAAGTATTTTTTTCTATCTTAGGAAAATCAAGTCATGTATTTTTAATTCCCAGAGCTTTATCCTGACCCGTGTGAGGTTGTAGCTGAATCGCTTCCCTTTTGTGGCTCTGGGTGTCTTTTGTGACTAAATGCAAACCCAAACCCTTTAAGCATGTCAAGGTTAGTGCGCATAGGAAATAAAGGGCAGCCTTAATCGAGCCTAAGAATTTTGACATGACAGGATGAAAACAGTAATTGTAGTCTTTCAAATTCAGCAAAGCTTTTGAAATAGGACAAAGTTACCCTGCCAAAAGTCTGTAGGACATGCAAGAATTATTTTAAAGATGCTGTTTTAAAGATTTGAAAAGCCACTGACTCCAGACTTCCTGTCTGCCACACACACGTATTTGTTAAAGTATATGAAGTAAAATGAAGTCCTTCCGAGGAGGAGAAGGATGAGTCGGAATTAGTTGTCTGGTGACTGCCGTAAGTTGAAAACAAAGGAACCTGTATGAAAGCCCCGACACAGGGGTCAAGCATCGGGCTGCAGGACTGCCGACGCGCAGCGAACCCGCAGCCACTGTGCAGGAGGGGGATTCATCATCTCAGAGGCCGTATGC
>NW_022103968.1:64324297-64327335 GCF_000313985.2 Echinops telfairi | reverse complement strand
TGTTCCACGCCATAGCAACATGTAGAACTCCACTGACAGACAGGTGTGGTTGTGCATGAAGTGTACTAAGTGGGAATCAAACTCCAGTCGCCCACATAGGAGGCTAGAATTTTACCAGTGAACCACCATTGCCCCCTTTATGGTATAAGGGTCCCATGTTGATGTATGAAAAGGAAATTGGAAGTGACAAAGCCAGCCCATCATCTGCTCTAGTTTAATTTGATGGCTTTTAAAATCAGAGCATTTAAGTGACTATGACTTTAGTCAATCAAACTATAGTTTGATTGAAACAGCAGTGATACATGGATATTTTTTAAAAAGGGCAGTTGAATATTTATTTTAAAGTTTAAGATTAAAAAAAAACTCTCAAAAATATGTTCCAGCTTTTGGTTTTTACTTTAAAAAAATTCACATAAGACCATTTTAAAGCGCACACCTCAGTGGACTTTATTACATTTACAATACCAGGTAACCACTACTCTGTTGGTTGGCTTTTGAGTTTAAAGAATAAAACCTGAACAGAAACAGGAAGTTTTCATGTCATTCTGTAGACAAAAGGCTCCTGTAGCTGTGTCGATTTCAGGTGGATTATTACATAGTTTAGTAAACTCTGAAGCTCTTACGGATGTCCCAAAAGACTTTTCCTTGCTGAGTTGTAGAACACACAGTAATGGTGCTGAGCACATACTCTGGCAGAGAATGTAGCCATTCTTACCTAAGTGTTCCTAATAGGTCTAAGGTAAAACCCAGTAAAATTTTTTAGAAGGGAAGAAAAAGAAGAAGAAAAAGAAATATCCATGGAAAATCCTAAATCCTGATTTTGCCTGAGTTATCATTCAGTTGGGAAGTCCGGTGGAAAGTGTAGTCCCTGTGCCTAAGAACAAACCGTTGGATTCCTCACCTGCTTGATAAATCCAACAGATTGGGTGAATGTTTTTGTTTTTACAGTTGACCCTTGAACAACACAGAGATTAGAGGTGCAGACTCCCGGCATTATTCAAAATCTGCAGATAACTTTGACTCCCCCACAACTTAATGACTAATTGGTCTACTGTTGATCAGAAGCCTTAATATAAACATGCATACCTTGTATATTATGTTGTTATATATTGTATTTTTACAATAAAATAAACTAGAGGAAACAAAATGTTTTAAGAATCCTAAGGAAGAGAAGATATGTATATAGTAATGTATTTGTTGATCTCATAAATATACATGGTCTGCTTACAAGATGAATCGTCTTCATGATAAGTAGGCTGAAGGGAGGAAGAAAGGGGAGGGGTTGTTCCCTTCCATCTTCAAAGCCAGCAATGACTGCTTGAGTCCTTTTTTTTAAAGAGCAGCTTTACTGAGGCATAATCCATATAACATACAATTCACGTATTTAAAGTACACAGTGTTAGTATAGTCACAGCATTGTGTATCCTGCATCCATTCAATTATAGAACATTTTTATCACACCCAAAGGGTGCTTTGTACGCTCCTCATTTTCCCCATCCTTGCAGCCCCAGACAGTCACCATTTTATGTCTATCTTTATGGATCCCTGTTCTGGACAGTTCTCATCAGTGGAATCGTGCCGCACAACACATGGTCTTTGGCGACTGGCTTCTTTGACCTAGCACAGTGTTTTCGGGGTTCATTCATGTCATATGTACCATATATGAGCACTTCACTTCTTGTCATTGCTGAATATTATTCTATCTGGCTGTATCACTGTAATACTTGGATCTGATCTATAATCCATATTCTGATTTTGTCACCTGTCTCAATAATGCTACTTAAGCATTTTCATAATTGTCTTCCTAGTGTTGATTGTTGAATCCAAGTCCAAACTAGGTCTGCACATTAAATTGTGTCTTTAGATTTTTTTTATTCTTTAACAATAAGTCCTCTTCTTTTTTTCAATTCCTCTTTGCCATTTGTTTGTTGAAGAAAAAGAGAGGGTTTCAAATAGTTCATGGAGAAATTCCATTATCTTTTCATTCCATTTTCCCACAAACTTTTTGAAGTCCCTGGATTTTTCTGATTGTATTGTAGAAGCTCAGCCTGACTCATGTTCAGTTTCTGGACAAGACTGTTTCTTAGATGGTTCTGTGTACTGACTGTTGATTCATTTCAGCAGGAACGTACTGTTGGATCGTTTTTATTTGTGCGGTGAAGGCTTGATCAGTGAGTTTCGGGGTGCTCTACCGGGTCTATCACTCAGGAGCCTCCCCTTTGTAGAGGTACCTCCAGAGTTTCTCCTAGCCTTTGGCTGATGTTTTAGCAGACATTGGTGATCATTGCTTAAATCTCTTATTCTATTAGGAACTGAAAATAGTGATATTCTGGTTCTGTAATTCCTTCTACATTTATTAGTTGGGATTCCATAAAGAAGAAATTTTCACCGACTACTTGGGAATGAAGCTGAATTCACAGTTGTTTCTTGAGGCTCTCTCCCAGAATTGAAGTTCCCTAGGCAAAGGGTTTCTATTCTTACACGCTTTTAAAAAATAATGATGGCCAAACTACTCTTAAAGATGTGAAACCAGTGTACACCTCTACCATTGGGATATGAGTGAAATGCTGCTAGCTACGATGGAGTAAGACCCGAGAGGACCAACGTAGTAATGTCTTTGTCAATCAAACTGTCAGTCTTGATTTTTTTCTATTAGAGAGTGATCATGAACCAACTTGTACTGGGATAAATGCAGTGTGACTTTGGAAATACTTTCTTGTGTGTTCTAAGTTATCTGCATTGAGGATTGCTTTTTAAAAACCTTTCACTTTGTAATATTTCACTGTGGATTTTAACCATGTTTCAAAATATAACCACCATCTTAGCTTAAACAGTAATAAAGATTTAATTTTCCCCCTTTCACAGGGACCTTTCTCGGGGCAAGCCCCTGGAGGCAGAGATGGCAGGGATCGAGTACATGAACGACGACCCGGCGATGGTGGATGTTCTTTATGCCAAAGTCCACATGAAAGACGGCTCCAACAGGTAGCTTTCGGGATGGCTTCTTTTTCTTCTTTTTAAATAATTTTATTGGGGCT
>NW_022103968.1:64321588-64322690 GCF_000313985.2 Echinops telfairi | reverse complement strand
CCTTAGGCCTATTTTAGAAGGCTCAGCCTGTATGGAGTCACTGCTGCCTCACACCCTCTAGAGACAATCTGCCTCTCTAGTGAGGCCTCCAAGTGAATGCATGTGCTTTTCTAGAGGAGCCCTTAAAACTCGACTATCTTAGTTGGAATTGAGCTTTTCAATGATCTTATCTTAGTTCAGCTGGAAGTGAAGGGGAAAAGGGCATAGAACTAATTAGTGTTTTGTTCTCTAGACCTGACTAGTTTTTGTTTTTGCTTTTCCCCTAGATACCTAGGATGTGTCTAAAAAGTGAATCCAACCATAAAATGTGCCATACAAAAATAGCCGCACATGGTTCCTTTCCAGGTAGCCATTTATAGTAGGTTAGAATTTGATATATCAGTTGAATTGTTTGCTTTGTGTTTTAAGTCATAACTATCCAAGGACCCATATTCTACAGCTACTGTGTATGGGGTGGGTTACTTTTCACCTTCATGTGCAGAAATGTGCTAAGACAGCAGTTCTCAAACGGTTTTGGCCTTGGAATCTCTTTATATTTAAAAAAGCTATTTGTTTCGCTGGGTTATCTTTATCAACATTTACCTAGTTAGAAGTTAGAAATAATTAATTAATTGAAAGCTAACAGAGATAAACATATTTACTATTTAGAATACATTTCATGAAAATAACTTTGTCAAACTAAAGAAGAATTAGGTGAAAAGATAGGAATTGTTTCCTTTTTTAAAAATCTCAAAAAAAAAATCTCTTTAATCACTGACTTAATAGAAGACAGCTGGATTCTCATAGCTGATTCTGAATTCAGTGTATGTTGTTTTGATTCAAGTATTCATGTAAGAGAATCTAGCCTACATATCTACATACAGATATGTAGTTGGAAAAGAGAGGAGTATTTTAATCTTTTTAGATAATTATTGATATCTTTGATAACTACAGTTTCATAAAGGTCAGCTACAGTATGCTATCTGAAACTCCATCAGTGAACCTTTCATTATGTTACTCTAGTACCATGCTATTGGTCGAGCTTGCATGGTGACTGAATCTTTTATCTAGGCATTGTTTTGTAACTTTGGTCATTTGGAAAGTACTAGTCAAGTGAGTGATT
>NW_022103968.1:64318748-64319690 GCF_000313985.2 Echinops telfairi | reverse complement strand
CGATACACGTTTTCAGAAATTCTTTTTCGCTTAAGAGCTTCGGTTTTATCATTGTCCCAAAATGCTAACAGCCATTTTCCTTGAAGTTCTTTTTTCAGGAAATGTCTGCCAAATGCCCATATCTAAATAACTATAATTTGTCTGTCAGGCATTCTTGCAAGTAAAAGGGTGTTGCAGAAACAAAGAGGCTAGTTCACCTCCCAGTGCCAACAGTTTCACAAAAGCTTTTCCTGCAGATCGCCGTCTATACAGGTATTGCACATGTGTACAGTTTCCCTGTTAGGAGGATTGTGTATACATGCACAAGCTGAGCACACATGTTAAAAAGGCGGATACCCAAGGGATGAGCTTGAACAAGAATGACTGTTTCTTCAAGGGTAAACAACACTGACTGTGTAGTGAGGAGTCTGATGCTACCAGCGCAGAGTGATGTCACTGCTTTAACTCTGCCAGGGTGCACCTTTCATTGCTGCTGCACTGTGAATGCAGATGCAATTACATTAAAAAGGAAAATTAACCTTGACCCCTTCACAGAGTCAAGGTGACCTTTGGAGGTCCACAGATCACCTGGTGAGAACTGCTGACCTAAGGTTTTACTTCTGACATTTATGATTGCCCTTTCCAGAAAAAATTATAACTGACTTTGAGCTTAGGATTTATTTATGCCTGTCACCATGCTCAGTATGCACCATATTTGTTAACACATTTTTAACTTCTCATGCCCATGTCAGTAACACACATAGAGAGTTAGCAGAAATGACAAAACTATGTAAAAAGGTTCTGACATAGCACACCCATGAGAATGCCTTAGGACATTTCCAGCAGTGACTTTTTGTCTCATGCACCCTCATGCCGCAGTTTGTCAGTGTTCCTTTTGATCATATTTGACACTATGTCAACTGACAGTTTTGACCTCTTCAAGGGACTAAAGGTCTTTTTAAA
>NW_022103968.1:64314304-64317545 GCF_000313985.2 Echinops telfairi | reverse complement strand
TTGGAGGCAACATAGTCTTTTAAAATGTTCTAGTTTGGGAACAAAAAGAAGCCCGAAAGAAGAAGATCAGGGCTCTAGGTAGATAGGGTCAGGCTTCCCCACAAAACTGGTAGGACAGACCTCGCAGCCCAGGAAGAATGGGACAGTGCGTTGTGATGGGGAAAAGCTCTTGGTGCAACTTTTCTGGCCTTTTTCTCACCAGTGCAGCTTTCAATAAAAAACAAACACACTTTCTAATACGTTCCTGTAATCATCCTGTGCCCTTGGAGAAAAACCTATCAAGAATAACCCCTTGGGCATCACAGAAACCAGTCACCGTATTTTGAGTTGACCTCTCTGTCTTGAATTTTGTCTTCAGCCATCCGCAGAGTGCACATTCATGTTAAACCCTTTTTTATTTTGAATAAGCCTGTGCATGTATGAACTGGAACCTCAGTAGCAATACTTCTTGATTCACTCTCGTACACACCAGCTTTTGCTTAGTCATTTGTCTTTTGTTGGTGACCCACTTTTTTTTTAAAATAAATACTTTTATTGGGGGCTCTTACATCTCTTATCACAATCCATACATTCACCCAGTGTGTCAAGCACATTTGCACATATGCTGCCGTCATCATTTTCAAAGCATTCTGTTCCCACTTGAGCCCCTGATAGCAGCTTCCCATTTCTTTGCCCTCCCCTCCCTCATGAACCCTTGATAAGTTATAGATTATTATTTTCATATCTTACATTGGCCTCCGTCACCCCTCACCCACTTCCCTGCTGTTCATCCCCCTGGGAAGGGGCTATAGGTTGGTCCTTGTGATCGATTACCCTTTTCTCCCCACCACCATCTCCTAATCCTCCTGGTATCTCTACTCTCATTGTTGGCCCTGAGGGGTTTATTTATCCTGATTCCTTGTGTTGTGGGCTCTTATCTGTAGCAGTGTGCATGTTCTGATTTAATCTGATTTGTAAGGTAGAATTGAGGTCATGATAGTGGGGGGAACGAAGCACCAAAGAATTAGAGGAAAGTTGTGTTGGTGCTGCACCGCACCCTGACTGGCTCATTTCTTCCCTGTGACCCCTGTGTAGGGGGATGTCCAATTGTCTCCAGATGGGCATTGGGTCTTCACTCCATTAACATCAACCTCCCCCAGCCCCCCACCAGTCATATTGTGTATGATTTTGTTCTGGGTCTTAGATGCCTGATTCCTGATCCCATCGATACCTCATGATCACACAGGCTGGTGCACTTCTTCCATGTGAACGCTGTTGCTTCTCAGCTAGATGACCGCTTGTTTATCTTCAAACCTTTAAGACCCCAGATGCTATATCTTTTGATAGCCGGGCACCATCAGCTTTCTTCACATTTGCTTATGCACCCATTTTGTCTTCAGCTATCGTGTTGGGAAGATGAGCAGGTGACCCACTTTTTAAATGTTATAACATCATGGTTTTCTAGTTTCTTGCATAACCTTATGCTTTTATAGGGCACCCTGGCCACTAGGCCTGATTTGTTGGTTTACTAATTTGTTTTTATATCCTATGTGATGGATTTATTTAAATTTGGTCAATATTCCTTTAAGCCTATTGTTATAGAACCAAAATCTGTGCTAGTTTATACAGTCAACATGAGTCCACATGGAAAGCTTACATGGGTACAGTATTGCAACAAACAAGATAGGGGAATTTTCCTGATGTGGGTGTTCAGGTCTCGTAACATGCTCATGACCTGGGCTGCATAGTCTTCTGCCTCCCTGTCTAATGCTTCAGGAGGAAAATGAGTACTCACTCAGAAAGGATAATAGACTTGCGTATTTTGGGTGGATATGTTGATCATTTGCTTTAGTGCTAGACCCTTGGTTCGCTAGAAGGTTTTCACGTTTAGAGAATGATAGATATGTGATAGGAAGAAAATAAGAGCTGTGGAAGGTTGTTGTCATTTACACTTGATCTTAGCCAAAAGGCCGAGAAGCGATAAGGTTGTTGTCTTTTGAAGACAGTGCTCAATGTTGTTTGTACCCACACTAATGGAAGGGCAAGCACAGAAGGCAAACACCTCTTTTCTTTTCCCATAGATCCAACCCTTAGTTGTCTACTTCCTGTTGTTGATGCTTTGTATGTTAAAAGGTCTTATGAAATATCCACTGAGTACATTAGTACACATCAACCAAGAACGTTTTAAAGTAAATTTCAATCTCTCTTACCTGCTGTTTTTCCCTTTTCAATTGTCCTTCAGACGTGTTTATGGTATTTCAGAAAGATTTAGGAATTCCCCTATCCATGACTACAGTGTCATGGGACGTGTCCACCTCTTATGAATTCAGTTTCAAAATGCTTGAATGCCTCCTTTGTGCAAGGCTTGTTCTATCAATATGGGGGGCTTCAAAAAGTTCATAGAAAAATTCCATTTTTTTCCATGGAAATTTCCGAGCCCTTTTATACTATACTGAAAAGAAAACAGCACTGGGTTCAGGTGGTTTTACAAATAAATAATAATGACATTTCAAGGAACAGGACATTTCAGTTTTATGCAAAATCTTTCAGGGCTTAGAACAATTAGCCACTTCTTTTACAGCTCATTCTGGAGTCTATTACAACGTTGATACCTAAACCAAATACAGTATAAGAAAGAAGAATTACAGCCCAATCTGACTTGTTGACATAGACACGAAAATTCTAGACAGCATATTGACCATCTGAATACAGTAGTACATAAAAAAGAAACACCCATGGTCAACTTGGATTTACATCATCTTGCATCATTTCACATGGGAAAATCTAGTCTCATAAGAATAAACAAATTTGTTAATAGGCTATACATTCCTTAAGAATAAGAACTACTTGGTTTTAATCATTTAGTTTAAAATATTTTTTATCTTGCCATTTATTGTCATGATAAAATTATTATTTGTATGCTGTTCATATTTCAATAGATATCTATTCTTACTTAGTTTTTTCTTATAGTGACTAACATAGTGCCTGAATGTGCAGACCTAATATATTAAATTGAAAAAACAAAACCCAGGATTTGCACTTTGTGGTGACTCTGTGATCGTTGTTCAATGAAATTTTCTGTAAAGATGGTGTAGGAATACTTGAGGTTTATAGTATTTATAGATACCAGGTACCACTCAGCTTACCTGGGCTATCACCGCAGCCTCCTAACGCCTTCCTTTGCCACAGTCTCTTTTCCTCAGGATAGTCAGGGGCTCTGCCTTTTATTTTTCATCTGTATATTTTCTTAGGAAAATTGGTT
>NW_022103968.1:64312496-64313743 GCF_000313985.2 Echinops telfairi | reverse complement strand
AGTTTGTAGAATCATGGTTACAATCAAACTTATACTATTTAGAAATATTTCAAAAATCTTAGAAACAGTTTTGTGATGAGGTTAATCAGAAACTTCTAGATCTAATATAATGTAGGTCTTTGCTTGGAGATTGATATGAACAATTAATTGGTTCAGAGTTATGTGAAGGAATGTAGGGACACAGCCATTTTTCAAGAGTCTACCCTTTTTCCCCCTCTTCTTACCAATATTTTACTGATTAATCTTATTGGTGGTTTTAACTACTCTGAAAGTACTTAAGATGATATTTTAGAAAAAACAGTTTAATGGCATGGAAAAATAATCGTGTCTTCAGTAAAATAAACAGGTTTTAAGAAAAGTATGTTTCATATCTTTTTAGAATTGATGTATATATGTAAAAAAAGGCTGAAAAATACATACCAAAAAGTTAACATCTTTTGGATGGTGAGATTATATTTTCAACTTTGTTTTTCTGTATTTTCCATAATTTCTACAGAGAACTTTTTTTTTTGGAATCAGAAAAAAAACTAAGGTAATTCTCTAAGGAAGCAGGTCATGATGACAATGTCTCTCCTAAATTATCTCTGTGCCTGTTTCTTCCCTGTGGATATTGCTTCCTAACCCTTCCTGGCATCCAGTGTCCGTGGAGAAAGACCCCACCCCTGCGCCTGTGCAAGGTGGCTGTAGCCTGTCTTCCCATTTTGTGCTGTCCTCCCTCTAGAAGTTTTCACAAAGCCTTAACTGTTCTTTGGCAATCCCTCATCCAATTGCTCAGAACAAAAGTATTTTAAGTCGCTTCAACTCCTGATGCCAGTCTATCAGAATATGTATCACCTCTCACCACCTCCACTGCTAGCCCTCAGCTAACTGCCTTCCTTCCTCGATCCTTGCCTCCATGGGCTGCCCTCCTCAGGACAGCCAGAGCCATGGCCTTTTTAAAATGTCACTCAAAGTTTGTCATTCTTCCAAAAATTCTCTAAAAGCTCACTCATAATAAGAGCCTAAATCTTTTTTTTTTTTACATGATAGCAAAATTGTTTTTTTTCCAATTCCACAACTACTTCTTGTATAATTCAGTGTCATTGATTATACTCTTTGTGTTATACAACCATTATTGAGATCCTTTTCCAAATTATTCCACCACCATTGATAAGCTTCCTAATCGGCAACTCCCTTCACCCATGCTAACTGTTGGTCAAGTTTGGCTTCTTTTTTTTTTTAAGTAGTTTTTTTGATATAATATTCAC
>NW_022103968.1:64310190-64311266 GCF_000313985.2 Echinops telfairi | reverse complement strand
GTGAAAGAGTGGGACACTGTGAAACTTCATGCCACCGTCATAAACACACGGTTCAGGAAGGACCCCAATGGTACGTTGTCCAGATTTGTGACCGACAAAACTGTCGGGTGTTCTTGGAGTTTAACGAGAAGCTCCGATGTATTTTCTTTGTTAGATCTATTAGCTTGTTTTGATGAGCACAGTAGAAGTGGGCAGGCACGCTAATGGGACATTCCAGCTTGTGTATTTCTGTCTTTTACAGAGATGTCTTAAATTTAGTTAACAAAAGTACAGACTGTGCTTTTTTGAATTCCAGGTAAACGACAAAACGTTTTTTCATATAAGGATATCCCTTGGAATACTGGTGTTTTTCCTTTCCTTTATTATTATTATTTTTTGCCATTTCACCCATTCTCACATCTATAATTCAGTGACATTGATTCCATTCGCCATACTGTGCAGCCATCCCCACTCACTATCCATTTGTAGTTTAAAAGCGCCCTTAACAGAGATTCAGCACCCCTTGCATAGTTACGCCCACCCCCTCCCAGCTACCCCAGTTGTGCCCTTGGAGAAGGAGGAAAGATCAGAGGAATGCCAGCTAAGCAAAGTAAATGCTAGCCCCGCTGCTCTTCCCGGGCACAGCCTTGTCCCTGTCGCACGCACGCAGTTATTATCACAGATCACACTTGATATGTGTGTGCTTTTAGCACATTTCTGTATTTGTCAGAGTTTTGGTTGTCAAGTTGGGAGAAGGGGAAGTGTGTGTCGATGCCAGAAGTACCAGAGGTGCTACCACACATTCTACAACATATATGACAGTTGCCCGCAACACCAGTTGGGCAGCCCCAAATGTGAAGTGTATCAAGGTTGAGAAAACATGCTTTAGAATCATAACGTTTTTTCCTTGAGATACTAATCTGCATAGGAGAATGCCCCATTTAAAAAAAAAAATCATTTTATTAGGGGCTCATACAACTCATCACAATCTGTACATACGTCATCTGTGTCCAGCACTTTAGTACATATGTTGACTTCATCATTCTTACAACACCCACTTTCCACTTGAGCCCCTGGTGTCAGTTCATTTCCCCGCC
>NW_022103968.1:64307208-64309597 GCF_000313985.2 Echinops telfairi | reverse complement strand
GGTGTGCTTCTTCCATGTGGGCTTTGTTGTTTCTCAGTTAGATGGCCCCTTGTTTATCTTCCAGCATGTGGGACCCCAGATTCTGTGTAATTTGAAAGCTTGACACCATCAGTTTTCTTCACCGCACTTGCTTATGTACCTGCTTTGTCTTCAGCATTCGTGCTGGGGGAATGCCCCATTTTTATTTAAACCATTAAGTTGTATGATATGTCAATTCTATGTCAACAAAACTTTTTTAAGATTACATAATTTTTCCATGAATTTTTGAAGTCTTCTGCATATGAAAGTCAATGTCTTAAGCACCAAAAATATTACATTAACTGTTTACACAAGCTATTTTTTTTGCATGCAAAATAGCTTTTATTATTTATAACAAGTAGACAGTATATATACACAAGCTATTTTTAATATGATAAAAAACAAACAGAAAACACAAAAAGGATGACTTATTTTAACCCTTGGTTTTGGATAACAATCTTCATTTCAAAAGGAGGTCTTCTTTTCTGGGGCCTCAGCCCCCAGTGGGAGCGTTGCTGGCACATTGGCATCTGATCAGAAGCCCACACAGCTAAGCTCCATGCAGGTTTCTCTTCCGAGGCCCATTATTTAAAATAAGCCAGTACCATCACCCCGTACTCAGGTTTATTTCCTGTTAGCAGTCCAATCGTGGCCTTAGCAAACCTAGGTCACAAGAGGACTCCCTCAGGACTGCCCCCGGGCACATCTGTGCCTCCTTTGTCAAGGCACAGCTTGGCCCGAAGACCCCGCTTGGACCCATTGAGCAATGTGGCCCCATAGAGCCTTGTAAGACCAAGAGACATATGTAGCTATCTAGTGATCAGTTTTCAAGTATTACTAAGATGTGATTCTAAGTTATATTTTATTCAAAACTTTTTCTAAATAAACCACTGTTTTACCTTTGGGAGCATTGAAATCAAAAAAGGTTCAAAGAACTCAGTCAAAGCGTATAGATTCTGGTTTGGGTAGTTGCTGGAAACCAAAGCTCTGTGTTTCTTCTTGTTCTGATAGAGCACATTACTTTCATTTTTGGAAAAAGCTGGGTCTTTGCCCTGTTTATGTATTATAATTTAATGTGCCTCATGGGAATATGAGGGATACCCCAAAAAAGACCTGGAAATTTTTTTTTCAAAACTATATATTTAATTTTTATTACAAAACAACCTTAACACCTTCAAAGTCCTCTCCATTACACTTAACACTTTTGTCAAATCTGCGATTCCATTCTTGGAAACATTTTTCAAACTCATCTGTTTAGATGGCTGATAGCCTCTCCCTCATTTTTTTCTTCACCTCTTCTACATCATCAAATCGCTGTCCTTTCATGTCCCTCTTCATTTGCAGAAACATGAAGTCAGACATGGAGGTGAGTAAAGTGTGTGGGGCAAGAGAGACATGCTGTTTTTTTGCCCAAAACTGGCAAATGAGAAGGCTGCATGAGCAGGTGCATTGTCGTGGTGACAAAACCAGTCCTCCATCTGCCACAAATCAGGCCTTTTTTTGTCGCACACCATTACACAATCTTTTCCAGAACCTCTAAATAGAAAGCTTGATGAACATTCTGACCTGCTGGAACGAACTCCAAATGCACACTATCCCCCTCACATAAAAACAAAACAAAACAAATGAACATCATTTTTGCCTTTGATTTCACTTGAGGAACTTTTTTTGGGAGAGGTGGTGTCTTCCACTGGCTTGACTGATGTTTGCTTTCGGGGTCAAAAGAATACCAGGCCATCACAAAAATACGAGGTTGAGTGAAACTGCTGTCACAAAAATATTCCCTGTGACCAGAGAGAATCTTCCCAAGTGATGCCACTGGGTGCACAACTCAGAGTGAATTGCATGATGCTTACCTACGAAGAGCTCCCACTACGAAGAGCTCCACTCCGCCCAGTACAATTCAAGTGGGTGTACCCACTTGATTTAAAGGGGTTTGGAGTATTAATTTTGTTTTAGACATCAGTTTCAATTTAGGAAAGTGCAGTAGGATACCTTGAAGTCATGTATGTGTTAGCATCATTATGTAAAAGCAGAATTTCAGATCTCTATCATTTGGTTCAAAAAATATATTATATCTAGCAGTCTCCAATCGAACTTTCTATGGTGATGGACATAGTCTAGATCTGGGATATCCAATATTGTAGTCACCATCTACAAGTGGTTATTCAGTACTTGGAAAGGTGACTAGTGAAATGGAGGAAGTGAACTCTTAATTTTATTTAAACAACCACATGTGGCCAGATAATATTTTAGTAGACAGTTATTTACTAGCTTTTGTGAATTGGGTGAAGGTTTACAGAGCAGATCAGTTGTCCATTCAATAATGCATACACATTTTGTTTTATGTCATAATTGTAATCTCTACAAT
>NW_022103968.1:64299276-64306770 GCF_000313985.2 Echinops telfairi | reverse complement strand
TTTAATGATTTTTATGATTTGTTCTATAATTGTCTATATAATTGTCTGCCATTCTATCTGGGACCTGTTAATGTAATCCTTTTCAGAGCAATGACTAAGGGGTAACTGGGCACCATCTAGTTTATAGGTTCCCAACCTGTTTGGCCTACTGCCTCCTTCTCAGAGAAAAAAAATTTATTCAATGTCTTCCTTGCATTTACACTTTTGTACTAAAGCCCATAATCGAGGATAAAGTATAGATGTCTGTTTTTGCAGCCCCCTGGATTGGTCCAGTTTCCCCAGGGAGGCAGTATTGCCTACTTTGGGAGACATTGCTATAATTCTTCTGGTTTCAGGGTCTAGGAGACCATTATTGATGAAGATCAAGGCCTATAGCTTTCAGTGAGGATTATAACTCCATGTAAAGAAAACAGAGCTTTTCACACTGGACCAGTAGACAGCATCATGATCAACAGAGACAAGATTGAGTTTGCCAAGGATTTCCTTTTACTTACGGCCACAGTTAACACTGATGAAGTAGCAGTCAAGAAATCAAACAGCATATTGTTTGATTGCAAATGTTTGATTGCACAGGACCTTGTTAAAGTGTTCCCAGGCTCCGATGTTACCTTGAAGACTAAGGTGTGCCTGACCCAAGCCATGGTGTTTCCACTCGTCGCACGTGGCTGTGAGGGCTTGACGATGAGTAAGGGAGCTTGTTAGAATTGATGCTGTGGACTGTGTTTCCGTGAAGAATGAGAGCACACAGATGGCCACGAGCCCAACCGAATGTGTCTTGGAGGAAGTACAGCCAGAATGTTCCTTAGAAGCAAGAATGGCAAGACTTTGTTTCACGTGTTTCAGCCAGACCTTCTTAAATGGTGGGTCACCACTTCATATGGGATTTTGGAACTGAATGTGGAGGTCATGAAACTTGGGCAACAATGGAAGTTTTCATAACAAGAAATGGCCCCAAATCCATTCAGAATCAAGCCTGTAGTGACTGAGGTGTTTGGGCAGTTCCTGCTAGTGTTGCAAATGTCTTGGGTGAAAAGGGGTTGCAAGTGGAAAAGTCTAAGAAGTCCTGCTTTAAACATGTTAGCAGGAGTCTCTTTTAAAGGATACCAGCCTGGGTAGAGTAGCGGGTTGGTGTAACAGTTGTGAGGATGTGCAGGGTCAGGCCATGGTTCACTGTATAAGGGGTCGTTATGAGTCAGAATCATCTCTGGCAGCTAACAGCAACAATTCAATAATAAATAACAATGCAGTTTAAAAAGACAAAGAATTTTAATAGACATTTCTTTTAAAAAAGATATACACATGGCCAGTACAAAAACAAACCCCCCAAAACCCCAAATTCAATGCCATGCAATCAGCGCTGACTCATAATGACCCTATAGGTCAGGCTGGAACTGCTCCTGGGAGTTTCCAAGACTGTACCTATTTACTGGAACAGAAAGCTCTGTCTTGTCCCATGTAGTGGCTGGTGATGTCACAGTGCTTATCTTGTGGATTGCAGCCAAACGAGCGAGTACTACTCCACCAGGTGTGAAAAGATAACGCAGCATCCTTGGTCATAGGGATGCTTCTGTTTATCAAAGCCACAGTGAACTTCCATTTCATACTCACATCTCATACTAATTTCTTTAGCCTGAAACTGATCTGACATATAGTCAAGATGCATTGATAACTTTTGGTATTTGGAATGTAGTAGTTGGAAACGAAGAAGGAACAGTAGTTGGAAAATACGGCCTTGGTGATAAAAATGTAGATGGAAATTATATGATATAATTTTGTAAGATCAACTATTTCTTCATTGCAACTGCCTTCCCTTATTTTTAACAACATAAATGACCATTTTACTCTGGACCTATCCAGATGGATGGTATAGGAATCAAATTGACTGCTTGTGTGGGAAGAGACAATAGTGCCAAGACCATCAATTGCTCGTGTAAATTCAGGATGAAGCTAAAGTAAATTACAGTAAGCTCATGAGAACCAAAATAAGACCTTAAATTTATCCCACCTGAATTTCAAGAATGTCTCAAGAAGAGATTTGACAACTTGCACACCAATGACAGAGAACTGATGAGCTGTGGAATAACATGGAAAACGCCATACATTGAAGAAAGCAAAGAAAAGGTCCTTAAAAAGCCAGGCACTAAGAGTTCAAAGTAGATGCCAGAAGAGGCTCAAACTTGATCTTATTATAGAGTAGCTAGGGCAAATGGAAGACATGATGTCGTGAAAGAGCTGAGCAGAACATTTCAAAGCGAGCTGGAGAAGACAGATTATTGTCGTGAAATATTCAAAGACTAGGAGTTAGAAAGCCAAAAGGGAGGAACATGCTCGGCAGGCCCGTCTTTGGAGGGCATTACAAACACATGGCCACCTAGTTGATGTTGGCTGGACAGGAGAACTAGCGCTAGGGCTTCACAGGCTGCGAATCTTTGCTTCTCCTGAGGAGTGGCCGGTGGGTTTGAACTGCCAGCCATTTGATTAGCAGCCTTGCTTTTCACCACTGTGTCACCAGCCCTTCTTTGGGATTAGCAAACTAAGCTCTAGGAGCTACAGGGCAGCTTTGACTAGGTCAGGTCATAGGCTTGTTTCGTCTTTGTTTAGAGCAGTGGTTCTCAACCTTCCTAGGGCCGAGACCCTTTCACACAGTTCCTCATGTGGTGGTGACCCCTAACCATAACATTATTTTCGTTGCTACTTCATAACTCATTTTGCTACTGTTATGAATTGGGCGACCCCTGTGAAAGGGTTGTTCGACCCCCAAAGGGGTCCTGTCCCACAGGTTGAGAGCCGCTGGTATAGAATATCTGTAAGGATACCTTTGCATCCAATGGGGTCTTTCTCATTTCTCAGGGACAGTTCTTAAAACACAGATGATAGCATTTTGCCTGTTAATGTGTGAAACTTCGTGTGTTTTTATATATTTAAAACTGCATAGTTTATACAGAATCAAGTGTTTAGAGATCAGGGAATCTCTAGAAAGCACCTGGGTCCCTCACCCCCTAACTTTTTATTGTGAATTAGGTAGGGGTAGGGGTGTAGTTACAGGCTGCTAATGAATTTACACATCAGATCACCTTTTTTGCATTTAACAACTTATCAAACCTCCCAATGGCTTGCTATGTCCCTGTCCCACAGCTCCTCTGCACCATATTTAACACCCGTCTGCCCTCTAGCTACACACACACACACACACACACACCGTAGCCATCGAAGTCTGTTTCTTGACTCCCGCCTCCCTTTATAACAATGATCTCATACAATACTTGCCCTTTTGTGATGGACTCCCTTCACTCTTCATAATGTCCTCCGTGTTCATGAGTCATGAGGGGTTTCGCAGTTCCACCACTGTTCTTTAATGATGCGTAATAGTCCGCTATGTGTATGTACTGAAGTTCGTATATCCGTTCTCCCACTGATGGGCACTCAGACTGTTTCCATCATCTTGCTATTGTTACTGTGCTGCAGGGAACATGGTGCGCATCTATCCGTCTGTGCTGTGTTCTTTATTTCTGTAGGGAGTCTTACCAAGAAGCGCTTTTGCTGACTCACACGGCTTTTCTAGTCCCAATTGTTAGAGGATGCCACCAGACCGCTTTGCACAGTGGTTGTACCCCACCAATTACTTTGAACCCTCTTCAGCATCTGTTGCTTTCCGCTGGAGAATGCAGAGTGAAGTAACGGACATAGAATGAGCCGACTGCAGAGCTGGGAGTAGAAACCCTGTTTTCCCCTCCACATACTCCACTGGCAATATAGGGAGATGATAGCTGGACCCGTAGAGGGCCAAGAGAAATCAATCAGATAATCAACTCAAGCTGCTTCCCTAACATTATATTTGAAATATTTACAGCTGAAGGCAGGTACAATCTTTACACACCGGATGGCAAATATATCTTCAAGGAAAGAGAATCGTTTGATGGCCGGAACATTTTAAAGGTCAGTATGAAGTAGAGTGAATTGGAAATCCTTTGACATATGTGCTGAATGAGGGAGGAAGCTCAGTCATCCTCCTTTTAACAACAGACTGTATTTTCCTCATGTTTCCCATGAGAATTGTTGATCGAAAGGGCTGCTAGATTGTGTGTGCGTATGTGTGTGTGTTTGTATGTTCAAAAAGAAAAGTCTTCTTGACCCTGTTAAAGCAGTGGTCCTCTAGCGCACTTGCAGTTGATGATTCAGGAGACAATTGAGTCCCCCAGTTACTCAGTTAGAATAAGATGATTTTAATCTGGTGCGTTTCCTTTGGTGTTTTTACCTCCAGAGAGTTGAGTGCATTTTTCCAAGTGAAAACAAATTGTTTTGTTCACGTGGATTTTTCTCACCAAAAAAAAAAGAGTCACTCTCCAAAGTTGCTTTTTATTCAATTTTTACTCAAGACCAGCCGTGCCTTAAATAGGAGGTGGCCCATTTCTGACACTTGGGGCTTTGATGTCAAGGGTTGAATTTATCTGTGAAACATAAAAGAAACATGTTTTTCTGGCTTGGGTTTATCTCTGTCCCACAGAGCACGTTCTGTAACATCCAGAAGTCATGCCTTCATTATCAGGTGCACTCTCCACTGCTTCTCGGGGCGAAGAGAAACAAGCTGCCACCATTGGAGAGCTTTTTGATTTGGGGTTTACTTGCTCTTTGGGTTAGGTCAAACCTATTCAAGGCCAGGGGTGTTTTTGGAGCTGGGAAAGAGCACCACTGTAAGCTTCCTCATGACAAGTGCCTTTTCTTTTCTCTATTCTGTCCTCGCCTCCAGTCCCTTAGCCTGTTGC
The DNA here is from genome assembly GCF_000313985.2 of Echinops telfairi. Lineage (NCBI taxonomy): Eukaryota > Metazoa > Chordata > Mammalia > Afrosoricida > Tenrecidae > Echinops > Echinops telfairi. Next base: position 64,302,007 of record NW_022103968.1, on the reverse strand, counting down.
TTGCTGGTTTAAATGCCTAGTGTGACATCATTGCCTCCATCAGTGGCCTCACCCTGCAGCGCTCAGCTGAGAGCTGCTTCCCACAGAGAGCCTCCCACAGAGAGCCTGGCATGGCAGGGAGGCAGGCCATCCACAGGCAGACATTCCAGCTCCCACATGGCAGAGCTGCCTTGGTCCCTTCCTTTCTTTGATATCTAATAAAGTAATTTTTCTTGTTTTCCAACTGGTTTTGATAGCTTTGAATTTGAGTCACAGGCTGCTGATGAATTCAGCTATCGTTAACTTTACTGATGTTCCCTGGCCACTGCTTCAGTGCCGTATGAAAGCGTTCTTCTCTTTCTCCGCTTCCCCACCCTCCTCTGCCACTCATTAGTTTGTGTTTTGTCCTTCTTACTATGACTTAGAAGGACAGTAGTCTGAATGGGGGGGAGAACTCTGTCAAGTACATTTTGTTCTCTTGAAATTAAACTGCCCAAAGGTATGTGATACAACTCCGGTGGAGAGCTGCTTTGAGTTCTGTAAGAGAGGTGATGGCAGAGAACCTGTGAGGTCGCTGTATGAACATGATGATGTCTTGCTTGGTTTTAATTTCCCTCCTTCTGGAAAACCAGTTTTCTATTTCAAGCTGCTTTGGTCACCCTAGCGATGACACGAAAGTGGCTCCCCCTTGTGTTGGCAGGGAAGTGCTGTAATAGTAGTGCCCATGCTGGTTCTTACCTCGTCAGGCTGGGCCCAGCAAAGCACTTAGAGACCATCGATTCCCCACTTTACTCTCTGAGAACACAAACTCCTAAATGGTGGTAGTGGCTCACCAAAGGTTACCCAGATGGGTGAGTAGCAGAGTCTGAATGAGAACAAAAAGACAAATTTTAAATGTAGCATTCTTTTTATTACCTGACGCCACACAGAAAGATGTTTAACGTTTAGGTAGAGTTCAGTCGACATTTGAAAGTGGATATATCTGTCTGGACTTGCATAATGTCTAATTAAAACTCATTTCATACACGTTAGGCAGTGGGAGTATTGCTTAGTCTACATAGCAATGCTAATGTCGAATTAGACTTTAGAGTTGAAACAGCGACAGAAATACATGGTGACAGGTGCTGCCTTCCAGGAGCTTGTGACCGTGAGGGTGCAGATGGCATTGACAATACTTAGTGAGGGGACAAGTTAGGAGTACAGAGAAGCCTCTGAACCCAGATGAGTAGAAGAACAGTGTCCCTTGGGGGCATTTCCACTGTCTTACTCCTTCATTGTTGCTTCAGAAAATGTCTTCTTTTGCCTCTTTTCAAGGAAGGGAACTAACTTTTTTTTTTTTGGGAACTAACTTTTCTTTGAGAATAAAAGTTATATTGGGGTACCTCCAATTACCCCACACTCACAAGAGATAAAAAGTATATTTGTGAAGCAGTGTTTGTCTGCCCAGCTTTGGGGATTACGGCATGGACATGCCTTGCTCAACAGAACATGAGAACCCACGGCCCCTGGAACCTGTGCCATGGAAACAGGAAGGAGAAAATTGGTAGATTATATATCGTTTTTATACTAAATGAAATTATGTTCAGAAGGGAAAAAAATCAGTTTCACTAACAAGATAGTAGCGGACTTGAGGTCAACAGGAAGGTTAAATGCACGGGTAGTTAAAGAGCCAAAGCATGTGTGTGTGGCATATTAATAGCTACATAGGTCAAGGATCAGGGATGCTGGTGATTGGAAGCAGTGTTGGGGGCCAAAATCATCTTGATCTACTATTCAAAGAAACAAAACTGGAAAATTATTTAAGTTAATGAGCAGCCGCCAATTTCTATTTTACTCCACTAAGAGGATTAGCCCTTTTGGCTAGAGGTAATGTTATGTGTTCTGGATGTCTTAATAATAATAAAAAAACTTATTTTAATGACTTGGAAATAGAAGGAAGCCACATTTTTCTTTAGCACGGCCCTTTTCAGCCCTTTTGTTGCAGCTGGTGATTTCTGGTTAGAATAAGACATCTATTACCTAAAATAGGACTTCAAAAGGAGAACTGACAAGTACAGAATCAATTTCCTGTGTCTTTCCAGTTGGAAAAGGTACAAAAATATTTAGTGCTTTTTTAAATGGAAAACTACTAGCACTGAAAGGAGGATCTATAAGTGAAGCCCCCAGACCAAATTAAGAAGATGACATCCCCCAGAGAGTTTCCATTTCCAGTGTAAGAGATAGCAGCAAAGAGGCTATTTGGATATCCATGCGGCAGTGATAAACCTGTAATTGGAAAAAGCCTGCTGATCTAAAGACATATCACTAGGAAATAAGTACTCCCTTGCTAGCTAGAAGTAGAATGATCATTAACTGTCAGCTTCTGAAGAGAGACGTAGTCTTAATGACATGGCCTTAAGCAATAGAATCAATATTCCAGGATTGTGCTATCAGCAGACTGAACCAGGGGTGCAATCCTAACTGTACAAAAGCACAACTTCTAACTGCAGAGCAATGAGGAGAAATGAAAGCCCAAGGTTGTACTCACCAGAGAGGATGGCGAGGTATAAATCTGAACATTGTGATCTATTTGGGAAGAAATAGAAAGTGTCGTTGGTCCAAAATCAAGACACCATAGCAATGCCATTTCAAAAGACACTAAAAACATCATGGAAAACATAACCTAAGTAAAAGGGAGATGAATTTGTGCCTTTACCATTTTATAACTCAGGATATTTAAATTTAGAGAAAGGGGATTGGCTATATAACCATA
>NW_022103968.1:64295143-64296760 GCF_000313985.2 Echinops telfairi | reverse complement strand
GTTTCCCTCCCTGGCTACCTAGGTCTATCCTAAGGCAACAAAGGCATACTACATTCAGTGATGAAGAGATTAGATTTGAATGGTTATTTTGTTTCAAATCTTAGAAGAATATTAAAAAGATAAAGTAATTTTTTTGTCAAGGGAAAGAGAGGTTGAGATTTAGAGTGATGGGAAGATCTGGACCTGTGTTTCAGAAAGACACTAATGACTACAAACGAAAACTGAACATTTGAAAATATGTTTTCTCACTGAAGGAAATACAACTTCAACAGTTATCTAATTCAACACTCTGCTATCTACTCTTTAGATCACGTGGCCCTTTAGATTTTTTCCACCCTCAAAATTCAACTTTTTAAGAAAGGCTTTCCTTGGCTTTCCCTTGAATGCCTGTCTAGAATGTGTGTCTCCATGTTTCATCGCACAGTGGTATCTAGATAAGCAGCAAATTGCATGTAGGATAAAGCCACCGTTTCTCATTACCACAGGTAGCTATGGTGTCATTTTTATTACATGGTATTTTTAAGATTTGAAGTGTTTATCTTACCTAAATAAACACTAAGCAGATAGCCATTTCCTCACTAGGGTTTTAATGATTATGTACTGTTGACTCTTACTAAGTGCAATTCACTTGTACATATTAGTATTTTGTAATAGCTTTTATCAACAGCATTAAAAGTATTCACAGTTTTCTTCACAAGCATATGAAGAAGGCCATTTGTTAGAGGAGCAAACCTTTAACATTATGAGCGGGAGAGAGTCCTTGGAAATCACACACTCTCACATTCAATCAAGGATTGGACGATAAAACCCAGGAAAAAGAGACGAAGTGATGGCAAGTCTGAGGGGGAAATTTGACAGGAGGATTTTGGGTCGTACAGAAGCTGACTGCTCCCTCACCTGCTCCCTGCCATTGAGTCAGTGCACCCATGGAAGGAGCTTGTGCCTTCGGACCGAGAGCACCCTGAGCACTGGGCATAACAAGCAGAAATCCTCTCTGGAAGAAGGCACCTAAAGTGTGCCTCCAAGAAGCCCCCCCAAAATGGCCAGCACACAGTCCAAGATATCCAGGCACATGAGCAACCACCCCGCCTAGTCAAAAGCAGCAGCAGCAAGACATGAACAACTCAGAAGGACATCAGATACTAAGATCACCAGCTTCGTTCAAAATAGCTAGATGCATATGTTCAAAAGAATAAAGACTAAACTAAAATTTTCATCAGAGTATTGGAAACTTGTAACAAAAATGTTGCATCAGTTTTGAAAATGAACCAAATAGAAATGCAGAATTGTAAATGCAGAAAGTGGCATGCAGCGCTTGGTGGCTGGATGTTAAAAGTGACACAAAGGCCATGTCTGACCACCTGTAGCTTCACAAGGGGAAAGAAAATCAGCAGCATCAGCATCCGCTGTCCATGGTCAGTTCCTTTAAAGCACAGTCCCGGCGTGAACCCACTTTCTTTTCTGCTCTGCCAATCCCGACACCAACCATCCCTCTCAAAGCACTTCCTAACATTCATCTGGGTCTGATAATTCATGACAGTTGCCACCCAGAACTCGCAGACCACACTCACAATGATAGACTATATTGGGGAAGTTAAAGATTCATGATCAGAAATT
>NW_022103968.1:64289637-64293780 GCF_000313985.2 Echinops telfairi | reverse complement strand
CCTAGGGAGGAGGGGGTTATATGTAGATCCTTGTGATCGGTTCCCCTTTTCTACACCACCTTTCTTTTCCCCTCCTGGTATCGCTACTCTCATTATTGGTCCTGAGGGGTTCAATATGTCCTGGATTCCCTGTGTGTATATTTTTTAATAGCCACTTTCCAGGAAAGTTTACTGAAATCTTGTTTGTGTGTTGTTAATAGTATGTAGACTAGATAACAGCTTTTACTAACTACTGATGTTACCACAAAAACTGGACCATTTGATTTCAAAGAGTATAGAATCTGATATAGAGAACCAACTATTTCTTGATTAAAATGTTTTCCTTCAGAGCAAGCAGCTAAGTGATTTTTGTTTTAAGAAATGAGAACCCATTTCCCTAGACCAGTGGTTCTCAACCTTCCTAATGCTGCGACCCTTTAATACAGTTCCTCACGTTGTGGTGACCTCCCAACCATAAAATTTTTTCCGTTGCTACTTCGCAACTGTAATTTTGCTACTGTTATGAAATTGGGCGACCCCTGTGAAAGGTCATTCGACCCTTAAAGGGGTCGCGACCACAGGTGGAGAGCTGCTGTCCTAGATTGATTGAGCACTGTAGAGCCATTCTTAGCCCCTTCCTCTACAGTCTTCCCTCTTCCATCCCTGCCGTCTCCGTCTCCCCTCATCTCAGATCACAGGAGTCCTGGTTTGCTCTGCGCTTTGGCCTGCTGGTCCTCTCCCTGCAGCCTTACTGGTCTGTTCACCTCCTTTCTCTTCTCTTGGCTCTTGTTGGATCTCCTCATTTTCTTCTGCATCTACTGTTCCTGTTTACCCCTTAGTAGGACTCCTCCCTAGGCTTTTGTTCCCTGTTTTTCTTTTACTGTAACTTTCCTCCCAATCCCTACCTACTCTTCAAAGTTCAGTAGCTTCCTGCTTGAAGGTAAAAGCCAACCATCGCTGTCGATGGCACTCTCTCCCATCTCTGAACTCCTCCTTCCCCAGGCCCCACTTGGCTGCACAGAGACCTCTTGTGCCCTTGGTGCTTAAGAGTGAGTTTTACATCTGGAAAGCACTCAACAAGATTTTCTGGATTGACTGATTAAAATCTTTTTTCACAGAAATCTCATTTTAGAAGGTATCTGAGAAGGGAAAGAAATCTTATTATGCATCATTAGTAGAACACTAGGCTAGTCAGAGTTGATATTTTTGGCCCAGTACTTCTAACTGAAAACTTAGAGCATGGGTCAACAAACTGCTGTCTAAGGACCAAATACTGTCTGCCACCTGTTTTTGTATGGCCCTCAAGCTCTGAATGGATTTTTAATCTTTTGATAGTTGAATAAAGAGAATAATACAATTTTATGATGTGAAACTTATAGAAAGTTTGAATTTTAGGGTTCATAAATAAAGATTTATTAAAACACAGTCATACTCATTTGTTTATGTATTGTCTATAGCTCTTTTCAGGAGCCCTGGTGGCATGTTTACAAGTTGGGCTGCCATCTGCAAGGTTGGCAGTTTGCAGCTGCCAGCCGCGCTCCAAGAGAAAAACAGGGCTTTCTACTCTAGTCCTTGGTGACCATCTAGGAAATTCACAGGGGCCCTTCTGTGCTATGAGTCGGCATGGACTCAGTGATGGGGAGTTTGGTGTTCTTTAGTATAACTCCTATGCATATCATAGCAGAGTTGAGTATCTGACAGATCAGATGGACACCTGGTCCTTATTTAAATATTGGCTGACCCCGTCTTAGAGGGTAGAGAGGTTTCATTTTACCCAACAGCATCTTCTTTGTGATTAGACCCCTGAGATATACCAATTATATCACAAATATTCAGTTAACAATAGTTAATCCTTTATACCTGATTTCTTTGTTTTATAGCATGTGTTCTTCTTTTGTTAATGAGATGTTACTCGATTCAAGACTCTCCAGTCAAATAGACCTATAGCTCATACTCTCCATCCTCCACTAATAAATGAAGGTTATTTTTCAATTACATTTGATTGCAACTTTATTACTCCATATAGACTCAGCTGATGTTGCTAATAATGAACTTGCATTTACATTTAAATTACCTTTACTTCAAAATATTATCCAAAACTAATTTTGAGCTTCTTTGTGGTGTGCACTAACTAATTAGCTTGAAACATGAACAATGATTTTTTTGTGTGATTTTGTTTATGCATATTACAGAATATCTTATTAAAAAATGATTGAACAAAAATAGGGAACATGGAAATTGTAAAGAAATTGTGTTAATTTTATAATTAGCATGCATATTGGAAATGTGTAAAGTTTATGAAGGAGCCTGTGATGAAATTTCTTGCAAAAATCTGGCTGCTCTTACTTCGCTATGCCAGTGAAAAAATGTGATTTGGTGACTCCTTTCAGGCTACTTGTGGAGAGAAATGGTTCAAATCCAGGTTGTATTTCACCAAAAGTTTCCCTCTGAATTTGTTTTTTGTGTTACTTTGCCTAAAAAGTAAAATCTTAAATCATTAATGAGGGCCACCCGATAGATATGGCCATCAGTGGGGTGAAATCATAGTTAAAGTGAAACTAAAGTTGAGTGACTGGACAATTTTTGGTCAGCAGTTAACACCCATTCTAGAAAGATGCACCTGCCACTTGGCTGTGTGTTCCTGCACGATGTGTGTCTCTCTTCCGTTCTCCTGTCTGGTTCTCTCACATTGATGGTTAGGGGTTCTTCTTCTTTACAGAGGCACTGGTATACGTCTGTGTGTTCTCTTGGTCCTGGCAGCTAATGATGGCTTGGAACAGTGTGCCGCCCAATGCCAAGGCATGAGCTGTGGGGTTGTGTGTTAGGTTGGGGACTCTAGAGAAGCTGCGTCAGTGACACTTGTATGTGTTGTGTAATAGAAGAGATTGAAATCAAGAAATGACTTACACGGTTATAGCAAAAAGTAAGTCCAGTCCGGTTCAAGTCAGGCTTCTCTTGACTCATGGAAGCTGATGAACAAGAAGTGGGATGACAAAGCACACAGTAGCAGGCAAGGCTGGTGGATGCAGATGTATGGAGTCGGCCCTACAGACAGCTCCTGGGGTTGGCAGGTGATGCAGCAGGATACTGAGGAACCAGCCACAAGATCCAGCTCTGGTAGAAAGCGAAGGGCCAAAGAGGAGCTGACTCTTATGCAAAAAGGCTTCTGACTTCAAGGAGGTGCCAGCAGGCTTTCTCGCAGTCGATCAGTGGAGCTCTGCCCCGACCCTTACCTAGGAGTGCTTAGTTAACATAATCCATAATAGTCACATGTGGTAAAGACAATGAGCAAAAATTAAGAGCTTAAATTTTTCTTTAAATCATTTTTGGTTCTTATCTGAGTACAAAGTCAGTATTTGGTAGTATTTACCGAATACCCACTAAATGTAAAATACTACACTTGATGCTTGGTGTGATGGGCACAGGGAGAATACATATCCAATTGCCTCTAGTCCCTCAGATCTTACTCCTACAAACTCTCTGCCTGTTCTATTGCAAAAAACATTTCTATTTTTGACGTGTTTATTTCTAGGACCCCTTGATACCATTCTGGGTGTAGTTCACACATGAGTTGGGCCCACTGTGTGTATGTAGGGACAGAATAAACAGGACCAGTTAGGAACTTGACCAGTGTCCAGGCAGCCTCCTGACGGCCCTGTGCACAACCGGCCGGAATGTTGCTTGGTCTCGTACCAGTGAGTGGTTGTGTACCAGACCATTTATTGGCTGATTGTCCAAAAGAAATCGCCAGGTGGTGGCTGGATATGAGGTGGTTTAGCTAGGAACTAATTTAGTTCTCCCACATGGAAGGGGAGACTTCTATCACTGGACCGAGAGTAAAATGTAAATCTAGACCTAGGGATGGTGACAGGTGGCTTGTGCCAGTGGTGCCTGCCCTGTGTATCAGTCCACGTGTCCAATTCATCGTGACTAGAGAAGAGAAGCCAGGTGAAGTCCACTATGCTATGACCCTTGATGACTTCTTATGAAATGATGCCCTATTCCCTGTAGCCCAGTGATGACTTGACATGGCTTTAAAATTACTGCTCAAATGCAAACAGCATTACTCCAGATTAATGGTAAACAAAGTGGTATAAACCACTTTTGGTATAAACCAACCAGAACTCCGAAGTTCTAGGTTAAAACATTAATACCAATTGCTTA
>NW_022103968.1:64286099-64288295 GCF_000313985.2 Echinops telfairi | reverse complement strand
GTCAGCAGTGAGACTCAGGCCACGCATCCAAAAGCACAATCCTGAGTGATTCCTTAAAGCAGTGGTTCGCAACCTTCCTAATGCTGTGACCCTTTCATATAGTTCCTCATGTTGTGGTGACCCCCCCAACCATAAGATTATTTTCACTGCTGCTTCATCACTGTCATTTGCTACTGTTTTGAATCTGGCGACCCCTGTGAAAGGGTCGTTCGATCCCCAAGTTGAGAGCCGCTGCTTTAGGTGCACAGACCGGAGCGTGCTCTTCTGTGGTGTTACTTAGAAGACTGCGGTGTGGTCCAGCCTACACGAATGTGCTTGAAGCGGAGAGGAAGTCTTGTTGACCCCGGCCGCTCACAGTTGCTGTCTGCAGAAGTAACCAGAGAAGAGGGGCCAACAGGAAAGCCCAAGCCCCAGGAAGGCTTGAGCACTTGGACGCACAGCCCCGGGGTAGATGCTCAGAACTGCCTTTTAGAGCTGGGGATTTTAACCAACCAAACTGTGCAGCACAATTCACTGGAGGTTTCATGGGAAGCCAGAGCAGCCACACAACAAATAAAGACCCTTGATGTTTTCACCATCGTTATGTCTCTCATCCGGGGCCCATGCCTTTGTGCCCGCTGCCTAACTTCATATCGATCCTGCACTTAAAGGCCCCTTTCCTGAAAAATGCTGCCGAAATGCACCACTGTTTGTTTTGTCATTTTTCAATTAGGCTTTTCCAAGGGCTGTCGTTAGAGCTTCTGACATTATTGTTTCTCATTTTCAGTCACAAAACAAAGTGGGCACGCTTTCTTCACTGTCTGGTGGCATTCATAATCTTTCCCCCTTGGCATTATTTGCTACCAATTCCTTATTTGAACTGGGAGGCGATGCACACTGCCCCGCAGACAGAGTGTGCTGATTGTGTTGGCCGCCTTGAGTCAGCCAACAATTCCGGGAGACCCTGCGTCTTGCTCCGGCCCCGGGCGCGATTGTGGTCCAGACAGTTTTCCTGGCTGACTTTTAGCAGGTAGCCGGGCCTCCCTTCCCTCTTGGGGTGGAAGCCAGACTGAAACCCCACTGGCAGATGGGGGTTGGCTGCACATGAGGTGTGTTGACCAGCAGTGGATGAGAGTTCCTATCTCACCACAGCCCTTCCAACACTTACTACTTTCTGAGTTTTTGAATTGGGCTATCTTTGAGGGTGTTAGGTGGTATCTCATTGTTTTAATTTGCATTTCTCCTATGGCTAATGATTGGGAACATTTTCTCTAATGTTTATTGTCCTTTCAGATTTCTCCCCTTGAGAAACGTCACAGCTGTTTTTCGAAGGGTTAATGATAGCTGGGCTTTGTGAGACACTTTCAGCTCTTTAGATGAAAGGTGTTATTTAACCAGAGTTTCCTGCTGGGAGTGGGTTCCCAAAGAGCTCCAAGTGCTCATCAAACCAACCCTTCTGCCCTCATCTTTATGCCCTCCCCTGTCGAGTCATTGCTGGTACTTTCATCTGTAAATGGGAGTAATTGTGAGACATGAAAGTTGGGAAAACAGACGTGGAAGGAAAACATCAAACTACCATTCGTGTTCTGTTTCAGTTCACTTTACTTTGAGTTTCAAAAGCCCCATGCAAAACTAAACAAACAAACAAAACTAAACCAAAAACCTTACTGTATACATATGGGATTGTATACATAAAGACAATAGAGGGCACTCTTTCTTGGGAAGAAAAGGGACCCAGAACACCATTCTAAATGCTGGCATTAACCAATCGGCCAATAGAGGTGTGCCTCATTTAGCGTCTAGCATAGAGTCTGAAATAGGCTGTTGTGTGATCTAATGTAGTCTTATGCATTGGGCTGCTGGCTGCACGGTGAGCAGTTTGAAACCACCAGCTGCTCCTCAAGAGAAAGACAAGGCTTTCTACTCCCTTGAAGAGCTACCATCTCAGAAACCCACAGAGGCAGTTCTGTTGTGCTCTGTAGGGCTGCTATGAATCAGAATTGGCTGATGGCAGTGAGTTTTAACCCATTCTTCTATACAGGGAGTCCACATACAATCCATAGTTAAATCCCCTTAAAGCCTATTACATTAAAGCCTTATGGGAGCCCATCAGACAAAGTCTGAGAAGAGTATCCACTGTACACAATCCTGCTCAGTGACTAACTGGGATGGGTGGGACCCACACTGGCAGCAGGATTGGTGGTGAGGGGGGACAGG
>NW_022103968.1:64284187-64285617 GCF_000313985.2 Echinops telfairi | reverse complement strand
CATTGAAAAGAAAAATGATTGGAGTCCCCCGAGGGTCCCTAATCTGCTGTTTTGATGTGATGTAAATTGAGTGCACAGAATTCTTTGAAGGAAAGGTTAGAGAGATGAAAATGCTGCTTTCAGAAGTGTGTAGACCTAGATGCAGGATATGTCGAGAAACAGTATACCTTCACATGTTTTGATATTTTCATTTATTAAAGGTGTCTAATTTTATAGCAATACTTTTTTATTTGCCCTCATGGTCCATGAATGACTATAGATTACATAGGACTTACATATTTTGAGTCTCCACTTTGGAATTAAAAGTGGAACTTTCTCTATTGTCATCCTATTGAACAGCAAACCATTTAGTGAGACCACAGGGGGTGGGGTGGGGGGTTGAGTAGTCCATTTCTTTAAAGGAGGAAACTTTGAAGAGCGGGACCGCATTGGGGGAACAAATGCGCAGAGACTCCAATGTGCTTGTCCTTGTGTGTTGAACTTGTGTTCTTGAACTTTGTGGCTCGAGGCCACAGATCTGAGAAGGTGGCTGCCCACCTCTGTCAGAGAGTTTCAGTCTCCTCTGCCGCCTAGCCACACCCAGAGCTGTTTCTGCGCTTTGATGGTTGTGCCACGGGCTTGGGAAGAAGGAGTGAAAGGTCTGAAATGAGGCGAGGAAAAATGACCACAGTCAGCCTTTCAGCCTTGCTCTTTGTGTTCCCGCAGTGCACACCACTCCATTACCAGAAAGAAATCAATAACTACCCCGTGTTCGCCGTAGGAAACAAGCCTGTGCTCACGGAAACTGGCAGACCGCACCAGTCAGGAGAGCAGGAGACAGACAGCAGGGTGGGGGGCTGTAGGAAGCGTGTTCTCTGCCTGGGAAGCCTAGGCTCGCGCCAGCACCTCTCAACTTGATGATGGGCCATGCTGCACGTTCCTCGGTGTTAGGAAACACTCATCTAAGACATCAGGAGTACTCCAGGGAAGATAGCAGCTGTGTGCATATGTAGTCAACGTCACACTGACTTGCATTTTATGTCTCCCAGGTCAGTACTTCGGCTTTACTAGTGGTAACACAACTTTGGCAGTCTTCAACGCTATTTTTGTTTCTTTATCAGATATTTGTAACATTTTGTAAAGCTTGCTCATTGTTTGGTTTCCTTCACAACAGTTTTGTTGTTGTTGCTGCTTTTAATGCTGCCTTCCATAACAACTGGGTGCTCGTGCTGTGTGTCTGTGTGTGTGTGAGAGAGAGAGAGAGAGAGAGAAGTTTCCGAAAGAAAATGATTCAGGTTTGAAAATCTCCAAGGTAACTAAGATAAAACAGCCATGAGGAGGAGAAAGCCCACATGATTTAAATACCTGACATGATTTTTTTTTTCTTTTCGATTTTTCATTTCTTTAGTTCTATTTTTTAAAAATCATTTTATTGGGGGCTCATACAACTC
>NW_022103968.1:64279264-64280878 GCF_000313985.2 Echinops telfairi | reverse complement strand
GATCCCTCAGCAGAGTTCCTAACACCCAGCTTGTTCAAGAAACGTTGGCTGTTACCGTCTATATTGGTATGCTTAATGCTTTTGTTGTCCCCTTGGCAGTGAGTTTGGTGTGAGTTTGATGGGGCTTTTAATATGTAACATTGTTGACATAGGGTGAACTGAGTTTTTAGTCTCCTTTTGTGCGAAGTTTATCTTTAGAATGTAAATATACATGGTAAAAACCACCACAAGGAAAGTCCGAAGACAAATGGCAAACCAGGAGAAGTACATGTTTTCCACTCATATTACAAAGGGCTCGTTTCCCCAATACAAGGGAGGGGCTTGACAAGGTTTGTTGGAAAATGGAATTTGAGGACTGCCCAGGAATGCTCTAGCTCAGAGAAGTGCGTGGGACACATAGATAGTTATGATACAGCCGTGTGTGTAAATAGGCCTGATTTTTATGGGGGGGGTCCTATAAATAGCTCCCTCAGGAAATTATTGTTATTTTTTAAAATCCGTAGTATCCTCCTCTCCCCCCATGAACTCTGTAATCCGGGATTTTTCTCTGCTCTTCCTGTTTCCCTCCCCTCATCCAGAAAGGTACCGAGTCCTGCCGGGCCTTCATGCTTCGATCTCGCCTCCCAGCGTTTCCAGGTTTCCATCTGGACACCATCGGTGTCTCCTTGGCGGCATGACTGCTATTCTCTCTCTCTCTCTCTCAAACTCAGTGGCTTCCTCTGTCTAGGAGAACGGTTCTCAACCTAGGGGTCGAATGACCCTTTCACAGGGGTCACCCAATTCATAGCAGTAGCAAAATGACAGTTACAAAGTAGCAATGAAAATGATGTTATGGTGGGGGTCACCACAACATGAGGAACTGTATGGAAGGGTTGCGGCATTAGGGAGGTTGAGAACCACTGGTGTAGGATGAGATCTGATTTCTGACCGTGGTCTTCAGGACACTTAGCCTGATTCACATCCCTGTGTCTGCTGTGGCGGTTTTTAGTATCGTACTGTTTCAGTGAAAGTTTGCATAGGAAATCAGATTCCCATCTAACAATTTTTATACTACTTGTTCCATGACATTGGTTCCATGTCTCACAGTGTGTCAGTATTTTCATTATGGACTCGGTATTGGGCTGCTAATCATAGGTCAGCAGTTCAAAACCACCCGCTCTGTGAGAGAAAGATGAGACTCTGTACTTCTATGAAGAGTTCCGGTACAGTCTCAGAAACGCACAGGGGCAGTTCGCGCCTGTGCTAGAGGGTCACTATGAATTGGAATTGGCTTGATGGCAGTGAGGTTTTGTTTTGTTTTTTAATTGTTTCTGTTAATCTCTTTTTTTCCCTGCTTCGCCTTAGCATCTCATCTTTGTTAAATGCTGACCATTTGGTTTCATGTGGTTGATTAGTTTAAGGGAACATATTATTCATGGATAACATTGCTTACTTTACAAGCCAATCTGTTATTTGGATGAAAGGTGACCTTCAGGAGTGATTTCATTCCAAGTTCAAAGGATATTTTAGGGTGATAGTGCTGGGGGTTCCTCTACTCGTTAGCAGACCAGTAAGTCTGGCCTTTTTTAAGAAGATGAGAATTTTTTTCTTCAAATCATTTTTTTAATCCTTTTA
>NW_022103968.1:64267061-64278402 GCF_000313985.2 Echinops telfairi | reverse complement strand
ATGTTTCATCGTTGCTTTGCTGCACCCTGACTGGCTCGTCTCCTCCCCACAACCCTTCTGTAAGGGGATGCCCAGTTGCCTACAGATGGGCTTTGGGTCTCCACTCCGCATTCTCCCTCAGAATACGAGAATTTTTTTGTTTTAACATTTTTCTCCAGTTATAACTGGAATCATCTATTTTGTCCCTGGTGGTAGCAGCTACCATCTACTTCTTCTGTGTTCAGGTGAGCAGAGGCTGTAGCTCAGGTCGACCACTGCTCTGTGGACTAAGTTCTTCCTCGAGTCTTTGGGTTCCATCACTTCCCTTTGCCTAGATGGGAAGAGCCCATTCGTGTATCTTAAATAGTTTCTCACAAGCTTTAATGACCCCAGTTAACACTCACTAAACTAGAATGTAAAGCATTATCTTTATGAACTCTGATATGCCAATGGACCGAGTTATCGCATGAGACTATGGTCTGGAGCTTCAAACCCAGTCGAGCAATCCTGTGAGCTGTTGGCTTATGTCTTGGTAGTACTTGTAACTGTGCCCTTTATGAGGTTGAACGTGAATATTGTGCAGTACACATAAATGTATGTGTGCATATGCTTATAGATATACAATTACATGCATACTCACGGTAGTTACATAATCTGTTTGTCAATTTGAGACTTAAGAGTGAAAGGGGTGTGTGTGTTGGAGTTTAGCCTGTCAATCAGGTCACAGCTTGATGACCTTATTTGGAGGTGCTAAGGAGATAAATAGCTCACTGGACGCAGGATACATGCTCACTCCCTGGGAGACATTACTGAGGACGAGCCTGATGGAGCTATGCTGGTGCAGCCAGAACGCAGAGAACTGGAGGAGCCACATGGAGACTCACTGAGATGCTTACACCACCATTGGATTCACAAGACTTTCCACCCACTGCCTGTGATCTTTCTTCCTGCATTTGATGTCATTGCATGGCTGCGTGAGTCTGAAGAAGAACGTATAGACTGGTAATGGACATATGGGCTAATATCAGATTTATGGACTTGATCTGGACTGGGCTGGGATGTTTTCTCAATATTCAATTGCTCTTGTATATAGATCTCTTTCTTACAGACACATGAGTCTCCCTGGATTTGTTTCTCTAGTCTACCTGGACTCCCACACTCGTGCTCACATGTGCATTCCTATATACATAGATGCATGCATATTTGCCTACATAACCACACATTTTACTGGCTGTTAGCGCTGTGGTAAAACTGCATGTTGTAGTAGTTTCTGAAGCGGTCCTTTATTCGTGTGTACTTCTTAGTGTCTTCATCTACCTCGGATACATTGTGCAGGCTTCACTCATACTCTGCGTGTGCCCTGCCCATCACCAAAATTAACAAGTGTCTGCTCTTGAGAAAGTGGTTCCCTTTCTTCCTCCTCCCATCTCTGATCGCCATCCAAGACTCCTGTCTTCTCTGTGTGTACTTGTTCTTCTGTAAAAGTGACTCTGACTGCTCTCTTTACGGGAACCCTCCATCCATAGAAGCTGGCCACCTTGGCCCCAGCTTGCCACGCCCATTTCTCCTCCACGCTGCCCCACTCTCTTCCTCTTCCTCTTCTCTTCACCGATTCTTGTCCTTAGCACCAGGCCGGCTCAGTTCCTGTCTCCTCCCATGCTGTTCCTCGGTGCCCCAGCCCTGACTGTCCAGTGTTTTCTTCCTTCCTGATACATGTATTTACTGCCTGCACCTCCCACCGCCCGCTTGGCTTTTCTGCCTTCGCTAGGCTAGGTACTTTGGGTTGAAGTAGGACAGGCGTACTTTGCACAATGTGAGAACCCCCATGCCATCTCTATTGTGATGCACAATAGTCACCACCTAAACCTGTGGGAAGCATGTAGGAGTCAGGAGCCACTCAAAGGCCTCTTTGTGCAGCAAAAACCGAACATTAGGTGCTCAGTGATACTCCTGATGAGGAGCTGGAGCTAAGAAAGGGATCTAGGCTTTGACAAATAAGAAACAGACATTGGAAGGAGTATGTGGAATTCCTATTACTAACTGCTCATGGAAGCAGTAGTCAAGAATTCAGACAGTGCATTACATTGGGTAGGTCTGCTGCACAGGACCCCTTTAAAGAGTTCGCAAGCAAGGATGTCACTCTGAGGGCTGAGGCTCACCTGACCCAAGCCATGGTGTTCTCAGTGGCCTCATAAGCCTGTGATGGGTGGACATCGAATAAGGAGGACCGAAGAAGACTCTTTGCCCTGGGACGATGGTGCTGGTGAAGACCGTTGACAGTGTCAAGGACTGCCAGAAGAAGAAACCAATCTGCGATGGAAGGAAAACCGCCAGAATGCTCCCTAGAAGTGAGGCTGGTCGGGCTTGGTCTCACGTTGTAGGACGTGTCCACAGAGGTTGGTCCCTAGAAAAGGCCGCCCTGCTTGGAGAAGGAGGAGGACCCGAGGCAAGAAGGATTAGCAGAGACTGCGGCAAGGGGCTAATCAGAGCAGCGGTGAGGGCGGTGCGGCCAGGTGCTATCTCCAGCTGTCCTGCGAAGGATTGCTGTGAGTCAGGACTGACTCCACGCCGCCTCCAACAGCTGTGGTTTTTAAAAATCATTCTATTGGGGCTCATATAGCTCTTACCACAATCCATCCATCCATCCATTGTGTCAAGCACTTGTGTACATTTGTTGCCATCATCATTTTCAAAACAGATTTTCTTTTTCAACAACGACTTTAGTTTCTTTCTTGAGAAGGAATTAGAATTGAGATAAAACCCCTTTCTCTGGAATTAAAGGAAAAACTAAAACCAAATCCACTACCGTAGAATTGGATTTCCAACACTGTCAATCTTTATAGGAACAGAAGGCATCACCTGTCTCCCCAAGGAGCGGCTGGTGGGTTCCACCTTCCAGTCCAGTCTCAATTCCAGTCCCGCCAAGCCAAACACTGCTGTGGATCGGATTGCTACTCAAGCGTTGACTCTCTAGGACAGAATAGAGTTGCCCTTGTGGGTTTCCAAGGCTGTAGACCTTTATGGGAACAGAGAGCCTTATCTTTCTTCACAGAGTGGCTGGTGGGTTCAAACTGCTGACCTTGCACTTCACAGCCCTGAGTGTAACCCACTATGCCACCAGGGCTTCTCAACAAGGACAAGGCATAGTTTTATCTTTTCAGATAAGGAACACAGGCATCTACACTAGATTGAGTCATCACATATTTTAAAAATGGATCATATCCAGTCTGCTTGATACTGTTCTAAAGGCTGGGGATGCAGCTGTGAACAGTAAGACAGCTCCTCCCTCTCAGAAGCGTATAATCTCCGGAGTCACTAGACATCATCGGGAGAACCAGAAGAAGGCTGCGACTACAGCTATCATCAGAGTAAGTAATGACATGCCCAAGCAAGCACAGCCAGATTCTGACTCAGAGTGACCGTATAGGACAGAGTGGAACCACTTCATGGCCCTTCTGAGACGGTGAGTCTTTCTGAGAGCAGGCAGCCTCATCTCGCTCCTGTGGAGCAACTAGTGGCTTTGAGCTGCTGACCTTACATTCAGTGTCCTGGCACTTAGACACTGCACCGCCAGGGCTCAGAAACCCTATGGAGCAGCTCTGCTCAGTCACGGGCTCTCGATGAGTTGAAGCCCAACCTGGTGGCATTTAACAAGAGTGGGTGTTATCATCCATTCCAAGTCGGCTGTGGTGTTCGGCCGTGAGTTCAGATTCTGACTTGGGTACTCTTTCCCCCACTTCGGTGGGGCACGGTCACTGGGGCTGTCTTCTCACTTTTTGTAATTCCTGCATTTAAATCACATCCCTGCGGACACCATTACTGCCACATTTACTTTCAACTTAAAGCAAGAGACTCCCAGGCAAACGATGCCATCTGAAGGTTGTCCCCAGAAGCAAAGGTAAGTCACCCAGGGGTCATCGCTGCATACAAGGAGAGATGGAGGCACAGGGAGGTGGGGGAGATGGGCTGCCTGTCCGTCCCATGCAGCTCGTGGAGAGTGTCCTGAACCCCTGCAGTACGGTTCTGTCTACACTTGATTGTCCCTCTGGTCATGTCTCCCACGTGCCCGGAAGGCTTTGGTCCGCCAGAGCTGTCAATCTGACGGTCTCATTGGCATGGCTTTCACATCAAGTTAATGCTCACCGAAGGGATTAGCAGGAACCCGCAAAGGGGTGGACATGTTCTGAACAGGCCAGGAAAGCCAGTAAGAGAAGTTAACTATGTAAATCAGTGCACGCACAAGCTGATCACCTTTCTGAAAGACCAGACAACGCAGCACACAACCTCTAAATAGATCTTCAGGGTCAAGTGAATGTCATGGTGAAGAATCAATATTTACTCGGCTTTATAAGTTAGCCTTAATGAACCCCCAGCATTTGCTAGGAGGAGGCACGGTGGCAGTGGCTGGTCTGTGCCCCTGGAGGCCACAGAGAAACAAGTGGAGAGTAGGGAACTTGCTGGTGCGGAAAGAGCCCTCCCTTCACGTTCTCTTCAGACATTGGGGGCTGCTTGAAGTGAGTTTCCTGGGGGTCGTATGGGGTCTTGCGACCTAATAGAATGTAAGCCCTGTTCCCTTGAGTCTGCCTTCTCCTGACAGTGTGGCTTCATTGCCCTGATGCCATTGTGGGTTCTGCCGTGTGACTGTGGGGATCACAAGGGCAGGTCCCTCCTAGACTGTGGGCACCCCTCCCCTGGCATCTTGAAAGAGTTTCTGAAGTGAAGGCAGCTCCCTAGAGCATTTGCTTTAGGACACTGGCATGAATCCAAACCTAATTAAAGGGTTTTGGTAAACCTTCCCACTTGCATTTGTCCTCCTGTCCAGGGGACTCTGATGGGTTGTGTGTGGTGCTGTGTCTCCCTCACGGCTGGGAGAATCCTTTGTGAGTCAGCATTATCTTCTATTTATTTTGATGCCTGGTCAGTGCTCCTGGTAGACCTGGGTGACTGGCTAGGGCAGTGGTTCTCAACCTTCCTCATACAGTTGCTCATGTGGTGGTGACCCCCCAACCATAACATGATTTTCGTTGCTACTTCATAGCTGTAATTTTGCTACTGTGATGAATTGGGCGACCCCTGTGAAAGGGCCGTTCGATCCCCAAAGGGGTTGAGACCCACAGATTGAGAAGCGCTGAGATAGAGGTAACGAAGGCCTGATCCACTTCCATCCCGACCAGAATGAAAGTTGGATCGTGCCGGGGCTACTGATGGACAGCACGGACAGCCCAGACGCTCCGTGCCTGGCCCTGGGAGTCAGGGCGTGGCCCGGGACGTTTGCTGTGGCCTCGCTGGAGACGTTTTAAAGTGCACTTTCCAGACCACGCTCCGAGTGTATTTTGATAGGGGACTCTTTAACACGACCCCCCCCTTCCTGTCCAGGATCGCGATTCAGAATAGACATGAGACTTGTTGGCACGCTGGGGTTTGGTCTTCCTGCCAGAGAGCCTGGTGGTGGACAGTTCAGACAGACTCACGGTGGATTTTTCTTTTCCTTTTCAGCTGTTTGAGAACTTCTGCTTCGGTGCTCTGAAGCTCAATTCCATTCACATCTCTCAGAGGTTCTCAGTGGACAGCTTTGGAAACTATGTCTCCTGTGGGCAGATTGACTTCTCCTGAGAAGGGTCTTCCCAGGCACTAGGAGATGAACACCCTCACGAGGTGCTGAAGAGAACGTCTCTGCTGTAATTGCCACAGAAGAGTAAGGATGGTGTTTTCTCTCCTGTGTGGAGGGTCTGCAGCTGGCAGGCCGCCATCAAGATGGCGGTGGGCACGAGGAGAACTGGCCCCTCTGGCCCCTGTCATCTTGATAGGGTCGGCTAGACTCTCATCTTTCCTTCCTGGGAGAACAGGTGACAGGCTTCTATGGAGAGTCCAGCCTTGGAAACCCTATGGGCAGGTCTCCTCTGCCCTCTAAGGTCACTGTCAGCCAGTCAGCATAAGGCACACGGCAAGAATCTTTCTTTCTGGAGCCCACCTGCTCTTGTCTCACAGTTGCTCAACTGCTGTCCACGCATACGCTCAGAGAATGAAGGACGGACTTAGGTTTCATTCATCCCGTAAGCTAGACGGAGTACCTAGTTTCTAAAAGGTTTGCAGTTTTCACTTCCCTGTGTACCCTCCCTTCCTAGCTTTTCTTCTCTACCCCGATAATGGGTAAGAATTCGATCTCGTAGCCAAACAGCTGTGTAAGTTTTTATCTTGTACTTGCTCAAGGTGACCCTTTTCTTCTAAAGTTGGTACTTTCTTACTTAGTAGATTCCTGTTCCTTCACCCCCCCCAACCCCCATCTTCTCCTGCCGCTGACGGAGTTGCATATTTGTAGCTCTTTTCCGTTTACTCTTCTGAGGTCAGGGGAACTGTGGAGTGTACTCTGGGAAGGTGGGCAGCCCCAGAGATGCGTCTCCCTGCTGCTGGCCTCCCTCCCCAGCTCCTCCTGCCTCCCACTGCCGCTTCCCTCCTCTCATTCCTCCCCCCACGTCCCCGCCCGCCTCTTCCCCTGCATTCCCCATTCTCCTTTTCTGTTCCTGAGGTCAATGTGCCTGCATCGTGAGGGTTATGGATGACACCCAGATTTTGTTTATCGGTTGTGACTCTCTTAATCATCTGTGAATAAACAAATTTCCAAATGAACTGTTTTTCTTTCATTATTATCACATAGTTCTAATTGGACCTCCTCCGTCGTGCCCTGGGGTACCACGGTGCCATCACTCCCTCAGTTTTGCAGACTTACATATTGGTGCCGGCTCGGTGTGCTTCCCCCAGGGCCACGCCTTTCTTTCCTCCGGGGTGGGTTCACTGTGTAAATGAGACCCTGCTCATCTCCTGGCTAAGGGCATGTAGGAAGGTGTGTCCCCAGAGCTAGCTCCCAGGGGCTGGCTGTGGAATTCCTCCCTGCCCCTCCTCTCCTCTCCTCGGGGTGCCACCTCTGGGTTGCTCTGAACACCTGCCTTTGGGCAGCCTTAGCCAGAGGTCTTCTTGAGGGTTTTAAAGCTTTTAGGAAATTTTTTAAGATTTGGCTTAAAAGTTAAAAAATTTTTTAAATGTAATTTCATATATCAAATACTAAATTCCTAATAGGTTGTTACTTGGAATTTTCAAGATTCATATTTCAAATTGTCCAGAAGTCTGTAGGCAAATTGTTGGGACAATATAGGTCTAAAGAAATTTCAGTTTTAACTGTTATAGAAGGGGGAGTTCTCTGTCACCCACCACACTCCCTACTTTGGTGATTGGGTTTGATAATTCATTGCAATGGCCACACACAACTCAAGTCAATACAACTCTGGGGTTTATTAGGCAAGTCAACAGGTTACAATAAATGCTCAGGATAGTTGCTTGGCCAGGACAGTTTCTTTCCTGCCATGCCTGCATGCAGGCCTCTGTAGCCCTCAGCCTCTTGGTCTCTACCCTGCTCAGTCAATGTTACAAAGCTCTTTGGGGCTGCCAATAAATGCACAAAGGGTGGGTCACTCTGCGGTAAGCCTCTACCTAAAGGCACTCAGCTCCAGCTCCGAGGGTCAACAAAACCAGCTTCCCCAATTAAGTGGCCAGAGGCACCCCACTCCATAACCTAGCCACCTGCCCCAAAGCACTTAGCGTTCCCTTGTGGACTGTGGCGTCTCATGCTTCGGCTCTTGGTTCTGCTGATGTTCCTCTGCTGTCAGAGCTGTCTCCTGTCAAGGAGATTCAGAGAGCAGGGTCCAAAGGACACATCCCACTTTGGCTCTTCTCTTTTGCCGATGGGGAGAGCCCACTTCCTGTTTCTGAGACAGCTCATTTCATACCCAATAGGAGATGGCAATCACAATGGACCCTGATAACAATCACTCATAGCTGAAGCATATAATCTTTTTAAAAAATCATTTTATTGGAGGCTCCCACAACTCTGATCACAATCCATACATACATCAATTGGGTAAAGCACATTTGTACATTCATTGCCCTCATCATTCTAAAAAAATGTGCTCTCCACTTAAGCCCCTGGCATCAGCTCCTCATTTCCCAGCCCTCCCGACTACCCCCTCCTTCATGAACCCTTGATAACTTAAAAAGTATTATTTTGTCACATCTTGCACTGTCCGACGTCTCCCTTCACCCACTTTTCTGTTGTCTGCCCCCCAGGGAGGAGGTTATATGTAGATCCTTGTAATTGGTTCCCCCTTTCCAGCCCACCCTCCATACATCACCATTCTCACCACTGGCCCTGAAGGGATCATCCGCCCTGGATTCCTTGTGTTTCCAGTTCCTATCTGTGCCAGTGTACATCCTCTGGTCTAGCCAGATTTTTAAGGTAGAATTGGGATCATGAGCGTGGTGGGGGGAGGAAGCATTTAGGAACTAGAGGAAAGTTGTATGTTTCATTGTTGCTACACTGCACCCTGACTGGCTCATCTCCTCCCCGTGACCCTCCATGAGTGATGTCCAATTGCCTACCGATGGGCTTTGGGTTTCCACTCCACACTCTCCCTCATTCACAATGATTTAGTTTTTTGTTCTTTGATGCCTGATATCTGATCCCTTCGACACCTCGTGATCGCACAGGCTGGTGTGCTTCCATGTGGGCTTTGTTGCTTCTGAGCTAGATGGCCGCTTGTTTACCTGAAACATACAATCTAATCCATTATCTCCCCCCACCTTCTTACTCAGACCCATCAGGAAAGCAGAGGTGGTTTGAGAGTAACAGAACTGATGGTGAGTAGAGCCATATTAAATCACCACATTGCAGGAAACAGGCGATCGTTTTGATGTAGAATTTCCATGAAAAAGCAAGAGTGATGGAGAATGACGACTTTGTGAGGGCACTGAAAGAATTTGTCCAAGCTCCGAGGCTGCTTCTCATCAAATTGCAGGCAGACCTCAGATATTTCTGGTTCGGTTCCAGGCCACCACAATAAAGTGAATATAGGAAAAGTCACCCAATTTTTTTGGTTTCCCAACACATGTAAAAGTATGCTTACACCACACTGCAGTTTATTTCATGTACAACAACATGAAAAAGTGAAATACTATGAGAAGGAGCAAAACATGACTCAGAGCACATGCGTACTGGGTCAGTTTGCTCGGTGCCACAGACCTTCCATTTGTTTAAAGAAACAAAGACAGGAACACAACCCACTGGTATCAGCACCATACTATAAAAAGAGGCACGTCTGCGTGTTGGGGTTTTTGTAATGGAATCTCCATGAGTGGGGTCGCTTTGCGGTTCATTGTCATGAGATGGGGCCGACGTCACAGCTGTAGCTGCCTTTTGAGGCACTGACTTCGCCTCAGGCCCCGTGAAGAGGGAGGGAACTGTTACCGCCACACTGGCATTGCACGGGCGTGCTGTACAAGGAGCACTGTCACGGGAAGGCGTTGTGATGGTTTTAGAGCAGCTGCACAATGAGTTACCTCGGCGTGAACTCCAGTACTTCACATTGTGAAAAATCATGAAGCCATGTATTTATACTTTGTACGAGGAGGTACCCCCCAAAAAAACAGATTCCCCCCAAAAGCTATGTATTTTAATTTTTTTACAAACCAACTTATCACCTTTAAAGTACTCTCCATTACACTTAATACATTTGTCAAATCTGTGATTCCATTCTTGGAAACATTTTTCAAATGTTTCATCTGTTGGATGCCTGAGAGTACCTCCCTGGTTTTTTCTTCAACTCTTCAGTGTCGTCAAAGCCCTGTCCTTTCATGTCCCTCTTCATTTGCAGAAACAAAAAGAAGCCACACGCAGTGAGGTCAGGTGAGTAAGGTGTGTGGGACAAGAGAGGCATGCTGTTGTGGGTTTTGTTTGTTTTTTTGCCAAAAAGTGGCGCACTGAGATGGCTGCAGGGGCAGGTGCATTGTTGTGGTGACAAAACTAGTCCCCCATCTGCCACCAATCGGGCCTTTTTTGGTTGCATACTGTTACACAATATTTCCAGAACCTCTATATAGAAAGCTCGATTAACAGTCTGACCTGGTGGTATGAACTCCAAATGCACTGTGCCCCTCATATCAGAAAAATAAATGAGCATCGTCTTGATCTTTGATTTCACTCGATGAGCTTTATTTGCATGAGGTGACGATGGCATCTTCAACTGGCTTGGTTGACGTTTACTTTCAGGGTCGTAAGAGGAGCAGCATGTCTCATCACCAGTAATGACCTTGGGGAAAACGTCTGGGTCACTTCAGAGCTGTTCTTTCAAAGCACGGCTTGTTTCCACTCGACACTGTATTTCCAGTCAGAACTTGAGGCACACACTTCACAGTGATCCTTCTCAGTCCCAAATCTTCCGTTAAATTTTACTGAACCAAACTCCAAGATAGTACCGATAACTTCCCCATCTCTTCAATGGTCTGTCGTTGGCCTTCGAGCACAAGCACACCAATTTTGTTGGCATTTTCTTCCATTTGGGAAGTTGATGGATGTCCAGAATGAGGTTTGTCATCAGTCGACATTTCACCTTTTTCAAAATGAGAAAACCACTCATTCACCTGAGCTTTCCCCATAGCGCTGCCCTTATGCTCTGTGTCCAACATCACAACAGCTTCTGTGCCATTTTTCCCGTGCAGGAAACAAAATTTCACAGCCACACACTGTTCTCTTTAAATGGCCAACACAGAAATCAAGGTTTGAGCAAAACTGCTTTTACAAAAAAATTCACTGTGACCGGAGAGAACCTTCCCAGGTGACGTCGGACGCACGGACTCAGGGTGAGGTGCTCAGTGCTTGATGCACGTCTAGCGGGGAAATGCGAATCAGGAAAGCTCTGCCCAGCGGTTATGTTTGGGTACCCCCACCCCGTATACTGTTGTAAATGTATACTTTGTACTCCAGTATATGTGTTAAAATGTTCTATATTTTAAATGTACCTCATCACCAGAGGTACAGCACTCTCTGTAATGCATGTACATATTCTATCATTAAGTATTTCCCCACAAATAATAGCTAATGTTCTTTGAGTGCTCACATGTGTTGTTGTTGGAGTGTTAACTCATTTGCTCTTTATTACAGCTCAGGTTGGTGGTACTATTATATTCATCTACAGGTGATACAACTGAGGCTTACCAAGGTCATACATTTTATAACAGTGTTATTCTTAACCACTGCACCAGTCTCTCCGTGTGCCCTCCTGTCTCTGGGAAACTTCCTGGAGGTCCATGCGGAAAGGGAACCCTGTCGTGGAGGTGAATTAAAGGTTTGGCTGTTGATTACAAGGTCAGCAGTTCAAAACCACTGGCCACTCTGTGGGAGAAGATGAGGCTTTGCGCTCCCATAATGACTCCGGCCTGGGCAACTGGCAGAGGCAGTTCTACCTGTCCTGTCGGGTCTCTGTGAGTCAGATTGGCCCGACGGCAGCGAGTGCGGGTTTTGGTTGGTGAGGTAAAG
>NW_022103968.1:64264387-64265541 GCF_000313985.2 Echinops telfairi | reverse complement strand
CACCCCTTTCTTAATAGTCTCAATGTTGACACCAAATTATGTAACTACCACAATATATAACCAGTTAGTTCCTTACTAACTAATGATCACTGGTTTGGTTATTATCAAATGAATATCTGTATGAATTTATATTTTTGGTTTGTGGGGTCATCTAAAAATGGAGTTAAGTTTTTTTCAAGAGGTGGTTAAATTTAAGGGTTTGTTTTTGGAAACTAAAGCACTCTACTCTGTTTTGCATTGTTAAATATTAAATACAAGCAGAAAAATATAGATAAAACATATGTACCGTTTAAGAACCCTGTTCAGAAGGGGGCCCCATATTTGTGTCTGATCTACTAATTCTCTCAATTTTTAGGAAAATCTTAACTATTAACTATTAACATACCATCTATATGGTTATCAGCCAAGGCACCTAATTTTACCACAAAAACTGCATTAAAAAGTGTGCTGAAAAACTCGGCTTATACACGAGTATATATGGCATAGCTCAGTGACATCAGTCATTTTCACCACTGTCCATTTCCAACAGTTTTTCGTTACTTGAAACAGAAACCTAGTAACCCTCTCATAATAACCCCCCCTTCCTCTCTCTTATCCCTTAAAAACCAACCAAATCCACTGCCACTCAGGCTCATACAGGGTTCCTGAGGCAGTAAATCTTGTGGGAGCAGATAGAATTCATCTTTCTCCCAAGAAGTGCCTGGTTGGATTCGAACTGCTGACTTTGGGATTAGTGGATCAATGCTGACCTGACAGCACCACCAGGGCTCATATCCTCTGGAGTCTGACTTACTGCACTCAGCTTTTTCCAAGGCCGTTTCTTCTTTGTAAACCAAAAGCAATTGGTGGTTTTCTGTAACTGTTAGCCTCATCGTCTGAAATTGGGATTTGCCCTCCTAAGTGGCTGTATTGCTCACTTAACTAACAGTTCTGGGTTGCTGTTGATTTGCTTTCTGCACAAACCTAATATTGAAAGCAGCCCTACTGGAATTGCTGCCCAGTCACATGGGAAACATGCTGACCTTCACAGGTTGGGAAGCAGCTATTGTGGCTTTTAAAAACTAATTATTTATTTATTTTAAAAATCATTTTATTGGGGGCTCATACAATTCTTATCACAATCCATCCATCCATCCATTGTGTCAAGCACATTT
>NW_022103968.1:64261720-64263117 GCF_000313985.2 Echinops telfairi | reverse complement strand
AAGTTTTGTTGCAGTCTTATGAAATAGGTGTTTTTTTCATTGCCTTATAAAATAGGAAATACATGAGGTACCCTGTCTAGGAACCCAGTTAGTGAGATTCCATCACCAGTCTACCTGCCAGCAGAGCTATGCTCTTCCAGAATCTAGCAGCACCGCCAGCCCAACACCCCCCGCCCAGTTAGCCGGCTTTATGTACTGAGATGAAGACTTCAGAGGCTAACCCCCACTAAATTCGGCTGGAGAGGGAAAAAGAAAACAGGGAGCATTGCTTCTGTTTTCCTGGGGTTGGGGGTGGGGGTCCCAGCACAAGACAATGAGGCCTTCAAAGTTCCCAGGGAGGCCCCACCTTTAACCTGTGTTGCTCCTACTGGTGTAGAGCTCAGTGTTTTGTTTGCTTGGTTTTCCTTGCCTTCGTTTTGGTTTGTGTTTTTTAAGATCACAACGTGCTGTGACCCATCAGATTATTTGTTTCTCCTTCGATGTGTTTTTCAAGTAAGCCTCCCCCTCCCCCTCCCCCTCCCCTTCCTGCTCTGGCCTCTAGCCTTCCCAGCTGGCCTGTCAACACAGTTCTACAGGCAATTACGAGGGTCACAGTTTTCACAAAAACCACAGCACCCCAACAGCCCACCCTTACCCTCGGTGGCCTATTAAAATCAACACCCGAGCAGGGAGGCCTTTCCCAAGTCTGCAGCCTCCAGGCGGATGAGACCATCTGACGTTTGCCTTTTAGGGTTGCCGGGCACAAAAGTGGGGGATGGCCCCTCAACAGCTGCATGGGGCGGGGGACATCTGTCTGTTTTACCAGCCATTCAGTCCCGGCGTGCCTGCAACAGAGCATGCGGCCCCCGGGAGCCCGGCATTCGGAGGCCGCCCCTTGTGAGATGGCTTTTGTCTGTCTGCACGAAGCCACCCCTTACCGGAAAGCCATAACCCGGCCGGCCGCAGGACGCCAGCTGTCAGGGTTGTGGCGGGCGGTTAGAGGGAAAGAGAGAGAAAGTGTGGCCAGAGCCCCTTGTAGGTACCTGAGCCTGCTTGGCTTTGTAACGGGAGAGTGGTGTGTCTTCCCGGGAGCCCGTCTGACTCTCCACTTTCGGAGAGACAGCTGGGAGAGACCTCTCTGGATTCTCTGTCCTGAGCGGCTGCGGCTGGATGCCGTTTGGCGCTCTGATCTTGTGCTTCGCCTTGAAATCCCCACCCCCACCCCTACCCCGCCCCTTTTTTTCCAACCAGGTATGATGATGTCAAACGTGATGCTGATGCTACAGTTACGGACACAGCCTCCGCTGGCGCAGTCTCTCTGAGTCTCTTCTGCGCGTCCAGCCCAGGGCTTTTCAGACAGCGCATCTCCGAACCAGGTCGCATTTCAGCTGCGACCTGCCACCCGCCCGTCACTAGAG
>NW_022103968.1:64251410-64260418 GCF_000313985.2 Echinops telfairi | reverse complement strand
GAGAACCCAGCCTGCCGTGGGGGAGGGGCACGGATGCCTCCCGCTCCTCCCGGCGACATGGGGCTCGTGGACGACCCCGTCCCCACTGCCCACTTGACAGATCCTCTCATCGGACCCTCTTACTTGTGGGTCACGCCGTGACCGTCCCTCCTTCGGCTCTGGTCAATTCCCTGTACCCAGGAGTTCCTAAGCAGTATGTCTAAGGCACAATACGCTTCCTGGGGACCCAGGCCGAGAGAGGGATCTTTCTGTTGTCTTGGGAGACGTGGCCCTTTCTTTCAGGAGTCCAAGTGGCAGGTTGTATGCCTCGGAGGCAGGGTGGGCCCGGCTGAGGGGTCTGGACCCGGAGAGGGCGGTTCCCCACCCCCCTCCGAGGTCTCTGCGGGGCACCTGCAGGCCCGCACTGGCCAGCTGCAGTCTCCTGCCTTTGCTGGGAAGCGCCGACCGTGGCAGCGAGGGGGCGGCAGCAGGCCGGCCCATCGGGAATCTATGTGTCACTGGCCCGGCCTCCTTACGGGTTCGCTGGCGCAGGGCTTCGCTGAAGGTCAGACGGAAAAGAGATGCTTCATGAGAACAATGCAGGTGTAACAAGAAAGCAGCCCCCCCGCCCCACTCCACCTGCTTCCCTAGCACACGGTGGGTGAGGACCACTCCGCACAGGGCTGCCCACCTGTCTCCCTGTATGGAGGCCAATTCCTTGCCCTTCCTACCAGCTGATCAGAAGAAAGAGCAGATTCAACATTCTGCAGGATCTGCTTAAGACCCAAGGAATACTTTGGGGCATGCATTCATTTGGGTAGTCTAGGCTTTTGTAGGGCGGACTTCCTCACAGCGCCAGCTAAACTGCAGTTCCATTGAAGGCAGCCTGCGGTGCAGGAATATGGGGGGTGGGGGGTGGGGAAGGAAGAGGAGGAAGGCTGAGCAAGAGGGCCTGGCCCTGGGGTTACAGTGAGGGGAAGCGGGAGGCTCAGCGCCACTGCAGGCAGAACTTGAAGGTACCATGATGTGACTGGTGCCCACGGAGTTGTGCAGTGCGCAGCCTAGACGCCAGGGCCCTGCCGGCACAGCAGACTCCTCTCCCCCTCTTTTGCCCCACTTCCTACCCGAAGACCTGAAGACCCTTTCCATTTCAAACAGGCCAGCTCTCTTTAAAACCCAAGCCTTGCCTCCTCAACAGAAAGCGAGGGGTTTCTTCTGAACCTCGAAACAGTTGCCAGTTTGAACCAGAACAGTGTTCCCCATCACAGGGTGGTGCAGGTCACCCAGTGGGGGAGGGCAGGAGGAGCACAGGAGTCTGAGGGAGTGTGGGTGAGGGATATGGTTCATTAAACAGTGGTGACAGCTTGGGGTGTGGTGGGGGGAGATGGATGGGGATCATGTCAGAAGGAGAAGGAGAAGACGAAATCTTGGGGAGCCGGTAGCTTCAGAGTGGGATTAGTCAGAGCTGGTGGTAGAGAGTGCAATTAAGCATTCCTTCTCTGCGCCTGGAGTCTAAGGAGGCAGCATTGACCAGCTGAGTAATCCTCCCTACAGGGGAGCACAGGGCTCTCACACCTCTTCTGATGCCAGGGCCCTGCTGCCAGGGAGGAGGCACTCATATTTGGAATGGGAGGCTGAGTGTGAGACTGGGCCAAGGGCTTAGCAGGAGGCCTGTGCTCACAGACCTAGCCCGAGTCCTGGGCCCCCACCCCACCTCTGAACGCATTCTCTGCAGGACTGGGTGGGGGGGACTGCAGGTCTTTGAAACAGGGCATCCAGACCTCACCAAGATGGAGAGAGGAAACAGGCCCATTCGGGACGTTTCCAAAGCGCCTGGCTGGGAGGAATCGACTTGTTCTGCTCCTCCTTGGCTCTGTTCTGCTTTGTACTCCATGCCCATTAAATTTTAATCACATTTATTAGTGCCCAGCCTAATGCTTGGCAGCAGGAGGCAGTCCGTTCCTATACGCTGGCTTGCTGAGCAGTGAGCACTTTTATCTGCCAGCTCCTGCAGTAAACCTTTACACTCTGTGCGCCCTCTCTTGTGCCTGTGATCGGCTTACCAAGGTAACCGAAAGGAAACTGACAGTCATGGAGTCCGTTCTGAGGCAGTGACCCTGTAGGACAGAGGAGAAATGCCTCCGTGGGTTTCCAAGGCTGTAACTTGTTACGGGAGTAGGAAGCTTCATCATTCTTCCTCAGAGTGGCTGGCGGTTTCAAACTACTGACCTTGTGGTTAGCAGTCCAGTGTGTAACCCACTAGGGCAATCAGTGAACCAGTTGCCATTAGTCCTCTAACTCATGATGACCCATGTGCTCCAGAGGTTTTGGATGACTGATTTATGGAATTTAAGCAGAACATGCATTAAGTCTTAAACAGGACAAAGACACAGCATCCGGATGAGGGAGACTGTCAGCATGAGGCAGCGACCCGTCTTTCAGAAGCAGATCGCCAGGCTTTCCTTCCCATGTGTAGCTGGGTGGGCTTGAGCCGGCGAGGGCACTCACTGTGTGCAGCACCCAGAAGTCCCCTGTATTTTATAGTCTCTCCTTTTCATTGTGGGAGAAGCGGAGATGCAGAGCAGCTAAGTGACTAGCCAAGAGTCAAGAGTTAGGGAGTGGCAGGGCTGGGGGTTGAATTCAACGTTGCTTTGCAGGGACAGCTAGGCCTGCTGGTTCGTGAAAGTGGGGAGGGAGGGTGTACTCGGAAGAACGGCCTTGGGTTGTGCCCAGTCAGCCTCCAAGATGCCCTGGGCAGGAGCAGCACCTGCTAGGAAAGTGGGGTACCCCCTCCCCACTGTCTTCAGCAGCTTGCCACCGGCCTGCCTCCCACCCCCAGCTGAGCAACCAACACCCCAAATGAGAGGCCAGGAGTGCAGGGCGTTCAGGGAAGCTCTGGTCTAGGAGCTAGAAGGCCTGGGTTCAAGTTCAGGCTCCGTCTCTGTCGGGTTACAAGGTGCCAGGCAGACCTCTCCTAGTTTGGTTTCAGAATGGGAGTCTGAAACGGAGGCGTAAACATGATGGCATCTTGTCACAGGGCTGGACACCAAGCACTGCAGGCAAAACCCCAGAGGCATCAGGGGGCAGTCTCCAGAGATGTGCACCAACTCACTCCTTCGCTGCGGAGTTGAGCACCTCATATATGTGTGTCTGTGTGTATACATGTGCATAGATTACATACATACCAGGTGCTTTCTCACTGTCCTTCGGTCTGGCCCAGGGATACTGTGGCATGCCACTCACATGTGATAATTCCATTTTTCTTGGAGCACCAAGTAGTCCAATAGCAAGTAGTAGCCACAAAATTAAAACAAAGTCACTGCTGTGCAGCCGATTGCCTCCGCAGAAGAGGACTACTGTAGTCTTCACAGGAGAAGAAAACCTCCTGGCTGTTGGCGGTACGCTCAGCAGTCCAATGCCCGCCTGAGTGACTACGATGCCAGCAGGACTCCCTTCTCACCACCGCTCCCACCGCCAGTACACACCTAAGCACAAGTAAGTGTGGGCACGCTCTGCACACCTGTCTGCGGATGAGTGTCCGGGTGTGAGAAGAACCCCACTAGAGGCCAAGATAGATTCCATCACTGGGGCGTGGGCCTAGGGGAGAGCCCTCACCTGGTCTCCCCCACCCCCGTGCCCTGCTGTCTAACTCCGCTCCCACACTGGAGGGGGCCGGCATCTCCCAGAGGTACAGATGACACGGTAAGGGACTCTTGAACACCCGGCAGGGCCCCAAGCCTTGGAAAGAGGACAGAAGGATGCTGTCTGCTTAGAGACGGAGGAGTCTGCCATATGCTCCCCTTGTCTCCATGGCAGTCTGGAGAGCCTGGAAAGCCAGCCCCCCCTCTATTCTCTAGAAATCAGAAGTTTGTCAGGAGGAAGGCTGGCGCTCTAACTGACCCGGAGTCCCCAAGGGCCCAGGGAGAGTGGGTGTCTGTGTTTTCCTGGTGAGAGGGGCAGGCCACTTTCAGTTTTGTTTTGGCTGAAGGGCAGGGTAAACAAAATAGCACACAGAGCCCTGTCTTTCCATGACTCTAGAGGAGGACAGAGTCCTTCGACAGGCGCTGCACTGTAGGCACCCCCACGTCACCACCCCACCGGCACCGGCACAGGCACAGGCAAGTCTCTGGGTTTAAGGAAAGGATTTGGATTTTCCTCCTCACGAAGGAGATTTGTGTCCGTATCTGTAAGCAGACCTGGGTGCAGTGTGTTTTAGCTAGGGCCTGAGACACAGGGGAGTGGGGCCTAACTCTGCACAGACACCAGGCTGGGCCACACATCCGGCTTTGCAGGGCTCTTTGACGGGGCAGTGTGGGTCTTCTTAGGGCTGTGGGCAGGGGAAATAGGTGGCTTTAGATACATGTCACTGCCATCCACTCAATTCCTACTCCACTGGTAGCGAGCCTACAGCACAGAGAAGAACTGCCCCTGGGCGATTCTGAGACTCTTTGCAGGGGAAGTAGAAAGCCTCATCTTTCTCCCTTTGAGTGGCTGGTGGTTTTGAACTGCTGACCTGTAGTTAGCAGCCTAAGGGTCACCCCACTCCGCCACCAGCGCTCCTACATAGATACATGGTAGTTTCTAAATTTGGCGCACAAACCTGGGCCCAGCTGTGGGCTGTGGGGTGATGTGGGGTGATTCTTAAGGAATGCTGGCTTCTGACTCTCCGCAAGGACTTGACCAACATGCAGTGGCAGAGAGAGCCCTGCCCTCAGGGCCCTGGCCCTTTATGGGCCATAAAGTCATTTGGCACATATGGGGCACACCCTCTAGACATCACTTACACTGTGGCCTTGTATCGGAAGAGTTCTCAGACTGTGATTTTTAATGTCTGTGGGTCATGGTCCCCCAGCGTAAGCCCCTAGGGGCAGAATCTGGGTCTAGCTATCCTACCACCCTCCCCCTAGAACCTTGCATAGGTGTTTGCCACCCAGTAGGTGCTCAATGGAAATGTGTCCACTGTGGAACCCGGAGCCCAGAAAGGATCTCTGGGACCATTTCACCCCACCAGCCTCTCCTAGGTAGGCTCAACTCCACCTGGCAGCAGCGAGAGAGCGAAGCGGTGAAGGTGAGAGGCAACAGGGGGTCCAGGGATGATGGTGCTCCCCCGAGCTGTGTTGCTTACTTGGAAAGATGTCTTCCTCTTTGAGAACCCCCAAAGGCTGAAGCAGACACATCTAGAACCCCGGACCCCTGACTCTAGTCTTTCTTTTGTGGGATAAGGGACATGAAGGAAGACTATCTCCTGAGCTCCCATGAGCTTTCAGCCCAGTGTCTGTGGGCCTACATCTGGTATCAGCCCTCTCCCTCCCCTCCCCCTCCCCCCTCCCTCTTCCTCTTGGCTAGATGCTCAGAGCTTCCCCACCTTAGTGCAGAATCAAGGACCCCTTCAGACCTGCTGGTTGGTAAGGCCAGGCTCCCTCCGGTGGAGAACAGCTTCCTCTTCCCAAGGCAGGCCATCCAGCCTCCGGCCCTCTTCCTGACCCGAGACCAGGTGAAGGTTACACCCAGCTCTCACAACTAGTCCCTTCAGGCGTAGCGCCCTCCTTGACCCTGTGGCCCCTTGCACAGGTCAGAGAATTCAGAGTCTGACATTGTTCCACTAAGAGTTCTCAATTTGGTAGAGCTGGACATGGAGACTAAACCATCCCCCCGCCCCTCATTTAAGAAAACTCACTGACATCCAGTCGATGCCGACTCATGGCCCCCCTATAGGACAGGGTAGGACTGGCCCTGTGGGTTTCCAAGACTGCAGCTCTCTGGGAGAAGAAAGCCTTGCCTTTCTCCCAAGGAGCCGCTGGTGGTTTTGAACCGCTGCCCTTGTGGTGAGCAGCCCAACTCGTAACCACTGTGCCACCAGGGCTCCTCAACCATGCCCCCATATTACAGATATTTTAACAAGCTTGTCCAGAGATGGGCAGTTCCTGCCTGCCTGTGGTTGGGTGTTCTTCCACTCTGCGGTGTTCAGGTTTCTTCCACTCCAGCCTCTGGGATCTTCACGAGATGCCTGGGATTGAAATCCTGCTCTGCCCCTCGGCCATGTCCGGAGGCAGGTCAACATGTTGTGCACATGGCCACCATCACTATGTTCCCAGAGTAGCAGGAGAGGTCAGGTTGGGGCGCCGGTCAGCACTAGACATCACTGAGTCCAACCAGAGCAGTTGGCTGATAGGGAGGGGAATTCCGGAGGAAATTCCTGCGAAGGGAGAGGAGGTGTGAGGTGGCGGGTGTCTCCCCCAAGCCAGCCTCCTGTTTGTCCAGGTCTGACAACAGTCTCTGTGCCTCCACCTGT
This sequence comes from Echinops telfairi, assembly GCF_000313985.2. Lineage (NCBI taxonomy): Eukaryota > Metazoa > Chordata > Mammalia > Afrosoricida > Tenrecidae > Echinops > Echinops telfairi. Next base: position 64,254,147 of record NW_022103968.1, on the reverse strand, counting down.
GAGAGAGGAGCAAATAGTTAATGGCTGTGCACTCTTGTCAGTCAGCCCAACCAGCCCTCAGCCTCCTGAAGGGGATTCCGCTGCCGGGGCATGAGATGCGGGTATTAGCCCTCCATGGCCCCCATTGTGCCCTGCCAGGCTCCTCCTCTCTGGATTCTTGCTGCTGCTTCCAGGAGAGGGTCAGGAGAGCCCCCAGGCACAAGTCCCCACCCTCCATCCTCCCCTGCCTGAGGCATGAGGTGAAAATAACCCCAAGAGCAGGTGCGAGGGGAAGTGCTGGGCTACTAACCCACCACCCACCCACCCGCGGCACAGCGGAAGAAAGACCTGGCTGTCCGACTGCAGCTCTGCCCTGCCACAAACAGAGTCACTCTACGTTGGAACAAAAGGACTCCAGGCAGCTGGCTCTGGATTTTATTTTTGATGGCATTTTGGTTACAGGGCTTCTAGGAGTTTGAGAGGGTCCTGGCCCCCTTCCATTTCGAGAGATTCTGGATTCACTAAAGAAAAAGGAAGAAATGCCCAACAGGGTTCCAAATTGAAGGCTCAGGTGAGCAGCTTCTTGCAATCCTGCTGCTGGATGCTGGCCATCGTCCTCACCGGAGACCACACTCTAATGGTCAGGAGCCCGTCAGTGGTCTGTGCTGAAGGCCCACTGTGAGAGCCTGCCCTTCCCCAGGCGCCCCCAGCCTGGCTCCCCTGCCTGCACCTTTTCAAAGGACAGAGCGTCTTCACAGAGCGCAGACAGCGCTGCGCTGGGCCCTCCACAACCAGCCAGGGAGGCACAGAAGTGGAGGCCACGGAGCAAGTGACTGGAGCCTGCGCTCCCCTACCCCGCCCCCGGGGGGGTGGGGGGCGCTGGGGGCTAGGCCAGGCTGCGACCCAGACACGGCTCCCCTCCCTCCCATTCCGGGCGCTGCCCTCAGAGACAGGTGGAACTCTTTCCCCTAGAAATCAGGCCCTTGGAGGGGGCAGCTCCTCCCTTGCGTGATTCCTGTGTCCTCTCCTGCCCACCAGATGGAAAGGCTGGGAGAGACTGGGTTAATTCAAGCTGTGAAGTGAGCGGGTGATTTGGGTGCTAATTAAAATGACAGGAAGTAAACAGTGCTTGGAAACACCCAGCATGTGCCCCCTAAGCCGGCCTAGGCCTGCGCAGGCCCCACCAACTCTCCTCGGCTTGGCGCAGAGGACCTGTTTCCATGGCAACCTGAGCTGAGCCGCAGAGATCAAAGCTGGAGATGGGTTAGCTACAAACCAGCCCAACCAGGGCTGCTGCGTGGTGCGGTTTCTGGAAAGTGACCGAGGCAGAGGCGGCCCAGGTGTCTCCCCATGCCGCAGACAGCCCTTCCCTTGCGATGGGACCCCCCTGCCAGGGGTGGAGACCCAGCTGATAGAGGGGAGGGACACCTCCTCCCCACCCCGCGGGCTGGCTTTAGGTCTCCTAGGTCCAGCTCCTGGCCCTGGACTCCCCTCCTCAGCTCATAATGGCAGAGCAGGGCAGTGCCCGGGAGGAGCTGGCTCTGGAGTCACCGTGCTGGCACTAAGGCTATCGGGCTGTGAGCCCAGGCAGGGCACTTAACCTCAGTTTTATCGCCTGAAAAAAATAGAAATAATAGTACTTTCCTCTTAGGGTTGTGGTGAAGATTAAGGGCAACAGTAAACTTCGAGTGCTTGGTCTGATGCCTCCCACTTGGTTCAGCTCTGATCATGGGTAATTATTGTGGGTTAGGTGCTGGGCATTGACACATGGACGTCATATGGCCTCTGCCCTCAGGCACTTACCACCTAAACTGGGCAGATGGAAGCAGAGGCAGCAGCCCCGAGTGGCAGTGTAACCAGGGCAGTCACAGGCAGAGCTGGCCTGGAGGGCCACCGGAGCGGGAAGGTGGTGACCGAGTTGGGTTTTGGAAGGGCGTAGAGATCGGGGATGGGTGTGAAGACGTGTTCCAGAAACAGAGGAAGGAGTGATGTGTTGGAAGAACACAGGCACTGGCCCTGATAGATGGAGAGGAGAGAGGCTGTCTCCTGTAGGAACGAGGGGACCGGTGACAGGTTTTCAAAGACAATACTCATTGTGTTTTCCCCTGTTGCAGAAATCATACATGTTCATTGTGGACATTTTAGCAAATGGGGGGGGGGCGAAAGATGCCGATATTCTCTGTATTTTATCCTCACCCCCACCCACTCCACAGCCCCTCACGGAAACGGCCGCTAACATTTTGGCTGGCATCCTTTCTTTCACCCACTTTTTTTTTTTTTTTTTACAAGATAGCACAATGTGGACTCGGCGATGGGTGCTAAGAAGGGAGAGGCAGGACCAGAACTGCATTCTAGAAAGATCCCTTGGCTGCTGCAGCCCAGAAGGGGGCTGAGGTGCAGACACCACATAGACTCAGCCCTGGGCAGGCTGGAGGGAGACTTTGGAGGTGGGTGGTCGGCTGTTGAAGATGCAGGGAAGGCAGCCTTGGGCTTGATCTCATGCCGTTGGGAGAGTTTGGCACAAAGCCGGCAGCCAGGAGACTGAGTCCCAGCGAGTCAGGGACGGAGCATTTCCTCTGCTGGCGGCACCCTCAGAAGGAGGAAGGGCAGGGGCAGAGGAAGAAACCAGGGATGTCAGAATGAACTAGGGGTCCTGAGATGGTGCTGTCAGTCGTTAATGCACCCAGCTGCCTAACCATACGCCTGGAGGTTTGAGCTCACCTTGAGGTACCTCAGTAGAAAGGTCTGGGCATCGACT
>NW_022103968.1:64249425-64251132 GCF_000313985.2 Echinops telfairi | reverse complement strand
CCTGCTGTTGTTAGGGCCATCGAGTGTCCGTTCCAACCCATGGCGACCCTGCACACGGCCGAGGGAAGCGCTGCCCTGACGTGCCCCCTCCTCAGTCACTCCTGTGCTTGAGCCCAATGTTGCAGCCACGGCGTCATCCCTCTGCTTAAGAGCCTTCCTCTGGCCAAACAGGACGGTCTTTTCTGACACCATGTCAAAGTCTCAACATCCTTGCCTCTAAGGAGCACCCTGGCCAGACTTCTTCCAGGACAGATTTGTCCGTTGAGCAGTATTTTCAGTAGTCTTCACCAGCACCACAGTTCAAACACATCAATTCTTCTTCGGTCCTCCTTACTCAGGGTCCATCCTTCACGTGCCTAAGAGGCGACTGAAAACACCGTGGCTTGGGCCAGGTGCACCCCAGTCCTCTCACGAGGTCCTGTGCAGCAGAGTGGCCCAATGCTCTCGACTGCTGCTTCCGTGAGCATTGCTGTCTGCGACGTGGGGAGTGTTGAAAATCTCACCAAGGGATTCTAATCTGCAGCCAGCGTGGAAAGCCATGTGACACAGAATTAGAAACGTAACACCCCTGAGAAGTGACTTGCCCAAAGACACAAGATAAAGAGCTAAACAATGACATGAACTTGCGGTCAAAAATCCTCTCCACCTCCGCCGGCCACGTCTCAGTATGAGACGCTGCTCCTCGTCTCTGGAAGAGTCCACCTGGAGTGGTCTGGGGCAAGAGCCAGGCCCACCAAGACGGGCCACACTACACATGGGGATTAGACCCTCCAGGAAGTCCTGGCTCAGTCACCCATCTGTCTTGTGACCCTTGGCCGGTTGCTCCAGCTCTCCAGCCATCTTTTTCTCAGAATAAAAAAATAACATTTCAAAAACTGTGTGTTTTCTCAGTTCACCGGCTCTGCGTTCTTCGAAGTTTCCTGAGGATAAATGAAGACAGGCCCGTGAACATCTTGGAGAGAACCTAGAAGCACTGTTAAAAACCCGCCAGGGTGCATGAGGACCTTCCAGAAGTTTCCTCACAAGTCTGCTCTGTGCTGAGCGCTGCTGCATTTACGGTTTCGCATTTGCACTCAGCACACAGTCTCGGGCTGCTCTCACTAGGTCAGTGGACACCAGCCCGCTTCGTCCTTGACCTGTGGGTCGCAGCCTGTGGCCGGGCCCTCTCTGGTCTGGCCCTGGCTCAGAGCACTAGATATGGGCCTGCCATAATGGTGGCCGAGCCAGCGTTAAAACAGGCTCCTGCTCCCTGAGCACTGCCCACGGCCACTTAGCACAGCGGCTAATGAGCCCACTCGGGTGTTATGAAGAGACACCACTGCGTTCAGAGGCTTTATTCACACTTGCCAACAGCAAACACCTTGTTCCCCTTAGTCACATCTGACCTCAGGTGCCTCCAAGGGCCATCCCTGGGCTACTCCTAGAACGTCCTATGGCCCCTTACAAGGCCAGTTGTCCCCGTCCCCCCCCAACCAATGCTCCCTGCTCTCCGCACAGCCATCCTCTTCTCGGCTGGTCTGGGGCCCTCCTGCGGCCCTGCCTCTCTCACATTTTCTCCACCCAAGCCCCTCTCTGTGGAGCCCTGCGGGGACACCAGCCCCTCCCAGGTGCCGACGCCTTTCATCTCCCAGGAGTCCTATGAGCTGGGTGCCCAGATGCCTTGAGGCCCAGAGGGTTGCCCACGGCCAAGGAAGGACTCTGAGACCC